>NC_056745.1:1520196134-1520378634 GCF_019279795.1 Protopterus annectens | reverse complement strand
GGGTAGCCTTTGAAATGGACAACTCATTTAAGAGCACTACACAAATGCACTATGGCTGTATTACGCACATCCTCCTGGGGTTTATTTTTGAATGCAGTGAATAACAGTGAAAGGCTGCCCACAGGCTAAAGATTAAAGATTCAGAAATATCCTGGAAATAAAAAACATTTGAATAGCTTTTTGGCTTTTCTTTAGAGCTTTCCCTGTAGTGCCAACTATTAGCTCCACCCCACTTTTCTGCTTCCTCTTCAATTAAATTAATTCATTTGGCATCGCTCCTCGGAAATGTACATCATGTTATAACATATCTGACACTGATAAATGAATGTCAGATAGTTATTAAAAATAACATTACTAGTCTGTTGTGTTAGTTTATAATTTATCTTCAGCACTGTATTGTTTGCCTAAAACGTAGACAGCCTTTAATCTGTCACATAGGCCAAATGTTAAAATGCAGTAATGGGATGGATATTTTATAAACTGGTTGACAGTGGGATGATTATGAATTAATACTTCTGTTTTATTTTTGGAGCTAACACCTAGCTCTTTATGTATTAAAGCATCAGTCTTCATAAGAGCATGTAATACTGCAAACTGGCATTTAGTTCTTCCCATGGGTCAGGTGCTGTGAAATGCTACATATTTAATTTTTAAAATGATTACCATTTCTAGCTGTGATGCAGTGGGAATGTTTGTGGAATATGTAGAGCAAATGAAATTACACACCTGGGTCTGGCGACAGATGTTGCCAGAAACCCCTTTACCTCTGGTGCTCTGATAGATATAGTTAAAAAAATAAAGGATTAGAGGAACATTTAAAAATGCATTCTTATTCAAATTTCATATTGAAATGCATTATATTTTGCTTTACTACTGTACACTCCATAAATTGCATACTTCTGTAATTTCTCATCATACTGTGCCATGATATTCTGTTGTCTGCTCCACTGTATGCTCTATGAATTGTACACGTCTTTGACTTTTGTATTTTTGTCATGTATGTGGAGCTCGTCTCCCCGGGTCTCTGCTGAAAACGGGCACTTGTTTGCCCAGTCAGACCAACCTGGTAATCAAATATAAAATAAATAAATAAATAAAATAAATAAATAAATAAATAAATAAATAAAAGGTGAATAACTGCATAGTCCAAGTGTGTAAAAATGCATTTGGAGATTATCTGGAAAACTGACAGCTTATATTCATAGACTAATAGCTAAGCTCTATTAGGCTAAGTGCCCTTGCATTTTAAGCCTAGTCAGTTTCATATCTTCATAGTTGTATACGGATAACAACTAGCTTAGCCATCTAATCTCTGACAGGTGCTGGTACCCATACTAGTGTAAGTAGAGGCTTGAGGAATGAAACATTTACAAGCAGGGACCTGTGAGATGAGCCATTTGCAGGCTGCCTTTGTCTACTATTGACATAGGAGCCAAACCATGGATGAATTTCCTGTTCCCCATCCAGTTCTCCAAGTTATACTTGACTTGGGTTAGAGAGGAACTTTACTTTATGTAGATGGGGACCCTGTTCAAGGCAGGGGATAACCTCTGGGATGCATACCTGTCTTTACAGCAGATCATATTTATATCACAGGTGAGGCTTAATTCTTCAGAATGGGTAATTCTGGTGCTGTTTGTTTTGTGGATATGCAGGAGGTCCATCAGTGTGGGGTTTGACAATGGCTTGCATGCCAGGCATAGATATTCTCTCAACAACCTGTAGGAGACAGAACACAGGGATAAGGCTTTAAGGTGGTCTGCATAGGATATGTTACTTATGCCCTGTATTTTTTTAGTGAGGAACATCCATGGATGTTCCAATTGTTGGATGTCCTGGTTAGATACATACCAAAGGGGGAATTGTACTCAATGACAGGTCTGATGAATGCTGGACACAGTGATACAATGACTTCCTTGAACTAGATGCCATACCTTTGTTTATAAGTTGCACAACATAGAATGATTTCCTCACCACAGTAGACATATAATGGTAAAGGCTAGATTATTGTCTATGTATTGATTAAAAATGGAAACTCTTCAGGGTCCATAACCTCCATGCTGTACTTCTCTTGCAGATTTACAAACCGATATGGCATTTATGAAGCATATACCCATTAGATTTGTTTTACATATATGATGGCGGTTTGGTATGGTAGCTGGTTCATATAACATTGCTTTTATTATGACTGTGGTAATGAACAAGACGCGTGAAGCCTAGTACAGTGAAAATGCTTGGAGATCATAAGAGGAAGGCTTGAGGGAGGTTTTCATTTTCTAATGGTTACCCCTAAGATGTTCAGCGCATAAAATTGCAAACTCAACAATGTACTTTTTTTACTTACATTGTGGTGGTTGTGTCTATCATGGTTCCCTTAATAGTTTTAATAGGATCCCCCTTTAAATGTTAACACTGGGTAAAGAATTTTATAAATACACTCATCAGTTTCTTGAATTGATTGTTAGCAACTCACCATGTGTTTCCATGCAGATGGAACGTACGACAATAGGTGTATAAATGTAGGAGAGAGAGAGTGCAAGGTTATTGTCGCGGAAGTTTCAGGAGTGATTTGAGCTTTGAAGATTGTCGCTTCATTCATTCATTAAGTTTACAAATGACTAAAATAAGCATTTTTATTGAATAATGACTCAATTGAGAAAGTTGTTAAATTGGCTGTGGGCAAAACAGCTAGAAAACAGGACACTCAGTGTGATAGTGCAAAATACTGAGGATAGCTTCATAGCAGAGAAATTAGAGCCCTTAGTATGACCTAGATGATCTGGGTTTGAGTACCAGCCAAAGTGTTGGAGAAGCCATTTTGGGGGGGGGGTGCAAATGTATGAGTGAGAGTCGGCTACCCTATCCTGAGGAATGGAGCTGACCCAGTCAGCAGTACTAACAAGTGTTGCCTTGCAGAGGCCAAGTGCGAAACACCAGGATGTTCAAGGACCAAGATGTGCTAGGCCTGTACTGCAGGCCCTGCCTCAGGGTAAACACATCAGTCTAACAGGGAGTGTTAGGGATTCAAGAATAAATCCTACAAGAAGCAGTAAGGATGACACTGCACCAGGATCTAGCCTGTCTTCCCAGTTGATCAGCTTAAAAACAGAGCTCTCCCTACACAGGTTCTTCCCCTACCATGAGCGACCATGGTCTTGGTGAACAAACCAAGCAGTTTGGTACAGGGAAGAGGGCTCCCCACAATACAGTTGATGGTTAGAGTATGGCTGAGGGATGGTGGCTAAACTAGATATAAAATAAATGAACAAATGAATGAATTAATTACTTAATATTGTTACACTGTCATGCCATTACACATTAATGTTCCAGGTAATGAGGTGCCAAACATATGCTAGGATGGGGGCTCAATGTCTGAAATACAGCTAAACAGGGCATTGGACGGATACCTTGATATGCAGCAGATAATCTGAAAGAAGCTTAAGAGTATATATATATATATATATATATATATATATATATATATATATATATATATATATGATTTATCTCATTCCACTCACATAATCTCATGGTTTACACAACCCAGTGACTTGAATGTATTAAATTTATTATTTATTTATTAGTTTTGTTGACCAGGAAAGTCTGACTAGGATAGAAATGTCCTTTTTCAGTGGAGGCCTGAAGATAATAGCTCCAGATATACATTCATAACATACAAGTGTTCACAGTACATATACATTTTTATTACATTGTAGATAACAGTCTGTTTCAGATTACTACAGAGTGCATGTAAACATGGTGGTTAGCTGTTTAGAAAAATGTTATGTCCAGAAAGGAAAAAAGGCTTTTGAGGGGAGATCTATGCTTGGCATACAAGGTGTTATCAGACCCCACTATGATGGACCTCCTGCATATCCACAAAACAAACAGCACCAGAATTACCCATTCTAAAGACTTAAACCTTGCCCATGATATAAATAGGACCTGCTGGAGAGATAGGTATGTATCCCAGAGACTACCCGTCTATGGAAGAGGCTCCCCATCCATGTGAAGCAGAGTTCCTCCCTAATCCAATTCAAGTGCAACTTGGACAATTGGATGGGAAACCTGAAATTCATCCCTGGTTTGGCACCTATGTCTCTGATGCAAACAGAAAACCTGTAAATGGTTCATTTCCCAGGCCCATGCTTACACTTATCAAGGGTATCAGAACTCATCAGAGATTTGGGATGCATGGCTAGACTTAAAAAGGCCCTTGTGGTCGTTAGCCTAGTATACACCTATGAACCTATGGACTTATAAGAAAAACAAATGGAAAAAGCTTTCATTTACATTTGCATTTAGTTTTGTAGTTAAGAAGTGGAGGTAAAAATGAGGGAGAAAAATAAACTAGCTGCACAGAGTAGAGGGAAAACAAAAAAGTAGTGATTGTTTACAGTAGGAGAGAAAAGTGAAATTGCACTAAGCTCATCAGTATGATGAGTTCCATATGCGATGAGTTAGGAAGGGGGAGGTATGGTTTTGTCAGAGGTACAGTAGCTTAAGAAGCTACTTTGTATGTATTAACAAGGTGTGCTGTAGTGGGTCTATATTGCAATGCAAAAACCCCTTTCAGCGAACGACTGTTCACCAGATAATAACCAGCGAAATCTAACTCCCTCGAATGGCCATTCCAGCAAATTTTTTCCTATAGGAAAAAAACGCTTGGCCAACATAAAACCACACAAAATTTAAAACCCACACCCCCCTAACTAAATATACCAACTCTGACATTGCACTACAGTGGGGAAAAGGGCAAATACCCGATGATGGCCAAGCATTTTTTCCCCTAGGGAAAAAAAATCACTGAAATGGCCATTCATGGGAGTTAGATTTTCTTGGTTATCGTCGGCGAAGAGCCATTTGCTGAAAGGGGGTTTTATGGACGTCATATAGACCCATTGTAGAAGCTGTTTCAGTTGGCTTTTAAAGCATTTGCCATTTTCTGTACATTTTTAATCATAGTGGAATCAAGTTCCATAGTTCAGTAACAGTATGAGTACAGTGGGTTACCAGCAGAGTTTTTTGATTTACTTACAGTTGGGAGGGATTTGTTGTTGGAGCATGGTGTTCTGCTACTACTGTATGGGTGCAATATGTTTTTAGAGAAGGACAGCTATCTGGTTTATGGATAAATTTGTGGGCTGCAGTGAGTTGGGAATAGGTTAGCTGGTTTTGAAGTTCCAGCCAGTTTAGTTACTTCAGGGCTGTGCACTGATGAATTTTGGTGGGTGAGTATGTGGTAAATTTAGATACTTTATTACAGTATGTTTCAAGTTTGTACTTGAGGATACGGTTAAGATTTGGGAAAATGTGGGTGCACACTAAAGAACTGGAAGTAGGTTAGTGGATGCTATGTATTTTCTTCTGGATACTGTAAGATATTGCTTTGCTCTGTATAGGCACTCTAGTGTTTTATATATATATATATATATATGGATCTACTACTTTTGATCGACAGCACATTTGATCGAAACTCATTTGATCGACAGCAGATTTGATCGAAAACCAGTATTCATGGCAATTAACAGGGATTTGTCCCCCTCCCCAAAGTTGTGCGACCCTGGAGTTGATATATAAAGGTAGGGGGTGTGGGGGGCACAGCCCCCCACCTAATTTTCTTGAAAAGAATAAAATAAAAGAAAATGTATATATTTTAAATGAAAATAGGTGGGGGCCTTCGCCCCCCCACGCACAGCCCCCCTACCTTTATATATCAACTCCAGGGTCGCACAACTTTGGGGAGGGGGACAAATTCCTGTTAATTGCCATGAATACTGGTTTTCGATCAAATGTGCTGTCGATCAAATGAGTTTCGATCAAATGTGCTGTCGATCAAAAGTAGTAGATCCATGTGTGTATATATATATATATATATATATATATATATATATATATATATATATATATATATAATTTATATTTTATATATATATTTTTATAGCAGATGACTATGTTGATCATATTTGAGTTTGTCATCTACAATTACTCCAACCAGTTTGGTTTCTGTCATGGTTTCATAGGTTAATAGGTGTTTACGAGGCTAACAACCACAAGGGCCTTTTTAAGCCTAGTCATGCATCCCAAATCTTTGACAAATTCTGATACCCTTGGTAAGTGTAAGCAAGGACTTGGGAGATGAAACATTTACAAGCAGGGGCCTGAGAGATGAACCATTTGCAGGTTGCCTGTGTCCATTAGAGACATAGGTGCCAAACCAGGGATGAATTTTCTGTTACCCATCTAATTGTCCAAGTTGCAGTTGAATTGGGTTAGGGAGGAACTCTGCTTCACAAGGAAGAGGAGGCTATTTCAGAGACAGGGTAGTCTCTGGGATACATACCTCTTTCTCTAGAAAGGTTTAAATCTTTAGAATGGGTAATTCTGGTGCTATTGGTTTTGTGGATTTGCAGGAGGTCCATCAGAGTGGGGTCTGACAAAGCCCTGTATGCCAGACATTGATCTCCCCTCAAAAGCCTGTAGGAGACAGAATACAGGGATAAGGCCTGTATAGGTCATTTTACATATGCCCTGTATTTTTTTAGTGAGGAAACTCTGTGGACATTACAGTTGTTGAATATGCTTGGTTAGGTACAAACCAAAGGGGGTATTGTACTCAATGATTGCTCTGATGAATGCTGAATACAGTGGAACAATGAGTTCCTTGGACTTAGATGCCAGACCTTTGTTTATAAGTTGCCCAACATAAAATGATTTCCTCACCACTGTAGACATGTGATTGTTAAAGGCTAGATTACTATGTGTGTCCCTAAATCCCTGACTTCTGGGTCATCTCTAAGGGGTGGGTTCTCAATCTGATAGTTACCAGGGGTGGATAACTTCCTGAAGGATACTGTTATGCACTTTTTGGCATTTACGTTTAGCTCATGGCTATGACATCAGTTATTTGTCTGTGTCAGCCCTTCCTGGAGAACATTTGTGTCAGCATGGGCTTCAATGACAGCTCCTAATTTGCAATCATCTGCAAATTTAGTCAGCCAAGGAACATTGACATTGGCCTTGACATCTGAGAAGTAAATGCCAAAAAGGGGTCTAAGAACTGATCCCTGAGGCACTCCACTTGTGACTGGCCTCTTTGTAGTGGTGGACTCCCCAGTTCTAACTTCCTGGGTCCTGTCTGTGAGCCAGTTGGTTATCCACCGGGTGACATATGGGTTTGTGCCTAACATCTTGAGTTTGTCAACAATGCCCAAGTGGGGTATTGTGTCAAATGCCTTGGCCAGGTAGGCAGTGTGAATATTTTGTCCTCATCCATTGCTTTGGTGATCTTCTTAAAGAAGTCCACCAGGTTGAGTAGGCATGACCTGCATGAGGGGGAGAGAGGGGTAAAGTTAGAGCTGAATTTATTGGCCAGTAGTTTTGTTATATTTTCTGGTTCAGTATAGGTGGCTTCATTTACAATGAACTCTGCACGCAATTGTGTATTGCTTTTGAGATGTTTGAGGCTGTGGACATAGCTAAAGAATGCCTTGTGGTTTTCCTTGGCCCATGAGGCCAAATTTACCTAAAAATTGGCTTTGGTAGACTTTATTTATCCTCTGAGTTAGTTATTTGTTTACTTTGATGAGAGTGTTTTTATCCTGCTGGGTGCTGCACCTCCTAATTTTTGCCATGATTTTCTTCCTCTTGTACAGCCTATTGATTTTGTGATTCTACCAGGGTGGATTGTTTTTTGAGTTAGTTCTATACTTCTTTCTGGTGGGTACAGCTGCCTCTATGCAGCTGTTAACATGCTTGTACAGGATTTCTGTGAACAGTTTTGCATAGGCAGAAGTGTTCTCAGGGTTTATGGGGGCGTGAAATTTTGCCAGGTTATCACCTAGTAGCAGAAAGTTAACCTTACAGCAGTTCCTGAGTATTCCAGGTTTAGCTGGGGGTCCAGGTTTTATTTTTACTTCAATGGAGACCATTTGTGGTCTGACCTTACCAGAGAAGACATTACAGTAGAGGGTGTGCAGCTTTCTCCCATATTAGTGAGGAACAAATCCAGTATGGTTACACCCCTGTTTGGTGTACTGACTATCTGGTCCAGGGAGTATGTGTTTACAAAATCCAGAAACCTCTGTGTCTATACGTTTGGTGTCATATAGGATTCCCAGTTAATAGTGGGGTAATTAAAGCTTCCCATGAATATAGTACTGGGTTGGATGGTGAGTGCTTCCAATTTCAGTAAGTTTAAATACATGATATGGGTTTTCTGGTTCATAGAAGGGGACCTATAACTTGCAAGGAAGTGGTATGGGATTTTGCCTATGGTGATTTGAACATGGAGCAGCTCAAGTGCATTTTTCTGTTTGACCAGCCTTGCAGTATACTGTCTGTGTAGTAGCTGGTTTAAATGTGTGGAAGGCATTATAACCTTGCACTGTTGGTGTGCTCTCTGTGGCTTTAAACCATGTCTCAGTGACCGCATAGATGTCAGCATTCTCTAGGGTGAAGAGAGCTTCTAGGGAGTGGAGTTTTTTGTTTAGACTCCTAGCATTGAGCAGTAATACCTTTAGATTTTCTTGGTTTTGATTTGCTATGTTGAAAGTACTTTCGATTTGGCATTGCCTAAAAAAGACACTATGGGGGAAGGCAATGATTTAGCTAATATTCGAAAGCCTGGCGGGTAGAGATGCAGAGCATCTCTGGCAAAGCAGCGTTGTCTGTTGACCATCTCCTTCCATACTGACAAATATTGCACCCCCTTAGAATATCACCAGAAACTAACTCAATTATTGAAGTCAGTCACCTTTTGTTCGTATTGTGGAATCATCCTTGGAGAAGGTAAAATGCTGCTCACTGCTAGGCTCATACCAGCCTGAGACACATATTCCAAGAGCTCCATCATGTCTCTCTTCATATAGTCTAAGGAGGTATGTCTTAGGTTGTTTACTCCTACATCTTCGGATGACCAATTGACAAAATTATTCGGGGATAAGCCAAAAGTAGTTTATAGGAAAAATAAATGTTTTTAGGAACTGTTGGAGATGAAATATTACAATAATAAGAAGTGGACTTAACAGGGGATGTTCAAATGTGGGCACTGTGCACAGTGTAGTTCCTTCTTAGCTGGAGAATCTTTTTATATTAATGGACTGAATTTTAAGTCCCAGGGATATTAGAATTATGACTCTAGTTGAGTGATTTATGCAGCATGTTGTAACTCCTGTCCTGCCTTTTACAGTGGAGAAACTTCCAGAAAATTAAGATAGAAAATTTATGAGCATGAGCTGGAAGCTAAAAAATGTAACGTCACTAACGCTGTATATAAACTTGTTCAAAATTACCCAACACATAATTTTAAGTTTAGGGTTACTGAGCAGGTTTAAAGGGATTCTAGGGGATATATTACTGAGGAACATTTGCTGGCGAGGGAATTAATGTGGCAATTGAATTTAAATGCCATGGCGCCCCTGGTTTAAATGAGGCTTGCTCTATTAGTTCAGTACTTAAGCTTAAAAGCTTACAAGTTTAAATTATGGAAGTGTTTTATCTATTCCTAATAACTTATTTATTTAAAAATTGTTTTCCATACTTATATCATGAATGTAAATATAAGAATTGTCCAATTAGTTTTAATTCATGTTTTTTCTCTCTTTTTATTAAACGTGGTCTTTAATATATAATACACATTGGGTTAGTGTTAACAAATAAATCAATTATTTTATTGTTTTCTGTTTTTTTCACCAATGCTAATAGTTTAATCAAGTGTGTTTCAGCAAATTCATGTGATTTTGATGAGTTGTATAAAAGTCAATTTGTGTCAGTTAGTGGCAGTTCTGAAGAAGTCACGTTCGGGATGAAAGCGCTTAACTGTCTTTGCATTAAATAAAGTGTGGTGCTTTGAAATTGTTCCTGCTGGTGTTTGCTACGTACATTGGTTACTGCTATAACTAAGTCATACTGGTACTTGTGATCCAGTGACATGAGTGTGTGCATAATGTGGTGGAGCCTAGCCCCTGATAAGCAGCTGACTGTGACTTTCGCTTTCCCCTTACTCAGCATGGGGAGAGGGACATCATTGTGTCTCTCAATGGAGTCTCCAATTACCAGAAAGTTGGATTGTGTGATGGCTGTCCTTATGGGCTTAGAGGAATAAGATCCATGAGATGTTGCTCTATGAGATGATGTGGGTGTTGTTTTGAAAGAGTTCATTTAGGTCTGCTGAGAGTATTTGTTATGTGTATTTCATCTATGAGGTCTTTGGGGTTTAGGAAGGTTACATTGATGTGCCTCAGCATATGTGGGTCTATACATATACATCTACTTTGAATTGTGTGTGATGGGTGCAGTTTGTGTAAAACTGACAACTTTACTGACATTAGGAATACTCTTATGTGAGAGCTTTGCTCCAGTGACATTGTGCAAATACATCTCTCACATACCATATCAGTTTGTTTGAGAATTAACTGGTTGTCAGTAAACATGATGCAATTTTTACATTGCCTCAGGATGTCCATGTCCACCAAGCTGGTAACAGAGATAGTAAGAAGTTCATATCCATGGCAACAGACCCTTTTTTATTGATTAGTAGAGTGAGAATATAAAGCAATGCCATGAGTATCTGGTTTGCAACTCTGGGGGCAGTGCTTGTCATTGTAAACTGTCTTGTGTGCAGCTAGATATTGGTGACATTTCAGTCGTGCTTTTACAGGAAAAGTGTTACTCATGGTGTCTGTGTCTATACTGGGCACTGCCAAACACTTGAGGGGAAACTAATAAGTAGACCCTGATGATTTATGGATGAGGTATTTAGGCAGATATTCTGAGTTTAGAAACATATCAAGCAGTACTTAAGCATGACGGTAATAGGGGAGCCACATAAAGGCTATCGCTTGGCTACTACTAGTGCTGGTCTCACCACAGCTTCATTCTGCTGGGATACAATGCTCCTTTTCTTCTTCTCTCACCAGAAGCAAAACTTTAGCACCAATCCCAAGATGGAAAGCAGGCGGCAGCCTGTTTGGTGATCCACAGTCTTGTCCCAGATGATGCAAGGTTCTGTAGGCTTGTTGTTGCAATTTTCTGGTAGATGCTTTGAATAGCAACCAGAACAATCAGGAATGTCAAGCACAGGCACACACTGCCCAACTAAAAATAGTCAGGAATCAATGCACTCTGCTCCTTCTTTCACCAGGAGTAGAATATAAGCACCAATTCCAAGCTGTCACCTATGAAGCAGTTATTATGCTTTCTGGGGATCTGCAATCTCCAGGAAATAATGTCCCTGTGCTCCTTCTCTCACCAGGAGAAAACAGAAGTGCTAAACCCAAGATGATGGATGGCACAGTGGTGCAGCTGTAACATTGACACCTCACAGCAAGCGGTTCTCTGGTTTGATTCTTGGCTGGGGTGTCTTCTGTGTGAAGTCTGCCTGTCCTCCCTGCATTTGTGTGGGTTTCCTCTGGGTAATCCTTTTTCCTCCCATGTTATAAAGACATGCATCTGGAGCATTTCCTCCCGGGCCTCTGCTGAAAATTGGATTCCTTCCAAGTCAGACTTTCCCGGTAAACAAATGTTAAATAAATAAAGAAATAAAAATGACTACTGAGAGGCAGAATGTGGGCTCTCCAATAATTGGTAGTCTTGCAAAAGATGTTTGAAGGCAAGATGAAAAAATTGGTTAATATCCTAAGCACTGCAGTGTGCAATAAGCAGTTTAATATGAAAAAGGGGTAACTTAAGCTTTAGCTGTCTAAATGGAGAGCCACTAATTTTAAAATGCAAGATAGATTGAAAGGGGGTGGGCACTTTTGTATTTTGGTTCTATGGAATACAGTGAGATGGCTAATAAAGTTACATAGTTGAAGTGGAGTGATTTCACAAAATGATAAATGTGTCCTTACAGTAGCCAATGAAAGGGGAGAGGGAAGGAAATATGTGATCAAATTAACATAAGGGGCAGGCAACTAGAAAGACAGTTGTCTTTAAGAACACAACAGCACCAGAGTGGGAGGGTGAGAAAAAAAAACTATGTGACTCACAAGAGACACAGCCGTGGTCTCTTTCCAGGTTTTAATATACAATTAAAAGCAGAATACAAGTAAAACACAGTGTAAAGAAAACAAATCACAGTATACAAAATAGAAAAAGACAATAAAGTGATACAAAATATGAGAAATAAAAAGCAAACTAACCTTTCCCTCACAGCAAACTGTCGCAGAGTCTGGGTGAGCCTTTCTAGTAAAGCTCTGAAATGTTTTATTTTACCCCTTAAATAGAAGGTTTAGTTCCTAGCTCCACCCCTTCAGTTCACAGATGATTAACCTTGACTGACCTGTTGTAACTTATGTGTGACTCCTTAACTGACCTGTTCTAATTTCTGTCTGACTCACAAGAGACAGATTTGTGGTCTCTTTTGAAGTTTTAATATGCAGTTAAAAGCGGAATACAAGTAAAACACAGTGCAAAAAAAAATACAGTAAACAAAGTAGAAGAAGGCAATAATGCAATGCAAAATACAGGAAAGCAAACGCAAACTAACCTTTCCCTTACAACAAGTTGTGGCAGAGTCTGGGTGACCTTTTGACAATATGGAACTTATTTTTCTGATCATTATATATTTTGTTTGGTATAAAGAGCATGAGTTTGGACTTTTTAGCACTTAGGAGTGTGTCTGCAGTGATTAGCCAGGATTCTACTGAAGGACTTTGGTGGTTTCATGGAGGGTTTTTAGTGTTGGGGTAGAGCAGATTATGGTTGCATTATCTGTATACTGAACTATATTTGCCTGTTTGGGACAGTATTGAGGTTGCTAATGATTATGATAAATAGTAGTGGTCACAAGAGCTGAGCCTTGTGGAACTCCAACTATGACTGGGAGGAAGGAGAAAAATTAATGTTTCCATTTTCCTGATTGTTGTCTATTTGTTTAATGGCTATGAAAGCAGGTAAGAGTAGATTGATTTAGACCTAGATATAAGATTTGGTGAAAAGGTTTTGATGAGATACTGTGTCAAAGTAGTGTGGCAGATCCAAGAAGAGTTATGTTACTCCATTACTATTATTTCTCTTTTGGTTGATAATACTGGTGAAGCTAAAAAGAGCAGTTGTGTTATGACTGGGGAGGAAACCATGTTGGGTTGTAGACAGAAGATTGTTGTCACATATATTTGAGGAGTTTTGAGTGGACACATTTTCTAGAATTGTAGATAGTGATGGCAATATAGCTATAGGTCTGCAAATGACAGGCCAGTTGAATTTCCTCCTTTATGTATTGGTGTTATGAATGATTTTTCCAGGTAGCTGGGACATGGCTTTCTGTTACTGATAAGTTAATTAGTACTGAGACAGGGACGGCTAGAGCATCAGCAGTCAGCTTTAGGTATTCTGTTGGCAGTTTATAAGCTGTTAAGGTTGTTGGTTTGAGGTTTAGTCAGTGTTTTTATAGTAGCAGTTGGAACTGCATGGAAAGAGAATGTTATTGCATTGTTGTTACATGAAGTTGGGATAGTGAGGGTGGTGGAATAGTTATAGGAATAGGAGAGATTATAGTGTTTATAAAGTGGGTGAACCATAGTTTCCAAGTGCTATTTGAAGGAGTACCTGCCTTGTTTCTTTTGTTAACCAGGCTGCTGGGTTTGACCTGACTTTGTTCTGAGTGCCGCATGGATATTTAGGATGTTTATAAAAGTATTATTAAAATGGGTTACTATATGATCTAGTGACATATTTTTTAGGACATTCCAGCTGTAGAGTTTATATTGTGTACCTAATTTTATGTTACTGTCTTAATATATGATTTGATGACTTCTGAGAGCATATGTAGGTAGGTGGTCACTGATACTGTCAACTGGGTAACCAGGGGAAGATTATTTTATTTGGCTTATTTGAGTGGATCCAAACTAAGGTGGATTCCTTATTTGTGTATCTTTGAACTGTTGTAGACTCATTAATTAATTGAGAGAATCCAAAGAGATTCATTAATAGGGTGGTTGTATGATAGGGATCTGAGTTTAGAGGTGTTGGTGGAGTGAGTTTGGTTTAAGTTTAGTGGTAGTGGGGGTGGGTGGGAAATAGGGGGTAGTGCAGGGGAACAGAGTGGGCACCACCACAAGCAAAGTAATAGGAGAAAAACAATCAGTGGAGTTGACTTATGCTCAAGGTAAGGTAAAAACTAACTTTAGCTTCTGACAGAGAATGGCACTTCTATGCCAATATATTAGATAAAGGAGCAGAATTAAGCCCTTTGTTATGCTGTGTTGTTTAGAAAAAAAGATTATTGTCTCATAAGATTACACATTAGATTTGCATTCAGAATATATTTAAAAGATTGTTTTATCTGTTTTTGTATTTAGGGGGTAGGTGATTACATAGCCTCTGTCATAGTTAAGTTATTTCGTTTTGCTGTAACTTGCCTTTGTCATATTTTATGTTTGCTATGATGTTCAGTTTGAAACTGCAGCTACTTACATATACTTTAGTTATGCTGTTGCACAGGTTATGCTAAGACTTACATACTTCCTGCTCGGACTGAATTTATAATCGGTCATGTTTTATTGAAGGGGTTGCGCTCTTCTAGTGCTGTGCAGACTACAGCCCAGATAACTAATTAGATGCACACAGAGAAACAGTAGCTCATGTGTACATTTTAAAAACATTAACTATAGATTAAGTGTTCTTCTCCATGAAGGGGGATTTTTTGGCTGGAGTTGAAAAGGTCTTTCTGATTGTATTTTCAGTAGTCATCAGGAAGGTGGATTGTAAGGCACATTTAAGGATTTAGGTTACTGCTTACAGCTTTCTCTGCACACTACCGAAGGATGCCATGATAAGGGATGGGACCAGGGATAGGAAGACCCCATGTAGTCATATAGTCAACTTAATAAACTAAACAAACTGAAATATTAAGGATCATAAAAAATACATTTGTACAAGGGTGAAAATCATTATCTACCGTGCACCTTAGGAGATGCCCCCCTTCAGTAGGGCAGTGCAGTGAAGTGAAAAAGAAACAATTGATACTTTGTAAACTCAAATATTCCCCCATCCTTTGTAGTTGTATGACCTTGGACAAAATGCCAGACTACATATAGCAACAGAACTCATTATCAAGTTTTACAATACCAAGAAAAACACATAATTGACAGCTGTTCTTTTGAAAAGGAATGCAACCAATTGTCCATTCAGAAAGACGGCATCAAAATGAAGCTTGATCAAATGGGACTTGAACAACTGGAACACAGTAAGCCAGGGTCTTTTCTATATACCACTTATCATGTCATTTATCAATATATTTATACTTTCATAAATAGGATGCCATTTCTTATATTATGTCATTTACTGTTCTGCTTAGCTCAGTGCATATTAAAAATAGGTAATAATGTTGTTGGTCCTCTCAGTGCTTTGCTTCTTCCTTTGTTTACTTAAAAATTACTTCTAGCTGTTCCTGAAAAACAGATCATAATGTTTCAAGAGTATTTTGTCAGTTAATGTCTCATTCGTGGATTTAAGGTTGAGGGGGAGCTGGAACCTATCCAGGGAAACAAGTGCATGGCAGTGTGTGTGTGTGTGTGTGTGGGGGGGGGTGTTATGAACTTGAGACTCTTATACATCCTACAATAATTTCATTGCACAATGTATAAAATAGACTCACTCACTCACTCACTCACTCACTCACTCACTCACTCACTCACTCACTCACTCACTCACTCACTCACTCACTCACTCACTCAGTAACTGACTGACAGACTGACTCACTCACTACCTTCTACATGCAATTTAAAATATTGTCAGTTCGCCCATCATCATGTATTTGGGGTGTAGAAGGAAACCATATAGCCTAGTAAAAGCCCAAGCAAATGTAAGGAGGACATGTGGAGTCCACATAGAAGGCATCAGAGCCTGGCACTGAGCCAGAGAACCAAACTGTGTCAGGCAGTCATGCTAATGACCGCACTAACTAAACAGTAACTGTACAAACAGGAGTACCCACTCACTGGTATACATACTCTTTGTCTTTTAGCCATTAACTGACAGAGGCTTGTTTGTGGGTTTCTATTAGAGTTGCACTGCTATTTCTTAATGTAACCTTTTGTAAAATTAATGTATGTATTTTGTGCGGAGCTTTTCTCCCCTGAGCTCCACTGAAAATGGGCTTTTTTCCCAGTAAAACTATCCTGGTAAACAAATACTAATAAATAACTAAAAAATATACTGAGGGGAATGCAGTTCTTAACTTCTTAACAAGTCTGCTGCTGTTACAAATCTGGTTTATGTTTTTTATTCCTTCTGGATTCCACCTGGAGCAATGACCTTCACAGTAAACGCTTTGTGTTTTCTATTCAAAATAACCATGAAAAACTGCATGCAATGCATGCCCTGGACTCATAGTTCTGTATTGCCTAGAGGTTTATGTTTCTTTTTTCATTCCCTCACTAAACCAAATAAAATACCTTTTTTTAATTTTCATTCCTGTTTGACACTGAAGAATGTATATGTTGCCACTTTACATGAACAGCCAGTGAAAAATCAATGTAGATGTAATAATTTGTATTCTCTGATGATAAAACATTCATGTCTACAGCCGCTCTTCTGCTGAAAAATTTAGGTGACCTACTTACAGAACAGCACTGGAGCATCACAGGGGTTTAATCTGCATAACCTAATGGCGTGACAGTTTACAGATCTTATCAGTCTTAGAAGTAATACAGTTGATTTACCGTCGGAGGAAAAAAAAATGAGTCTGTCTGATAGCTGGAAGATAAGTGATCAAATCTATGAGTACACATCAGCCGTAAAAGTGTGAGACTCACACAGATTTGCGCTTTAAGCAAGGTTCAGCAACAAATCACTAGTCAAATGCTTAAGCAGTATCAAAGGCAAACAAACCGAATCATTCTGAAAGCAGGACGTGTAGTAGTCAAATCTGGAGCCCGGACGCATGTAATAAACAAAGAAGATGGAAAACTGATAGGTATGCTTAGTACACGATTTGCAGTAAGACTAATTTGTATTTGGTCTCCGACAGAAAATACATTTCCTGTTGTGGGGGAGGTGACAGCAAACAACTGAAAAGACAGTTTGAAAAGGACATAATATCCATTATATCTGAATGCACTCAGTAATTCAGTAAATGAGGAAACAGCAGCCAGTCAATAACACAGGCAGGACAGGAGAATAATATGTATTCATATTGTGCGTCAATATTGGTAATATTACCGTGCAGTTTCTCAGCCCAGTAGGAATTATTTCCAGAATCTCTTTGTATTTACCGAGACACAGTATCAGTGCAGTGGTAGTACTCCCGCTATAACAGGGTTTAATACCTATCATGCCTTCAGACCCTGAGCTAAGTGCTAGGCAGTATCTGTATTTGTCAGGAAAACACATCACCTCATGTCCAATTACCCATAACACTTAACTAGGAGCTCTTGGTGACGTAAATCACCCTTAACAAATCCAGCTATTACTGCATTGCTAGCTACAGATCCTCATCAATGCACCTCCCCCCCAAACATCATGTAAATTACCTTAATACCACTAATGGGCTAAATATCATCCCAAATACCTTTTTGCTAGGAAACCTCTATCACTCAACCATTGACTATTACACTTACACCACTGAAAATTGATATGCTCTGTGTTTTCCAGAATTTGTTAATATTACTGCACTGGAACAAATTGGAAAACTACCGACAAGATGTTCTAATATGCCTGATTTGGTCCTTACCAACCTATCACCCCACCCCACCCCATACCCCCTTACAGTGCCATGTGTGTTCTCACACCCTGGTTAAATAGAATTACAAATCCAGACATCTTTTCCATCTGTCCTACAAGTAACTCCACATCACAAAATTAGATCATCTTTAGGGATTTCTCTAGGTTACAGTTACTTCAGTTACTGGAAGACTGATGCAACATTTCCAACAATCCCCTACAAAAAGACCTAACTGACAGGACTGCAGCATTTTCCTCCAATTTGTACCAGCACCTAAATAGCTGCATGGAAAAGTCCATACCCATCTGCCATAAATATAATGGTAAATTCAATTAAAAAAATGTTGTAGTCGAACTCCTGTATTAATTAACTTTATAATAAAGGGGAAAATTATGAAAAGCTTTAGAAACCCTTACCCACTCTACTTAAACACAAATTTAAACATGACAGTGAGGAGCATGTGAGTACTATCAGAAAATGTAAAGCAACGTAGGAGTTAAAGTTGCTACAGATACCAAAGGAAACTACAAATCTTCATCAGTTATTTCAGGAAATGTAGGAATAATATCAAACAGTGCACTGAGCTCATCCATAACAATGTCATACGTTCTGATCCTAAGGATATAATAAATAGATTAGTAGACAAATTTAGTGATAATGTCACTTTACTTGCAGGGAGCCCGCAGGATTTTTTGCAGGGGGTGCAAACCGAGAGGCTCCCTACTCAGTTGCCCATGCAGCCCCCCTCCCCACGCAGCCATTCCAGTGTCCCATTACTTAGCTATTTCTCCCCAGTTGCCATAAACACTTTTCAAAACTCTCAGTGTGCATACTGTTTTATACTTTACTTCTACAATGATTACAGATATTTGGATTTAATTTACAACTTTTATTTCAAATTGTATAGCACAAACACTGATAAACATTTGCTAAATAAAGCAATAGTCTTACAATGAAAACAGACTTAGCATTAAAACTTCTCTACCTTTGAAACTCACATTGACTGAAACAGCATTGAAACCCACATTCAAAGATATGCATCTGGCCAGTGGCAGGTTAAGTTTATCTATGGGCTGTTTTAAAATCTTTACCCCTTGCACACACTTGTAGGATCATGCAAAAGTTCTTTGATTCACCGTCCTGATTGCATTAATTATAATATACTGTAGAATAAGTGAATTATATCCCTTATATGATACAACTCCACTTGTTAGAGTGTGTTTTAAATTTATATAGTTTTGAACATTTTTCCAGTAAGCAATGAAACAAAACACATGAACCAATAATGACAAACTGTCCAATTCAGAACATTTCGACTATAAAAGGCCACTCAAACTTCTATCATTACAAGCCACCAATATCAGTCAATATGCACAATCTCTGCAGAAGTAAAAGTCATCTGAATAATTCCACATTAAAGAGATTTGAAACTAATGAAGAGGTTGTTGCTAGAAAACAAATTTATATTTCAGTGTTTCATCTACAAATTCAGTACCTGCTGTCCTTGAAGAATACATTACGTATGTGACATTAAAAACAATGGTAAGCTGTTATATTGCAAGAGGGAATAGGTGGCAATCTGAAAATCACAGTTTACAGTTACTAGGCATCTCATCCAAAGGAGGGCCTACTCAGGACTGCAGCACCCCACCCTTTAAGATACACATCTACATGCTGTGGGAGTAGAACCTACAGTCTTCTGCATCAAGATGCAAGCATGTTACCTACTGTGCTACTAACACTGTTTTAAAATTCTATACCACACTAATGATACCATTTGCTAAACAAAACAGTTACACATTTTAAGCAGACTTAGCATGAGCAGCAGTATACTGAACTTCTCTTTCCTTGAAGCTCACAATTCCTTAAAAATGCACTTGATAATAAATTCCATCTGCTAACTCTAGCTATGGCATTTCAATCACACACACACACACACACACACACACACACACACACACACACACACACACACACACACACACACACACACACACACACACGTACGCAAACACACCTCAGCCTTTTAGTACAAGAAATGTGGACAAAGCATAAAATAAATAGGGACAGATTATAAATATTGCTCTCATGAACTTAGAACATTGCTAGAATAACAGGATTTCTGTTAGTATGGAATTTTTCTGAAGGATGTGACATCTAAAACTCAAATGTCTCATTATTTAGCAACTTCAATCCTTTTTAGGAGGAATATGGGAAAAAAATCTAGGCATTCTACAAAAATCTGGATAGCTGAGGGGTATGCTGTCTCCCTCTTATACATACATACATAGACACACATGCACACACACTCACTCACACACCTGAGAAAGACTGGCCCAGATTTACTAGCTATGCCCCCTCCTGCCCTGACTATAAGGGAATTACACTGCCACAAGACACTCCAAAGCCAGTTACTCTAAGGCTCTTGCAAGGGTACCCAATTATACTGAGTGAAATTAATATTAATACAAATGGTAGTGTGACCAACAGAAAAGCTTTCAGGAGTGGCCAACAGAAAAGCTTTCAGGAGTGGCCAGAGTTGTCACTATATATATATATATATATATATATATATATATATATATATATACCCAGACTATAAGGTAATTACACTGCCATGAGACACTCCAAAGCCAGCTACTCTAAGGCTCTTGTAAAGGTACCCAATTATAATGAGTGAAATTAATATTAATACAAATGGTAGTTTGACCAACAGAAAGGCTTTCAGGACCAGCCAGAGTTGTCACCAAATATATATTGACATATATCTATGTATGTATGTATCTATAATTATCTATAAAGATATACATATATAAGTACTCTCAGATGTTAAAATATTCTTTAAAAGACCAGTCACAATGAAAAGTTTAAATATATTTAATAATATATAATAAAAGAAAATGAAAACACTAAATATCTATTTACAGTAAACACCAGCGTTTCAATCACAGGAAATATTAAAATAACACAGATGAACAGATTCACACAGATACAGAAAAACAGTACTTAACTAATCTCACTATATTTTCCTGACTGTTCTAAAGAACTACTGTTCTCTGGTTCACTTACTACAGCAAGGCAAGATGAAATAGGTGAGGGGTCCTTCTCTGTCAGCTTCCAAAACAGACTGCCATGAGACTTCAGTCTCATCCAGTACTGAGCATCATTTTTGTCCTAGGTTACAGAATGACATCACATACATCTGGTCATCTGACTTCTGGTTCCCATACTACCCCCATTGCTAGAAACATCCAGGATTTTACACATATATGTCAATAAGACACACACGTAGAGTTTTGCTCAGATCAGTTGCAGCTTCTGGAAGTCATAAAACAATTTCTAATGTCTATCCTTTCAGAGTAGCAGTTAGTTCACCCCAAAGACAATACAGAAAGTGTCCTAGTACAGACGTTGTGTCTCTGGCTGCATTGAGAACTGTAAGATACGATCTTTATGGCCTATGCCAAGTAATTTAATTTGAAACTATTTTCTAAGTTAGGTGACTTGAGATTAACCTTTTCTCTTCCAGTATCCTCTGTTAAAACATATACATTTAAAGAGTTACAATAGTGCAAATATATTTCTTTTTCTGTCCAGCAGGGCACACTATAAGTACAATTTTAATACAAGCATCTTTAGAAAAAAGGGCAGCGCAGTGGTGCAGCGATTAATACTGTCGCCTCGCAGCAAGAGGTTCTCTGGATTGATTCTTGGCTAAGGCCCCATCTTCTGAATCTACTAAACTTCTTTGAAAAGGCTACAGAAGCTGTGGACAGGATTATTCCATGCAACCAGTCCAAGGCTTATGACGCTATCTCCATGTTGTTATTATTGAAAAATTAAACAACTTAGTGTAAATCTCTACATTGTCCTCTGGATTGCATTGCAAACTAACTAGCCAGCAGCTCCCAAGTCACGAAAGTTGCTGGCACTATCTCTGAGTGTAAAATTGTAACTGGTGTAGTACAACAGGGATCAGTGCTGGGCTCTCTCTGAATGTAACATTGCAACTGATGCAGTACCACAGGGATCAGTGCTGGGTCCTCTCTGAATTTAACATTGTAACTGGTGCAATACCACAGGGATCTGTGCTGGGCCCTCTCGGAATGTATCATTGTAGCTGATGCAGTACCACATGGATCAGTGCTGGGCCCTCTCTGAATGTAGCATTGTAACTAGTATGGTACCACAGGGATCAGTGCTGTTTCCCCTCTGAATATAACGTTGTACCTAGTGTGGTACCACAGGGATCAGTGTTGGGTCCTCTCTGAATGCAACATTGCAACTAATGTAGTACCACAGGGATCAGTGCTGGGTCCTCTCTGAATGTAACATTGTAACTCATAAGGTACCACAGGGATCAGTGCTGGGTCCTCTCTGAATGTAACATTGTAACTAGTAAGGTACCACAGGGATCAGTGATGGGTTCTCTCTGAATGTAACATTGCAACTAGTATGGTACCACAGGGATCAGTGCTGGGTCCTCTCTGAATGTAACATTGTAACTAGTAAGGTACCACAGGGATCAGTGCTGGGTCCTCTCTGAATATAATGTTGTAACTAGTATGATACCACAGGGATCAGTGCTGGGTCCTCTCTGAAGGTAACATTGTAACTAGTATGGTACCACAGGAATCAGTGCTGGGTCCTCTCTGAATATAACATTGTAACTAGTATGGTACCACAGGGATCAGTGCTGGGTCCTCTCTGAATGTAACATTGTAACTGATGCAGTACCACAGGGATCAGTGCTGGGTCCTCTCTGAATGTAACATTGTAACTAGTATGGTACCACAGGGATCAGTGCTGGGTCCTCTCTGAATATAACGCTGTAACTAGTATGGTACCACAGGGATCAGTGCTGGGTCCTCTCTGAATGTAACATTGTAATTGATGTAGTACCACAGGGATCAGTGCTGGGTCCTCTCTGAATGTAACATTGTAACTGGTGCAGTACCACAGGGATCAGTGCTGGGTCCTCCCTGAATGTAACATTGTAACTAGTATGGTACCAGAGGGATCAGTGCTGGGTCCTCTCTAAATATAACGTTGTAACTAGTATGGTACCAGAGGGATCAGTGCTGGGTCCTCTCTAAATATAATGTTGTAACTAGTATGGTACCACAGGGATCAATGCTGGGTCTTCTCCTGTTAAGCATTTATTTTGTAGTCATCTAAGTCAGTATCCCAGAAGTGTGCTTGACCAAGTTTGCTGATGACTGTAACCTGGGAACTCTTACAAGCTCATCCACTGATATTAGACTGCTCCAGCAAAGGCTGGAATATACACCTGTTGTACTGAAAACAGTCTCAAACTAAATGCAGAAAAAATCAGCATAGTAACATTGGCAAAAAAGGTGCTCCCACATCATACATTGTAAGTGGTAGTTCTCTTCAAACAGGTAAGGTCATAAGAGGCCTAGGTACTTATGTCAACAATTTTGTCTCATTCAATTATCATGTTTCTGTTATAGTGAGGAAACTGTTCTATCTAGCCTAATTAATTTTCAAGGGAGTATCTTCAGGATCTGAAGAAGCCCTCTTACCACTGTTGTTGTTGTGTCTTTTGACTTTTCCTGGTTAGGGGTCACCACAGCAGAACTCCGGTCCGCTAATGATTGGCAGTGGATTTGCCACTGTACTCTTCCTATATCAGACCCATCATCGAACATATTGCCCTGGAAATGCCCCAACAATTTTTAACCAGGAAAATTAATTGCATTAAATCTTTCAATGATCACCGTAGTTTAGCATAGCTCTCCTTATGCTGTAGCTTCTCAAGCCAGGAAAGATCCAATTCCATTTGACCTCTGATTTATTTGCAAAGCTCAGGGCTCTATAAATGTCCATACTAGGAACTTAAATATACACCAACAAATAAACAAAACCTGTCACAGGAACTGATTCCTAATTTGATGTATTCCCAGCTTTTGGAATAAGTAACCACTGCAAGTCAAATAAACTACTACTTTGGCTACCTTTAAAGTTGATAATTGGATGGGTAGAAACAAATTTACATCAAGGTTATCATGTATGGCCCTTCTCAGTTTGTGAGGTGGGCACTATTAAGTGATTATAAAAGTGGCAAAAACTTTTAAGTGTGTCTGTTTGAAATTATATATGGCTAGATGTCATGTTTCCTGTGATTGCTTGCCTAGAATTGTTCTTATGCCCCTATCTGAGCTGGTGGTAATGTTATTCGACAAGGAACTAGCTACTAGAAGCCTATAGAGTTATACTCATAAAGAAGATTCTAGAATGTATCATCTCACGGCATGATGTTTTATAGTATTACCTGCCGACTGTTAGATGGTAGAGCAACATTTATGGGGTGGGAGGTAATCATATTTGTATAAAACTGTGCACGATCAATATAACCACGATCAATATAATTTCTAGCAGGAGACGTTTAGTATCAGGCCTCTCAGCTTTAGCAGACCATGAGGTATTCCACTCATTTTAGTTTTCAGAATCCCCCTAAACTACACAGAAAAGTGATTTTCAGCATTGCTCATTTTAGATTCATAAGAGGCAGGATGTTTTGTTATTTATGAGTATTAGAAAGTTGGATGCATTTAATTCCACAGCGTTTTCTGCTTGCAGTCTGAAATGAAGATAGTGACATACTTTGCCATTTGACATGTTTAAAGGTCTATTTTTATTATAATGAGTTATTACAAGAGCGTAGTATACACGTAGAGTAGTTCTGCATTTTAACCCATACTCACCTGTTTGTAACAGTATTTAAATAAGGTATGATAATCATAGAAAAAAATCCTTTTCAAAAACCAATATTGTATTATAGTACATGACATCAAATAAAAAATATAGTTCTGTTTAACAACAGAACAAGCTCCAAGAGTGTAAAACAACTGGTAAACAAGAAGGCACTAAGGTAACATAACAGGTAAACTCACAAAACCTTTATTAGTCCACAAATGGATGAATGAAGAATCAAAAATACAGCAACTCAAACTGACTAAGCGCTTTCACCCTCATGGGCATCTTCAGAGTCAGTTAACTTCAGTAAAAACAACCTTTAAATACAACTGCTAATTAGTACTTAATTAATCAATGATGAAAAAAAGCAGGAGGGTAGTTAATTAAACAATTGTCCCCTAAAGTTCCTGCTCACCAAATCTTAAAGTCCTGCTCAACAATACCTTGTTTGCTAAAATCTCAAGTAAGTAATAGCTACCCAAAATAAATAAATGAACCAAAATAAAACAAAAATAAAAATGAAATTTCAAAAAAAACACAAAACTAAAAAACAATGTGTGCAATGATAAACATTCCATATAAAACAGAAGACATATCTGTTAATATATTTGAATTTACATAGTTGTGTTATTATATACAAGCTGCTTTGTATTTTAAAATACAGGCTAGGGATAGTACGTCATTGATACCAGGGGCATTACTGGCATCAAGTCTCAGTTGCCAAAGACATTCCCTTATTTCCAACATAGTTTTAAAGTCCCCCCCAAAATCCTTTGTATATAGCCTGTCAATAACAAAAAAATAAACTTTTTAAAGTTTGCACAATGATTCGTGTGTATATACAATGAATGAGTGGTTTTCTTATTTTTTTATGTCCCTATAATGTTCTAATATTCTTTGTCTCAACTTCCTGGTAGTCATACCTATATAGAACGCTGGGCAAGATAAACAAGTGGCATAAATTACCATGCTCGTGTTACAGTTGCAATAACCAGGGCTCTTCAAAGTTCTCTTAAAACTACCTAGTTCTCTTAAAACTACTATTTACTAATTTGCACCAGACCAAGAAGGACCTATTGGTGGATCTGCTGCAAATGGCATTGGAGAACAATTTTGTAGGTTTTGAGGATGAGTACTACAGACAGTCCACAGGGGTGGCTATGGGTGCTAAATGTGCACCCATATATGCCAACCTCGTTTTAGCAGAATGGGAAGATCAGTTTGTGCTGACATCTGATTACAAGGCTAAGATGCCTATTTATTTTAGATTCTTGGATGATATTCTGCTTTTTTGGAAAGGCACACTTGACGAACTGGAAGAATTTATTTTATATTTGAATAACACGACTGCATTCTTAAAATTTACACACAAGGTTGGCAAGATGTGTATTGATTATCTGGATTTACAATTATATATTAAAAATGGTAAAATAGAATCAAGATTATACAGAAAGAAAACTTATAGCAATTCATTTCTACATTATAGTAGTCACCCTGCCTATGTTAAGAGAAATGTTGTCAAGGGCCAAATGATCAGGTTGTCCCGTATTATTAGTGAGAATGATGTATTTATAGTTGAATTGGACAAATTAAAGGACTTATTTGTCCAAAGAGATTATCCCATTGATATACTTTTGCCACTTCAACATGAAATATTTAGAAGAAGGTCTACTGACTTTGTTCCAATCTTGCATGACACACACAGGTTATGTGACAAAGTCATCAACCGTAAAGAAGTGCCTGACAGAAACAACACGCCAACAGGAATGGTATTACAACACAATAGGTTAGCACCTGAAGTTAAAGATGTTATTTACGGTGCTTGGGAAAACCTCATCCCAGCAGACTTACACAACATACTTGGTAAATGTCCTACTTTTATTAACAGTAGAGGTTCAAATTTAAAAGACCTACTTGAGAAGACCCCTAGATCCTTTGGACAAAGACCAACTACAATGGCCAAATGTGGCAATTGCAAGGCCTGTAAATTTATTAATGACAGTCCCTGTGTTTGTCTAGGTAGTTTTAAGAGAACTCCTCCTGTTATACAGCCTATTGATTTTGAGCAATTCAGAGACTTGCAACTTCTTGCACACACACACACACAAAATATCTCCTATTCCTTTGCTGTTACAGTATATTTTGTCTTTTCTATAAATATCTTACATTTATGCTGGACTCCTGTCTTTCTTTCTTTCTCTCCACCTTCATGTTTATTACAGAGTCAAAAAATAATAATAGTAGAGCTGTCACAATTTTAGAAACGTATTTGATTATTAACAGCTTACAACTGTTGTGTTATTGTAAAAGGTGTTCTAATTCTAAAATGTGAGCATACTCACTCCTTAGTAATTTTCTATAGTTTGCAAAATATCAGTTCTTTGGACGTAGCCTAAACAAAGTCTGCAAGCTTAGTTATCCTTTGGGTATGAATGAAAATCAGTAATGCCACTCTTTTCACTTTTGATGTTATGAACAGAAATCTTTGCTCCTGTATTTTATGCTTATCACATCTTTCGGCTTTGCCCGGTTAGGGGTCGCCACAGCGGAACTCTGGTCCGCTAATAATTGGCAGCAGATTTTTACATACTGAGTTGCCAGCTCTGACGCACAACCTTCAACGAAGGGATGCCCATTCGCGCATATCTCCACACAGAAGATGCTTTAGCTGAGAATCGAACAGGACGTCTTTCTGTGAGGTGACAACGCTACCGCAGCACCACCACCACCACCACTGCAGTACCCGTATTTTATACATATAATTTTCATTATTATGCTTTAGGGTCCAGTCTTTAGGATGGCACAGTGGTTAACATTGTTGCCTCACAGCAAAAGGTTCTCTGGTTTGATTCTCATCTGAGGTACCTTCTCTGTGGAGTCTACATGTCCTCCCTGCATTTGTGTGGGTTTTCTCCAGCTGCTGTGGTTTCTTCTCATGGTACAAAGACATGCGTTTCTCCCTGGGTCTCTGCTGAAAATCAGTTTGTTCCAAGTTGGACTTTCCAGGGAAACAATGTTAAATAAATAATCATTACTACATTTGTAGCAGGGGCAATTGGAAACCCTAGGTGTTTAGAACTTCCTTCCTATATGTAATGATACCTTTTTACCTTATCTAGTTTTAGGAATGCCCCACATCCTTACTTATTACATATTGTAAATGCCAAATTGTTTATGAATAATTGTGATAACTTACTGTTTAAACTCTCTTAATTTAAGTATTATTTGTTACATCTAAAGTACACATTTTCATCCAAGTTTGTATTCATTTTTGCACAAATTGATGGTCTGATTCTGTTTCTAGTAGTACTATATTTTATTTATTTATTTTACATTTTTTATTTGGATAGGTTCATAGGCCTATAGAGGTATACTAGGCTAATGACCACAGGGGCCATTTTAAACCTAGCCATGTATCCCGAATGTATCCAAGTTTTGGTGCCCTAAAGGTTATTCTAAGGGGTATATGTGGGCTAAAGCTTGGGATATCAAGCATTTACTGGCTGCATCTGTCCAGTAGACATATAGATGCCCAATCAGGTGTGAATTTCTGATTATCCATCCATTTATCCCAGCTACACTTGACTTGGGGTAGAGAAGTTCTCAGATTCACATGGAAGGGAAGCCTGTTCTAGAGAGGGGTTTCTCTGAGAGTCATACTGCTTCCTTGCAAGCAAGGTTTAAGTCTCTAAATTGGAAAGTTCTAGTAATGTTAGTTTTGCTGATATGAAAAAAATATACCTCAGAGTGGGATCAAAGTATTCCTCATATGCCAGGCATAGATCACCTCTCAACAGTCTGACAGCATACAGGAATAGGACTTTGAAGTGATCTGTATAGGACATGTTGTTAAGGCTCTGTATTCTTTTTGTGAGGAGTCTTTGTGGACGTCCCAGTTGTTGCATGTGTCTGGTCAGGTATACACTGAAGGGATCACTGCACTCACTCAATGATATGTCTGATGAGGGTAGAATATACTAGAACGAGGAACTTCCCTAGACTTAGATGCCATACCCTTGCTTATGGCTTGAACAACATAGAATGATTTCTTTGCTTTCTTAGTCACATGTTGACAAAAGCACTGGACTTGTCTACAAATGTCCCCAAATCCCTGACTGCTGGGTCTACTCTTAGGGGTGTGATATCAATGAAGTAGTTTCTGGGATAGCCAACTTTCTAAAGGGTACTGTTATGCATTTTTTTAGCACTGAGTTATGACTCTGGCACCAGTTATTTGTTTGGGCCAGCTCTTCCTGGAGTATATTAGAGTATTGGAGGGATTCTATGACTGCTCCTAGCTTGCAATCATCTGCAGACTTGGTCAGACAGAGGCCCATAATGTTAGCTTTGATTTCAGAAAAGTAGAAGCCAAAATGGAGCAGATCCAGTACAGAGTTCTGAGGGACTCCACTAGTGACTGGCTTCTTTGAGGAGGTGGACTTCTCTGTCCTAACTTCCTGTATCCTATCTAAGAGGCAGCTGGATATTCAGTCTGCAACACAGGGGTTTATATTTAGCTACAAAAGGTTGTTTAAAATGCATCAGTTGAGTATAGTATTACATGCATTGTCTAGGTCAAGGCAGACAGGTTCATAAGTTCATAAGTGTATACTAGGCTAATGGCCCTGGAGCCTATATAAGCCTAGCCCAAGAAGATTCCCTGGCATCACGCCTCCCAAAGTTAGTTCCCAGTGCCTCTGTCAAGCAAGGCCACTGAAGAAATGCTTCAGTTGAGTATAGTATTAAATGCATTGTCTAGGTCTTGGCAGGCAGTATGCACCGTTGAGTATAGTATTAAATGCATTGTCTAGGTCTTGGCAGGCAGTACGCACCGTTGAGTATAGTATTAAATGCATTGTCTAGGTCTTGGCAGGCAGTATGCACCATTGAGTATAATATTAAATGCATTGTCTAGGTCTTGGCAGGCAGTATGCACCGTTGAGTATAGTATTAAATGCATTGTCTAGGTCTTGGCAGGCAGTATGCACCGTTGAGTATAGTATTAAATGCATTGTCTAGGTCTTGGCAGGCAGTATGCACCATTGAGTATAGTATTAAATGCATTGTCTAGGTCTTGGCAGGCAGTACGCACCGTTGAGTATAGTATTAAATGCATTGTCTAGGTCTTGGCAGGCAGTATGCACCGTTGAGTATAGTATTAAATGCATTGTCTAGGTCTTGGCAGGCAGTATGCACCATTGAGTATAGTATTAAATGCATTGTCTAGGTCTTGGCAGGCAGTATGCACCGTTGAGTATAGTATTAAATGCATTGTCTAGGTCTTGGCAGGCAGTATGCACAGTTGAGTATAGTATTAAATGCATTGTCTAGGTCTTGGCAGGCAGTATGCACCATTGAGTATAGTATTAAATGCATTGTCTAGGTCTTGGCAGGCAGTACGCACCATTGAGTATAGTATTAAATGCATTGTCTAGGTCTTGGCAGGCAGTATGCACCATTGAGTATAGTATTAAATGCATTGTCTAGGTCTTGGCAGGCAGTATGCACCGTTGAGTATAGTATTAAATGCATTGTCTAGGTCTTGGCAGGCAGTATGCACCATTGAGTATAATATTAAATGCATTGTCTAGGTCTTGGCAGGCAGTATGCACCATTGAGTATAGTATTAAATGCATTGTCTAGGTCTTGGCAGGCAGTATGCACCGTTGAGTATAGTATTAAATGCATTGTCTAGGTCTTGGCAGGCAGTACGCACCGTTGAGTATAGTATTAAATGCATTGTCTAGGTCTTGGCAGGCAGTACGCACCATTGAGTATAGTATTAAATGCATTGTCTAGGTCTTGGCAGGCAGTATGCACCATTGAGTATAATATTAAATGCATTGTCTAGGTCTTGGCAGGCAGTACGCACCATTGAGTATAATATTAAATGCATTGTCTAGGTCTTGGCAGGCAGTATGCACCATTGAGTATAATATTAAATGCATTGTCTAGGTCTTGGCAGGCAGTATGCACCATTGAGTATAGTATTAAATGCATTGTCTAGGTCTTGGCAGGCAGTATGCACCGTTGAGTATAGTATTAAATGCATTGTCTAGGTCTTGGCAGGCAGTATGCACCGTTGAGTATAGTATTAAATGCATTGTCTAGGTCTTGGCAGGCAGTATGCACCGTTGAGTATAGTATTAAATGCATTGTCTAGGTCTTGGCAGGCAGTATGCACCATTGAGTATAGTATTAAATGCATTGTCTAGGTCTTGGCAGGCAGTATGCACCGTTGAGTATAGTATTAAATGCATTGTCTAGGTCTTGGCAGGCAGTATGCACCGTTGAGTATAGTATTAAATGCATTGTCTAGGTCTTGGCAGGCAGTATGCACCGTTGAGTATAGTATTAAATGCATTGTCTAGGTCTTGGCAGGCAGTATGCACCGTTGAGTATAGTATTAAATGCATTGTCTAGGTCTTGGCAGGCAGTATGCACCATTGAGTATAGTATTAAATGCATTGTCTAGGTCTTGGCAGGCAGTATGCACCATTGAGTATAGTATTAAATGCATTGTCTAGGTCTTGGCAGGCAGTATGCACCATTGAGTATAGTATTAAATGCATTGTCTAGGTCTTGGCAGGCAGTACGCACCGTTGAGTATAGTATTAAATGCATTGTCTAGGTCTTGGCAGTCAGTATGCACCGTTGAGTATAGTATTAAATGTATTGTCTAGGTCTTGGCAGGCAGTATGCACCATTGAGTATAGTATTAAATGCATTGTCTAGGTCTTGGCAGGCAGTACGCACCGTTGAGTATAGTATTAAATGCATTGTCTAGGTCTTGGCAGGCAGTACGCACCATTGAGTATAGTATTAAATGCATTGTCTAGGTCTTGGCAGGCAGTATGCACCATTGAGTATAGTATTAAATGCATTGTCTAGGTCTTGGCAGGCAGTATGCACCATTGAGTATAGTATTAAATGCATTGTCTAGGTCTTGGCAGGCAGTACGCACCGTTGAGTATAGTATTAAATGCATTGTCTAGGTCTTGGCAGGCAGTACGCACCATTGAGTATAGTATTAAATGTATTGTCTAGGTCTTGGCAGGCAGTACGCACCATTGAGTATAGTATTAAATGCATTGTCTAGGTCTTGGCAGGCAGTACGCACAGTTGAGTATAGTATTAAATGCATTGTCTAGGTCTTGGCAGGCAGTATGCACCATTGAGTATAGTATTAAATGCATTGTCTAGGTCTTGGCAGGCAGTGCACCGTTGAGTATAGTATTAAATGCATTGTCTAGGTCTTGGCAGGCAGTATGCACCATTGAGTATAGTATTAAATGCATTGTCTAGGTCTTGGCAGGCAGTACGCACCATTGAGTATAGTATTAAATGCATTGTCTAGGTCTTGGCAGGCAGTACGCACCATTGAGTATAGTATTAAATGCATTGTCTAGGTCTTGGCAGGCAGTATGCACCATTGAGTATAGTATTAAATGCATTGTCTAGGTCTTGGCAGGCAGTATGCACCGTTGAGTATAGTATTAAATGCATTGTCTAGGTCTTGGCAGGCAGTATGCACCGTTGAGTATAGTATTAAATGCATTGTCTAGGTCTTGGCAGGCAGTACGCACCATTGAGTATAGTATTAAATGCATTGTCTAGGTCTTGGCAGGCAGTACGCACCATTGAGTATAGTATTAAATGCATTGTCTAGGTCTTGGCAGGCAGTACGCACCGTTGAGTATAGTATTAAATGCATTGTCTAGGTCTTGGCAGGCAGTACGCACCATTGAGTATAGTATTAAATGCATTGTCTAGGTCTTGGCAGGCAGTACGCACCATTGAGTATAGTATTAAATGCATTGTCTAGGTCTTGGCAGGCAGTACGCACAGTTGAGTATAGTATTAAATGCATTGTCTAGGTCTTGGCAGGCAGTACGCACCATTGAGTATAGTATTAAATGCATTGTCTAGGTCTTGGCAGGCAGTATGCACCGTTGAGTATAGTATTAAATGCATTGTCTAGGTCTTGGCAGGCAGTACGCACCATTGAGTATAGTATTAAATGCATTGTCTAGGTCTTGGCAGGCAGTATGCACCGTTGAGTATAGTATTAAATGCATTGTCTAGGTCTTGGCAGGCAGTATGCACCATTGAGTATAGTATTAAATGCATTGTCTAGGTCTTGGCAGGCAGTATGCACCGTTGAGTATAGTATTAAATGCATTGTCTAGGTCTTGGCAGGCAGTATGCACCGTTGAGTATAGTATTAAATGCATTGTCTAGGTCTTGGCAGGCAGTACGCACCATTGAGTATAGTATTAAATGCATTGTCTAGGTCTTGGCAGGCAGTGCACCATTGAGTATAGTATTAAATGCATTGTCTAGGTCTTGGCAGGCAGTATGCACCATTGAGTATAGTATTAAATGCATTGTCTAGGTCTTGGCAGGCAGTATGCACCATTGAGTATAGTATTAAATGCATTGTCTAGGTCTTGGCACGTAGTATGCACCACTGAGTATAGTATTAAATGCATTGTCTAGGTCTTGGCAGGCAGTATGCACCATTGAGTATAGTATTAAATGCATTGTCTAGGTCTTGGCAGGCTATGCACCATTGAGTATAGTATTAAATGCATTGTCTAGGTCTTGGCAGGCAGTACGCACCATTGAGTATAGTATTAAATGCATTGTCTAGGTCTTGGCAGGCAGTATGCACCGTTGGGTATAGTATTAAATGCATTGTCTAGGTCTTGGCAGGCAGTACGCACCGTTGAGTATAGTATTAAATGCATTGTCTAGGTCTTGGCAGGCAGTATGCACCATTGAGTATAGTATTAAATGCATTGTCAAGGTCTTGGCAGGCAGTATGCACCGTTGAGTATAGTATTAAATGCATTGTCTAGGTCTTGGCAGGCAGTATGCACCATTGAGTATAGTATTAAATGCATTGTCTAGGTCTTGGCAGGCAGTACGCACCATTGAGTATAGTATTAAATGCATTGTCTAGGTCTTGGCAGGCAGTATGCACCATTGAGTATAGTATTAAATGCATTGTCTAGGTCTTGGCAGGCAGTATGCACCGTTGAGTATAGTATTAAATGCATTGTCTAGGTCTTGGCAGGCAGTATGCACCATTGAGTATAGTATTAAATGCATTGTCTAGGTCTTGGCAGACAGTATGCACCGTTGAGTATAGTATTAAATGCATTGTCTAGGTCTTGGCAGGCAGTATGCACCATTGAGTATAGTATTAAATGCATTGTCTAGGTCTTGGCAGGCAGTATGCACCGTTGAGTATAGTATTAAATGCATTGTCTAGGTCTTGGCAGGCAGCACGCACCGCTGAGTATAGTATTAAATGCATTGTCTAGGTCTTGGCAGGCAGTATGCACCGTTGAGTATAGTATTAAATGCATTGTCTAGGTCTTGGCAGGCAGTATGCACCATTGAGTATAGTATTAAATGCATTGTCTAGGTCTTGGCAGGCAGTATGCACCGTTGAGTATAGTATTAAATGCATTGTCTAGGTCTTGGCAGGCAGTATGCACAGTTGAGTATAGTATTAAATGCATTGTCTAGGTCTTGGCAGGCAGTATGCACCATTGAGTATAGTATTAAATGCATTGTCTAGGTCTTGGCAGGCAGTATGCACCATTGAGTATAGTATTAAATGCATTGTCTAGGTCTTGGCAGGCAGTATGCACCGTTGAGTATAGTATTAAATGCATTGTCTAGGTCTTGGCAGGCAGTATGCACCGTTGAGTATAGTATTAAATGCATTGTCTAGGTCTTGGCAGGCAGTATGCACCATTGAGTATAATATTAAATGCATTGTCTAGGTCTTGGCAGGCAGTATGCACCATTGAGTATAGTATTAAATGCATTGTCTAGGTCTTGGCAGGCAGTATGCACCGTTGAGTATAGTATTAAATGCATTGTCTAGGTCTTGGCAGGCAGTATGCACCGTTGAGTATAGTATTAAATGCATTGTCTAGGTCTTGGCAGGCAGTACGCACCATTGAGTATAGTATTAAATGCATTGTCTAGGTCTTGGCAGGCAGTATGCACCGTTGAGTATAGTATTAAATGCATTGTCTAGGTCTTGGCAGGCAGTATGCACCATTGAGTATAGTATTAAATGCATTGTCTAGGTCTTGGCAGGCAGTATGCACCGTTGAGTATAGTATTAAATGCATTGTCTAGGTCTTGGCAGGCAGTATGCACCATTGAGTATAGTATTAAATGCATTGTCTAGGTCTTGGCAGGCAGTATGCACCGTTGAGTATAGTATTAAATGCATTGTCTAGGTCTTGGCTGGCAGTATGCACCGTTGAGTATAGTATTAAATGCATTGTCTAGGTCTTGGCAGGCAGTATGCACCGTTGAGTATAGTATTAAATGCATTGTCTAGGTCTTGGCAGGCAGTATGCACCATTGAGTATAGTATTAAATGCATTGTCTAGGTCTTGGCAGGCAGTATGCACCATTGAGTATAGTATTAAATGCATTGTCTAGGTCTTGGCAGGCAGTATGCACCATTGAGTATAGTATTAAATGCATTGTCTAGGTCTTGGCAGGCAGTATGCACCATTGAGTATAGTATTAAATGCATTGTCTAGGTCTTGGCAGGCAGTACGCACCGTTGAGTATAGTATTAAATGCATTGTCTAGGTCTTGGCAGGCAGTATGCACCGTTGAGTATAGTATTAAATGTATTGTCTAGGTCTTGGCAGGCAGTATGCACCATTGAGTATAGTATTAAATGCATTGTCTAGGTCTTGGCAGGCAGTACGCACCATTGAGTATAGTATTAAATGCATTGTCTAGGTCTTGGCAGGCAGTACACACCGTTGAGTATAGTATTAAATGCATTGTCTAGGTCTTGGCAGGCAGTATGCACCATTGAGTATAGTATTAAATGCATTGTCTAGGTCTTGGCAGGCAGTATGCACCATTGAGTATAGTATTAAATGCATTGTCTAGGTCTTGGCAGGCAGTACGCACCGTTGAATATAGTATTAAATGCATTGTCTAGGTCTTGGCAGGCAGTACGCACCATTGAGTATAGTATTAAATGTATTGTCTAGGTCTTGGCAGGCAGTACGCACCATTGAGTATAGTATTAAATGCATTGTCTAGGTCTTGGCAGGCAGTACGCACAGTTGAGTATAGTATTAAATGCATTGTCTAGGTCTTGTCAGGCAGTATGCACCATTGAGTATAGTATTAAATGCATTGTCTAGGTCTTGGCAGGCAGTACGCACCGTTGAGTATAGTATTAAATGCATTGTCTAGGTCTTGGCAGGCAGTATGCACCATTGAGTATAGTATTAAATGCATTGTCTAGGTCTTGGCAGGCAGTATGCACCATTGAGTATAGTATTAAATGCATTGTCTAGGTCTTGGCAGGCAGTGCGCACCATTGAGTATAGTATTAAATGCATTGTCTAGGTCTTGGCAGGCAGTATGCACCATTGAGTATAGTATTAAATGCATTGTCTAGGTCTTGGCAGGCAGTACGCACCATTGAGTATAGTATTAAATGCATTGTCTAGGTCTTGGCAGGCAGTATGCACCGTTGAGTATAGTATTAAATGCATTGTCTAGGTCTTGGCAGGCAGTATGCACCGTTGAGTATAGTATTAAATGCATTGTCTAGGTCTTGGCAGGCAGTACGCACCATTGAGTATAGTATTAAATGCATTGTCTAGGTCTTGGCAGGCAGTACGCACCATTGAGTATAGTATTAAATGCATTGTCTAGGTCTTGGCAGGCAGTATGCACCGTTGAGTATAGTATTAAATGCATTGTCTAGGTCTTGGCAGGCAGTACGCACCATTGAGTATAGTATTAAATGCATTGTCTAGGTCTTGGCAGGCAGTATGCACCATTGAGTATAGTATTAAATGCATTGTCTAGGTCTTGGCAGGCAGTACGCACAGTTGAGTATAGTATTAAATGCATTGTCTAGGTCTTGGCAGGCAGTACGCACCATTGAGTATAGTATTAAATGCATTGTCTAGGTCTTGGCAGGCAGTATGCACCGTTGAGTATAGTATTAAATGCATTGTCTAGGTCTTGGCAGGCAGTACGCACCATTGAGTATAGTATTAAATGCATTGTCTAGGTCTTGACAGGCAGTACGCACCATTGAGTATAGTATTAAATGCATTGTCTAGGTCTTGGCAGGCAGTATGCACCGTTGAGTATAGTATTAAATGCATTGTCTAGGTCTTGGCAGGCAGTATGCACCATTGAGTATAGTATTAAATGCATTGTCTAGGTCTTGGCAGGCAGTATGCACCGTTGAGTATAGTATTAAATGCATTGTCTAGGTCTTGGCAGGCAGTATGCACCGTTGAGTATAGTATTAAATGCATTGTCTAGGTCTTGGCAGGCAGTACGCACCATTGAGTATAGTATTAAATGCATTGTCTAGGTCTTGGCAGGCAGTACGCACCATTGAGTATAGTATTAAATGCATTGTCTATGTCTTGGCAGGCAGTATGCACCATTGAGTATAGTATTAAATGCATTGTCTAGGTCTTGGCAGGCAGTATGCACCATTGAGTATAGTATTAAATGCATTGTCTAGGTCTTGGCAGGTAGTATGCACCATTGAGTATAGTATTAAATGCATTGTCTAGGTCTTGGCAGGCAGTATGCACCATTGAGTATAGTATTAAATGCATTGTCTAGGTCTTGGCAGGCAGTACGCACCGTTGAGTATAGTATTAAATGCATTGTCTAGGTCTTGGCAGGCAGTATGCACCGTTGAGTATAGTATTAAATGCATTGTCTAGGTCTTGGCAGGCAGTATGCACAGTTGAGTATAGTATTAAATGCATTGTCTAGGTCTTGGCAGGCAGTATGCACCATTGAGTATAGTATTAAATGCATTGTCTAGGTCTTGGCAGGCAGCACGCACCATTGAGTATAGTATTAAATGCATTGTCTAGGTCTTGGCAGGCAGTATGCACCATTGAGTATAGTATTAAATGCATTGTCTAGGTCTTGGCAGGCAGTATGCACCGTTGAGTATAGTATTAAATGCATTGTCTAGGTCTTGGCAGGCAGTATGCACCATTGAGTATAATATTAAATGCATTGTCTAGGTCTTGGCAGGCAGTATGCACCATTGAGTATAGTATTAAATGCATTGTCTAGGTCTTGGCAGGCAGTATGCACCGTTGAGTATAGTATTAAATGCATTGTCTAGGTCTTGGCAGGCAGTACGCACCGTTGAGTATAGTATTAAATGCATTGTCTAGGTCTTGGCAGGCAGTACGCACCATTGAGTATAGTATTAAATGCATTGTCTAGGTCTTGGCAGGCAGTATGCACCATTGAGTATAATATTAAATGCATTGTCTAGGTCTTGGCAGGCAGTACGCACCATTGAGTATAATATTAAATGCATTGTCTAGGTCTTGGCAGGCAGTATGCACCATTGAGTATAATATTAAATGCATTGTCTAGGTCTTGGCAGGCAGTATGCACCATTGAGTATAGTATTAAATGCATTGTCTAGGTCTTGGCAGGCAGTATGCACCGTTGAGTATAGTATTAAATGCATTGTCTAGGTCTTGGCAGGCAGTATGCACCGTTGAGTATAGTATTAAATGCATTGTCTAGGTCTTGGCAGGCAGTATGCACCGTTGAGTATAGTATTAAATGCATTGTCTAGGTCTTGGCAGGCAGTATGCACCATTGAGTATAGTATTAAATGCATTGTCTAGGTCTTGGCAGGCAGTATGCACCGTTGAGTATAGTATTAAATGCATTGTCTAGGTCTTGGCAGGCAGTATGCACCGTTGAGTATAGTATTAAATGCATTGTCTAGGTCTTGGCAGGCAGTATGCACCGTTGAGTATAGTATTAAATGCATTGTCTAGGTCTTGGCAGGCAGTATGCACCGTTGAGTATAGTATTAAATGCATTGTCTAGGTCTTGGCAGGCAGTATGCACCATTGAGTATAGTATTAAATGCATTGTCTAGGTCTTGGCAGGCAGTATGCACCATTGAGTATAGTATTAAATGCATTGTCTAGGTCTTGGCAGGCAGTATGCACCATTGAGTATAGTATTAAATGCATTGTCTAGGTCTTGGCAGGCAGTACGCACCGTTGAGTATAGTATTAAATGCATTGTCTAGGTCTTGGCAGTCAGTATGCACCGTTGAGTATAGTATTAAATGTATTGTCTAGGTCTTGGCAGGCAGTATGCACCATTGAGTATAGTATTAAATGCATTGTCTAGGTCTTGGCAGGCAGCACGCACCGTTGAGTATAGTATTAAATGCATTGTCTAGGTCTTGGCAGGCAGTACGCACCATTGAGTATAGTATTAAATGCATTGTCTAGGTCTTGGCAGGCAGTATGCACCATTGAGTATAGTATTAAATGCATTGTCTAGGTCTTGGCAGGCAGTATGCACCATTGAGTATAGTATTAAATGCATTGTCTAGGTCTTGGCAGGCAGTACGCACCGTTGAGTATAGTATTAAATGCATTGTCTAGGTCTTGGCAGGCAGTACGCACCATTGAGTATAGTATTAAATGTATTGTCTAGGTCTTGGCAGGCAGTACGCACCATTGAGTATAGTATTAAATGCATTGTCTAGGTCTTGGCAGGCAGTACGCACAGTTGAGTATAGTATTAAATGCATTGTCTAGGTCTTGGCAGGCAGTATGCACCATTGAGTATAGTATTAAATGCATTGTCTAGGTCTTGGCAGGCAGTACGCACCGTTGAGTATAGTATTAAATGCATTGTCTAGGTCTTGGCAGGCAGTATGCACCATTGAGTATAGTATTAAATGCATTGTCTAGGTCTTGGCAGGCAGTACGCACCATTGAGTATAGTATTAAATGCATTGTCTAGGTCTTGGCAGGCAGTACGCACCATTGAGTATAGTATTAAATGCATTGTCTAGGTCTTGGCAGGCAGTATGCACCATTGAGTATAGTATTAAATGCATTGTCTAGGTCTTGGCAGGCAGTATGCACCGTTGAGTATAGTATTAAATGCATTGTCTAGGTCTTGGCAGGCAGTATGCACCGTTGAGTATAGTATTAAATGCATTGTCTAGGTCTTGGCAGGCAGTACGCACCATTGAGTATAGTATTAAATGCATTGTCTAGGTCTTGGCAGGCAGTACGCACCATTGAGTATAGTATTAAATGCATTGTCTAGGTCTTGGCAGGCAGTACGCACCGCTGAGTATAGTATTAAATGCATTGTCTAGGTCTTGGCAGGCAGTACGCACCATTGAGTATAGTATTAAATGCATTGTCTAGGTCTTGGCAGGCAGTACGCACCATTGAGTATAGTATTAAATGCATTGTCTAGGTCTTGGCAGGCAGCACGCACAGTTGAGTATAGTATTAAATGCATTGTCTAGGTCTTGGCAGGCAGTACGCACCATTGAGTATAGTATTAAATGCATTGTCTAGGTCTTGGCAGGCAGTATGCACCGTTGAGTATAGTATTAAATGCATTGTCTAGGTCTTGGCAGGCAGTACGCACCATTGAGTATAGTATTAAATGCATTGTCTAGGTCTTGGCAGGCAGTATGCACCGTTGAGTATAGTATTAAATGCATTGTCTAGGTCTTGGCAGGCAGTATGCACCATTGAGTATAGTATTAAATGCATTGTCTAGGTCTTGGCAGGCAGTATGCACCGTTGAGTATAGTATTAAATGCATTGTCTAGGTCTTGGCAGGCAGTATGCACCGTTGAGTATAGTATTAAATGCATTGTCTAGGTCTTGGCAGGCAGTACGCACCATTGAGTATAGTATTAAATGCATTGTCTAGGTCTTGGCAGGCAGTACGCACCATTGAGTATAGTATTAAATGCATTGTCTAGGTCTTGGCAGGCAGTATGCACCATTGAGTATAGTATTAAATGCATTGTCTAGGTCTTGGCAGGCAGTATGCACCATTGAGTATAGTATTAAATGCATTGTCTAGGTCTTGGCACGTAGTATGCACCACTGAGTATAGTATTAAATGCATTGTCTAGGTCTTGGCAGGCAGTATGCACCATTGAGTATAGTATTAAATGCATTGTCTAGGTCTTGGCAGGCTGTACGCACCATTGAGTATAGTATTAAATGCATTGTCTAGGTCTTGGCAGGCAGTACGCACCATTGAGTATAGTATTAAATGCATTGTCTAGGTCTTGGCAGGCAGTATGCACCGTTGGGTATAGTATTAAATGCATTGTCTAGGTCTTGGCAGGCAGTACGCACCGTTGAGTATAGTATTAAATGCATTGTCTAGGTCTTGGCAGGCAGTATGCACCATTGAGTATAGTATTAAATGCATTGTCAAGGTCTTGGCAGGCAGTATGCACCGTTGAGTATAGTATTAAATGCATTGTCTAGGTCTTGGCAGGCAGTATGCACCATTGAGTATAGTATTAAATGCATTGTCTAGGTCTTGGCAGGCAGTACGCACCATTGAGTATAGTATTAAATGCATTGTCTAGGTCTTGGCAGGCAGTATGCACCATTGAGTATAGTATTAAATGCATTGTCTAGGTCTTGGCAGGCAGTATGCACCGTTGAGTATAGTATTAAATGCATTGTCTAGGTCTTGGCAGGCAGTATGCACCATTGAGTATAGTATTAAATGCATTGTCTAGGTCTTGGCAGACAGTATGCACCGTTGAGTATAGTATTAAATGCATTGTCTAGGTCTTGGCAGGCAGTATGCACCATTGAGTATAGTATTAAATGCATTGTCTAGGTCTTGGCAGGCAGTATGCACCGTTGAGTATAGTATTAAATGCATTGTCTAGGTCTTGGCAGGCAGTACGCACCGTTGAGTATAGTATTAAATGCATTGTCTAGGTCTTGGCAGGCAGTATGCACCGTTGAGTATAGTATTAAATGCATTGTCTAGGTCTTGGCAGGCAGTATGCACCATTGAGTATAGTATTAAATGCATTGTCTAGGTCTTGGCAGGCAGTATGCACCGTTGAGTATAGTATTAAATGCATTGTCTAGGTCTTGGCAGGCAGTATGCACAGTTGAGTATAGTATTAAATGCATTGTCTAGGTCTTGGCAGGCAGTATGCACCATTGAGTATAGTATTAAATGCATTGTCTAGGTCTTGGCAGGCAGTACGCACCATTGAGTATAGTATTAAATGCATTGTCTAGGTCTTGGCAGGCAGTATGCACCGTTGAGTATAGTATTAAATGCATTGTCTAGGTCTTGGCAGGCAGTATGCACCGTTGAGTATAGTATTAAATGCATTGTCTAGGTCTTGGCAGGCAGTATGCACCATTGAGTATAATATTAAATGCATTGTCTAGGTCTTGGCAGGCAGTATGCACCATTGAGTATAGTATTAAATGCATTGTCTAGGTCTTGGCAGGCAGTATGCACCGTTGAGTATAGTATTAAATGCATTGTCTAGGTCTTGGCAGGCAGTACGCACCGTTGAGTATAGTATTAAATGCATTGTCTAGGTCTTGGCAGGCAGTACGCACCATTGAGTATAGTATTAAATGCATTGTCTAGGTCTTGGCAGGCAGTATGCACCGTTGAGTATAGTATTAAATGCATTGTCTAGGTCTTGGCAGGCAGTATGCACCATTGAGTATAGTATTAAATGCATTGTCTAGGTCTTGGCAGGCAGTATGCACCGTTGAGTATAGTATTAAATGCATTGTCTAGGTCTTGGCAGGCAGTATGCACCATTGAGTATAGTATTAAATGCATTGTCTAGGTCTTGGCAGGCAGTATGCACCGTTGAGTATAGTATTAAATGCATTGTCTAGGTCTTGGCTGGCAGTATGCACCGTTGAGTATAGTATTAAATGCATTGTCTAGGTCTTGGCAGGCAGTATGCACCGTTGAGTATAGTATTAAATGCATTGTCTAGGTCTTGGCAGGCAGTATGCACCATTGAGTATAGTATTAAATGCATTGTCTAGGTCTTGGCAGGCAGTATGCACCATTGAGTATAGTATTAAATGCATTGTCTAGGTCTTGGCAGGCAGTATGCACCATTGAGTATAGTATTAAATGCATTGTCTAGGTCTTGGCAGGCAGTATGCACCATTGAGTATAGTATTAAATGCATTGTCTAGGTCTTGGCAGGCAGTACGCACCGCTGAGTATAGTATTAAATGCATTGTCTAGGTCTTGGCAGGCAGTATGCACCGTTGAGTATAGTATTAAATGTATTGTCTAGGTCTTGGCAGGCAGTATGCACCATTGAGTATAGTATTAAATGCATTGTCTAGGTCTTGGCAGGCAGTACGCACCATTGAGTATAGTATTAAATGCATTGTCTAGGTCTTGGCAGGCAGTACACACCGTTGAGTATAGTATTAAATGCATTGTCTAGGTCTTGGCAGGCAGTATGCACCATTGAGTATAGTATTAAATGCATTGTCTAGGTCTTGGCAGGCAGTATGCACCATTGAGTATAGTATTAAATGCATTGTCTAGGTCTTGGCAGGCAGTACGCACCGTTGAATATAGTATTAAATGCATTGTCTAGGTCTTGGCAGGCAGTACGCACCATTGAGTATAGTATTAAATGTATTGTCTAGGTCTTGGCAGGCAGTACGCACCATTGAGTATAGTATTAAATGCATTGTCTAGGTCTTGGCAGGCAGTACGCACAGTTGAGTATAGTATTAAATGCATTGTCTAGGTCTTGTCAGGCAGTATGCACCATTGAGTATAGTATTAAATGCATTGTCTAGGTCTTGGCAGGCAGTACGCACCGTTGAGTATAGTATTAAATGCATTGTCTAGGTCTTGGCAGGCAGTATGCACCATTGAGTATAGTATTAAATGCATTGTCTAGGTCTTGGCAGGCAGTATGCACCATTGAGTATAGTATTAAATGCATTGTCTAGGTCTTGGCAGGCAGTACGCACCATTGAGTATAGTATTAAATGCATTGTCTAGGTCTTGGCAGGCAGTATGCACCATTGAGTATAGTATTAAATGCATTGTCTAGGTCTTGGCAGGCAGTACGCACCATTGAGTATAGTATTAAATGCATTGTCTAGGTCTTGGCAGGCAGTATGCACCGTTGAGTATAGTATTAAATGCATTGTCTAGGTCTTGGCAGGCAGTATGCACCGTTGAGTATAGTATTAAATGCATTGTCTAGGTCTTGGCAGGCAGTACACCATTGAGTATAGTATTAAATGCATTGTCTAGGTCTTGGCAGGCAGTACGCACCATTGAGTATAGTATTAAATGCATTGTCTAGGTCTTGGCAGGCAGTATGCACCGTTGAGTATAGTATTAAATGCATTGTCTAGGTCTTGGCAGGCAGTACGCACCATTGAGTATAGTATTAAATGCATTGTCTAGGTCTTGGCAGGCAGTACGCACCATTGAGTATAGTATTAAATGCATTGTCTAGGTCTTGGCAGGCAGTACGCACAGTTGAGTATAGTATTAAATGCATTGTCTAGGTCTTGGCAGGCAGTACGCACCATTGAGTATAGTATTAAATGCATTGTCTAGGTCTTGGCAGGCAGTATGCACCGTTGAGTATAGTATTAAATGCATTGTCTAGGTCTTGGCAGGCAGTACGCACCATTGAGTATAGTATTAAATGCATTGTCTAGGTCTTGACAGGCAGTACGCACCATTGAGTATAGTATTAAATGCATTGTCTAGGTCTTGGCAGGCAGTATGCACCGTTGAGTATAGTATTAAATGCATTGTCTAGGTCTTGGCAGGCAGTATGCACCATTGAGTATAGTATTAAATGCATTGTCTAGGTCTTGGCAGGCAGTATGCACCGTTGAGTATAGTATTAAATGCATTGTCTAGGTCTTGGCAGGCAGTATGCACCGTTGAGTATAGTATTAAATGCATTGTCTAGGTCTTGGCAGGCAGTACGCACCATTGAGTATAGTATTAAATGCATTGTCTAGGTCTTGGCAGGCAGTACGCACCATTGAGTATAGTATTAAATGCATTGTCTATGTCTTGGCAGGCAGTATGCACCATTGAGTATAGTATTAAATGCATTGTCTAGGTCTTGGCAGGCAGTATGCACCATTGAGTATAGTATTAAATGCATTGTCTAGGTCTTGGCAGGTAGTATGCACCATTGAGTATAGTATTAAATGCATTGTCTAGGTCTTGGCAGGCAGTATGCACCATTGAGTATAGTATTAAATGCATTGTCTAGGTCTTGGCAGGCAGTACGCACCGTTGAGTATAGTATTAAATGCATTGTCTAGGTCTTGGCAGGCAGTACGCACCATTGAGTATAGTATTAAATGCATTGTCTAGGTCTTGGCAGGCAGTATGCACCGTTGGGTATAGTATTAAATGCATTGTCTAGGTCTTGGCAGGCAGTACGCACCGTTGAGTATAGTATTAAATGCATTGTCTAGGTCTTGGCAGGCAGTATGCACCATTGAGTATAGTATTAAATGCATTGTCTAGGTCTTGGCAGGCAGTATGCACCGTTGAGTATAGTATTAAATGCATTGTCTAGGTCTTGGCAGGCAGTATGCACCATTGAGTATAGTATTAAATGCATTGTCTAGGTCTTGGCAGGCAGTGCACCATTGAGTATAGTATTAAATGCATTGTCTAGGTCTTGGCAGGCAGTATGCACCATTGAGTATAGTATTAAATGCATTGTCTAGGTCTTGGCAGGCAGTATGCACCGTTGAGTATAGTATTAAATGCATTGTCTAGGTCTTGGCAGGCAGTATGCACCATTGAGTATAGTATTAAATGCATTGTCTAGGTCTTGGCAGGCAGTATGCACCGTTGAGTATAGTATTAAATGCATTGTCTAGGTCTTGGCAGGCAGTATGCACCATTGAGTATAGTATTAAATGCATTGTCTAGGTCTTGGCAGGCAGTATGCACCGTTGAGTATAGTATGAAATGCATTGTCTAGGTCTTGGCAGGCAGTACGCACCGTTGAGTATAGTATTAAATGCATTGTCTAGGTCTTGGCAGGCAGTATGCACCATTGAGTATAGTATTAAATGCATTGTCTTGGTCTTGGCAGGCAGTATGCACCGTTGAGTATAGTATTAAATGCATTGTCTAGGTCTTGGCAGGCAGCATGCACCATTGAGTATAGTATTAAATGCATTGTCTAGGTCTTGGCAGGCAGTACGCACCGTTGAGTATAGTATTAAATGCATTGTCTAGGTCTTGGCAGGCAGTATGCACCATTGAGTATAGTATTAAATGCATTGTCTAGGTCTTGGCAGGCAGTATGCACCATTGAGTATAGTATTAAATGCATTGTCTAGGTCTTGGCAGGCAGTATGCACCGTTGAGTATAGTATTAAATGCATTGTCTAGGTCTTGGCAGGCAGTATGCACCATTGAGTATAGTATTAAATGCATTGTCTAGGTCTTGGCAGGCAGTATGCACCGCTGAGTATAGTATTAAATGCATTGTCTAGGTCTTGGCAGGCAGTATGCACCATTGAGTATAGTATTAAATGCATTGTCTAGGTCTTGGCAGGCAGTATGCACCATTGAGTATAATATTAAATGCATTGTCTAGGTCTTGGCAGGCAGTATGCACCATTGAGTATAGTATTAAATGCATTGTCTAGGTCTTGGCAGGCAGTATGCACCATTGAGTATAGTATTAAATGCATTGTCTAGGTCTTGGCAGGCAGTACGCACCGTTGAGTATAGTATTAAATGCATTGTCTAGGTCTTGGCAGGCAGTACACACCATTTAGTATAGTACTAAATGCATTGTCTAGGTCTTGGCAGGCTGTACGCACCGTTGAGTATAGTATTAAATGCATTGTCTAGGTCTTGGCAGGTAGTACGCACCATTGAGTATAGTATTAAATGCATTGTCTAGGTCTTGGCAGGCAGTACGCACCGTTTAGTATAGTACTAAATGCATTGTCTAGGTCTTGGCAGGCAGTATGCACCGTTGAGTATAGTATTAAATGCATTGTCTAGGTCTTGGCAGGCAGTATGCACCGTTGAGTATAGTATTAAATGCATTGTCTAGGTCTTGGCAGGCAGTACGCACCGTTGAGTATAGTATTAAATGCATTGTCTAGGTCTTGGCAGGCAGTACGCACCATTGAGTATAGTATTAAATGCATTGTCTAGGTCTTGGCAGGCAGTATGCACCATTGAGTATAGTATTAAATGCATTGTCTAGGTCTTGGCAGGCAGTATGCACCGTTGAGTATAGTATTAAATGCATTGTCTAGGTCTTGGCAGGCAGTACGCACCATTGAGTATAGTATTAAATGCATTGTCTAGGTCTTGGCAGGCAGTATGCACCGTTGAGTATAGTATTAAATGTATTGTCTAGGTCTTGGCAGGCAGTACGCACCATTGAGTATAGTATTAAATGCATTGTCTAGGTCTTGGCAGGCAGTATGCACCGTTGAGTATAGTATTAAATGCATTGTCTAGGTCTTGGCAGGCAGTACGCACCATTGAGTATAGTATTAAATGCATTGTCTAGGTCTTGGCAGGCAGTAAGCACCATTTTTTCCTCTTCCATTGCCATGGTGACCTTCTCAAAGAATTACAGCAGGCATGAGTAGGCATGATTTGCCCTTGGCAAAACCATACTGGGTTATATCCAGTGTAAGGAGGTTGTCTATGTCACTATTAACCATTTCCATGTTATTTTTTCCATGGCTTTGCATTGAGAGGTTGGCCAGTCAAATGACCCTTTTTAGGCAGGACCCACTTGCTTATCATATGCTCACCACATTGTGTCTCTGGTCTGAATTGTGGATGAAAATTTTCCCTTGGACCAGTCGATCTATTAACAAGCAAACAAGACGACAACTATTTTTGCATGCAGTCTTGAAATTATGAGATCTTTATGCAATTTCTTTTCTATTTCTCCAAGAATTTACAATAAATAAGTAGTGAGAGATGGCAGCACAGACAGCCGCACTGAGGGTAAGTGTGGTTGTTTCAGTGCAAAAACATTTAAGGTTTATTTTGTTGTTGTTTTCAAAGAAATCCTTATTTAAATTTTTAATGCTTAGCTGAAGTACATTTCAGTCAGTTCTACTACAGCCTTCAGAAGATAAATTTATGTCACTCAGCTTGAGAGAACTGAAAATACACAAAGACTATTTCAGCTTACAACATAGAATGGTTTCTTTGCTATCTTAGCCACATGTTGACAAAAGCACTGGACTTGTCTACAAATGTCCCCAAATCCCTGACTACTGGGTCTACTCTTAGGGCATTAACCTTTTTCTTGGTGTTAAGCATCAAAAGGACACCATAGTAAGATGAGTTGGGATGTACCTGCTCGGACTTTATTTGCATGACATCCCTGCTGCGGCAACTAGGAAGTGTTACAAACATGAAACGGCCTTTTATAGTAGAGCTTTGCCTTTATCACTGTTCAAAATTGAAACCTGGTTTGCAAGCACTGGGATCTTTATTTCTGAGATTTCAAGGGATTGGTTGAATGTTCATGTTTTGTTATCACCATAAGGGATTTAGTGCTTCAGGAATGTTCAGTCTTCTCTTATTCTTCATGAGTGAATACTGAAAGCAACATATTTTAAACCAATTAATCTTTCTGCTATCAAGTGCTGTATGTTAGGCTATGAGGATGGAGATGTTTTAGACTCTGACAACTTTCTACAGCATCTAGTTTCTACACAATGTATGTCAGCTCAAATTATTCTTCCTACTAGTCTCTGAATTCGCCAATAGAGTTGTGTTATTGTATTGAATGGGTGAATTCTTTACTTTGTTTTTATATATTCAGACTGGGTTCTACTTACACAGGGGCATTTAAATAAATTCATATTTTGTGAATCCTTGTGGCATGTGAATCTTTCTAGTGCACCAGATTAATGAATGAACCACTGCTGAAAGAAAAACAAAGTATAAGCATTTGAGTTTAGTCAGACCAAAAATATTTTATTAGTGTCACCGAAGTCTACCCCTAGATATTTTGATACTTTGATTTTCTCTGATGATTGAATCCTACTTAAGGGGTTTATAGGATACAAAACATTACTGTCCTTCTTTCATCTCTTTGTATAGCTATTGTAGGCTGTGATAAGTCTTGTGTGTATTTGTGTGCATGTCCATGCATGTGTATATATGTTCATGTGATTGGATATGTGTGTGTGTGTGTGTGTGTGTGTGTGTGTGTGTGTGTGTGTGTGTGCGTGCGTGTGGATTTGTGTGAGCAGAATTAAAATTAGAAAGCCATAGGCACACAATGGAAGTAAAATGGTTTTCTCTACACCTTTATGAAATCATGTTAACTGAGATTCAGTTTCTGCCAGCTGTTTATACTCTCAAAACTGTTACAATTTCCACTGCTTATGTATACTGAGTTTTACATGTAGCTTTTGACTGAGGGGAAGAGCACCCTTCCAGGAACATGCTATGTTATTACATTGTTGAAACTGTTTGCAGTCTCTCTTGAATGCTGGTTACTGAATCAAGTGAGCAATGAATTAATCAATTAATTAGTCAGATGATCAATTACTTAATAAGGGGATAAGGTCAATGTCTCAGAAGTGCTGCATTGCCACTAGTTTTCAGTATTCTGAGACACTGACCTTATTTTGTATCTCTGTAATTTGTAGGTGTTCCTGGTTAACCTGTTTTGTGTTTGCATCATATGTGGTGAGGTTTGTTTATCAACAGAGGAACAAATGTTGATGATCTTCCTCAGGAGAAAGCATATACTGGTGGGAGAATGTTCTTTTGAAATAGCCATGGTGAGGGGTATGATGCTCTTAGAAATTATGAGAGGACACAGCAATCACATATCTCTGAGAGAGTAGAAGAGCATTCTTCTTGGAAATGTTATGATTTTTTTTAAACAAAAAAAAAATCTGTATTAAATTTTCATGTATGACATAGGTAATCTTAAATGTATATAAATGAAAATAAACCATAACGACAAAATTTCAGTTGCAAACATTATACCTTTGATACAAAATTGTGTTGCGTCTTTTGCAGATTTTGTGTGAACCTTTTCATACACTTTGCTTAGAACTGCTGCTCCTTGTCTGCTATGACTGCATATAGGAGCTCTTCACAGATACAGACAGTATGTATGGGTTACAAAAAAAGTGTCAGACTTACTTTACTAACTGGAAAAGTTATTTTATGAAGAGAAAAATAATTCAGTGAATGGCAGGGGGAGTCAGGCAGCTACATGAAACCAGAAATAAGTGAAAAAAAAAACACAATGGAAGAATTTCCAAAAGTTATCATGAACAATGTATTCATATCACAACATATTATGTCAAATAGGTTTAAAAGCTCGTGTTTGTGCGGGCGTGCTCGCCACATAGTGCTGCTAAGCTGGGGTAAACTATTACTGGTGCCACAAAGTCTGCTCTTCAATTTTTCCTGTAGATCTTGCTAGTTCTCTTCTCTCTTGCACTTCACTGTAATTAGTTTATTTGCTTAGCACTTCATCAAGCTTTTTGCAGCAATTATTGTAGCACACATAAGTGCTATCAGCACTAGACGTCCTATAGGTTCATAGGTTCATAGATTAGTACTAGGCTAACTGCCCTTATGAGCCGTTTGAAGCCTAGCTATTTCCCCTGTGTGAGAATCAAACCCTGCACCTTGTCTTTATAGGGTAAACACCTTAACCATTATGCCACCCCTCCCACCCTATAAAGAAACAGCTCCAGTTCTTAGTAATGATGGCCATCACTCCTGGCATGTCTAAAGGTCAGTTTCCTGTGCTTTCTCCTATTAACCTGGTGAACTTGGTCATTCTGAGGCAGTGTAGCAACTGCCTCATGTACACAGACAACCCTCTCCTCTTACCTCCCACCACTCAGACTTGTGAGAGCTGCACTTATATCTCTAAATTGGAAGCCATGCACTCTCCAGCCAAGAGCGGAAGAGCTGTTCAAGAGGAGAAGGTCAACACCTGCACCACACCACATGGAACACATAGCCCTCCAGAGCACCCACCATCACAGCCCTCACATAAAAACATAAACCACACACCCACCTTTGTGGAGGCTCTGAATAGAAATCTACCCAAACAGCAGAGACCTCCAAGGCAGAAACGCACTCAACCACCACAACATAGCACAAACCACAAGACACATAGCTCGCCTAAACAGTGTGCCCCTCAACCTAAGCCCCTAAGGCAAAACAGCTTGCCCAATACAATAATTATAGGTCTCTCAATAATAAGGCACAATGATGTCCTACTCACTAGGCTGAATAAAGAGAAGGTAACAGTCAGCTGTCTAACAGGTGCCAGAATCTGGCACATAACACATGCACTCAAGTCACTCCACAACAAGTACAAGTATGACTCTGTCATTGTCCATGTGGGTGTGAATGACCTGAGAGGCACCTCCCTAGACTACATGAACAGAGAGACATGGTGGAGCTCTCAGAATTTGTGGCCCAGGCAGGTATGACCCTAGCCCTGGGCAGCATCCTACTATCGCCCAGAATGATACTGCAATACAAACAGAAAATGATTGACTTCAACAATTGGTTACATTTCTTGTGTCATTCTAAGGGGATCAAGTATCTGTCTGCTTGGGATGACATGATTGACAGACCTCGATGCTTTGCCAGAGATGGCCTCCATCTGTTACCCCTGGGTTTCCTGGTAGTGGTTAAGGCTCTTGCCACCCCTATAGTGCCTTTTTAGGTGGTTTTCCAAAGACCAAGTTACCACAGTAAAAGCTATAAATAAATGCAATCTGAGGGTCATGCTGCTCAATATTAGAAGTCTAAATCTCAAGATGCACTCACTCAAAGCACTCCTCAAAACATCTACATTAGTGCTGTAATGGAGACCTGATTTAAAGCAGCAGAAAGCATGCCTGCACTACCAGGGTATAACTCATTCCACACCTTTCGGCCTCAGAACATGGACCGAAACTCCAGAGGACATGGTGTCTCCATATTCATAAAGGATATGCACACCTCCAGACTAGTAGCCCAGCATAACGCATCTGAGATACTCCAGGTACAACTAACATTGGGTAAGACTGCAATTCAGGTTGTAGACTCTCACTCCACATTCCTAAGCACCCTGGAAACTATTAAGATTCAATCCAACACTCTCATACTAGGTGACTTCAACTACCCCTCCATCAACTGGGAAAACTACTCATGCACCAATGCACTGGACCAACACTTCCTGGAATTCATCAGTTCCAATGCCCTGGACCAGCTCATTCTTACCACAACTAGAGGAAGCAACATCCTTGACCTGGCTATTACTAACATGGGCAACTGTTGCTCTACACCAGTAGTCAATTCCTCCCTGGTTAGATCTGACTATGGACTAATCACCATAAAAATCCACATTTCACCCACACCCCCCACAAAGATATCCACCATGAAAAACATCTCTAAAGCTGAATTTAGAGTCCTAAAAACAGAGATTCCTAACTTCACGGCACCCATGCCAATGGAAAATAGCTACATGACTGCCGAATCATACACCAATACTCTGTACGAACATAAATGCATGGAACTAGCTATACCCAACAGAACTAAGATGATCTCCTCCAAAAAAAGGAAGCCAATCTGGTGGTCCCTGCCATTAATAAATTCTACAATAGAAGGAAGAAACTGTTGCAGAAAAAGGGGAAGTCCCAAACCTGGAAAAAACTCCCTTATTAGCCTCAACAAAAAAGTTGAGATCCCTCATCAAAACCTTCAAAGCCAGCTATGAAGGCAGAATTGTGGCAGACACTAAAAACAACCACAAAGCCTTCTATAGTTATATCAAGAATATCCATAGCAATACCCAGATTTGCTTTGAGTTACTGCACAATGGTACCTCCTATACTGAGCCAAAAGATATTGCCAACATACTGGCTGACAGATTCAGTGCCAATTTTACCCCCCCCCCCCCAAAGGACCAATCTCAATATCGGAAGTATGCCAGGCACCCAGCATTACTGCAGCATAGGTTAAAGCTGCATTGTCCAAGACCAAGAACACATTATTAACTCCCCAATATAGCTTCCATGGGACCTGACAATATCCCTTGCTGTATTCTACATGAATTACAAAGTGAACTGGCACCACATCTGTGTGCCCTGTTCACTCACAGCCTCACTTCAGGCTTTGTCCGTACCGAATGATGCATTGCTACAGTCATCCCTCTCCATAAAGGAGAAGCGACTACAGACCCTGGAAATTATCGCCCCATTAGCCTGATGAGTCTGATATGTAAGGCTATGGAGCGCACCATCATGGACCTAATTAACAAGGATATAGGGAATCTCCAAACTCTAGATCCCATGCAATTTGGTTTTGTGAGAGGTAGATCACGCCTGCTCAACCTGGTTGACTTTTTTGAGTCAGTCACTAGAGCTTGGATGAGGGTAAGGCAGTTCATACAGCCTACCTCGATCTGGCTAAGGCCTTTGATGCCATTTCTCACTCAGGAATTATTGATAAACTCACCATACTAGGCATCAACCCCTATATCCTTAGGTGGGTTGCAAAATGGCTCACAGATAGAACCCACAGTGTTAAAGTAGTGGACTCCAAGTCAGACTGCAGACCAGTCACGAGTGGAGGCCCACAGGGATCGGTCCTCTCCTTTTTGGCATCTACGTCTCAGAAGTCCAGGCCAACACAGAGGGACTCTGGCTGACCAAGTTCACAGACGACTGCAAGCTGGGAGCCATTATTAACTCCCTAAGTGATGAAGACATCCTACAGAAAGGCCTCACTGAGACCAATGACTGGTGTCGAAACCATGGCCTTAAACTTAATGCCAAAAAATGCATTATCATCCCTTTTGGGAAATACTCAGTTCCCACTAGCTACCACATCGATAGGAGCCCACTGAACACTGAAGGCGTTATAAGAGAATTGGGGACACACGTTGACAGCAACCTTTCCTTTGACCACCACTCTGCCTCTATGGTCAGAAAGTTCTTCTATGTGGCACATCTCATTACCAAGGGTTTTGCATCCAGAAAGAAAGAGGTAATTATTTCTCTCTACGCTTCCCTCATTAGACCAGTCTTAGGGTATAATGCCCATTTGGCGTGTACCTCACTAGACACCTGCAACAGCTGGACAGCCCACAAAAGTACGTCACGAAAAGGATCCCTGGCCTTAAACACATGTCCTACATGGACAGACTAAAAAAAACTCCAGCTATTCTCTGTCTCATATTGTCTACTAAGAGGCGATCTCTGCTTAAGTTACAAAGCCATGTCTGACTGTTAAAAATGCTACATCTAAAGAAATCCCAATTTCTCTTCACCACATGCTCTAGAGACCTCAACCTCATTACCAAAATCAACAGAACATGTTGGAGGGACAGGTTCATAACCCAGAGACTGCCCATGCTCTGGAATAGACTTCCTGTACATGTCAAGCAGAGCACCTCACTGGCCATCTTCAAGAGAAATCTTGATGAGTGGATGGGAAATAGAAAGTTCACCCCGGGGGTCACTCCAGTGGCTCTACTTGATAGAGGCACTGGGAACTAACATTGGGTGGCACAATGCCAGGGCACTTCTGTGGGCTAGGCTTGTAAAGGCTCCAGGGCCATTAGCCTAGTACACACCTATGAACCTATGAAATATCATATATCATATATCCCAGTTTCAGGTTAAGAAGTCATCACAAGACTTCTCTTAGGGATAGCTTGGTTTTATTGTCAGAATGGTATTAGTAAAATATTTTTAGTCAAAATTATGTTAGATACATATTCTGGCTGTACTTTTTCAAACTGGGTGTGTTCCAGAAGTTTCAAACTTACATCCAGTTAGTATATTTAAAGAAGTGTGGAAGGGGACATAGTGCAGACCTATGTCAGGGGATGCCAAGTGGCTTATCCCCTGAAAAATCAGTTTTATTTCTTTTATTGTTATTTTCTCATCTCAGCATTATTTTCCTGTTTTTGGTGTGTTTTTATGATTTTGTTTATGCACTGAGTCTACCACGTGTGCTGAAAATATGTCCTTGTTCATTTCAACAAGTGTTTTAAGTTTCACTAACTTTTCTCCCTTAACTAACCAAAGCCCAATCTCATTGTTCTCTATCACCCTACCAGAATCCTGATCCTAACCCATAAACCCCCCATCCCTAACCCTAAAGTCCCACCAGCTCCCTAAACTTAAAACCTCCTTCCCTCTCCCTAAACCTACATTACCGATCATGCCTTAAACCTAAAATCCCCTCCACCTCCTTACCCTAAAGTCCCAAACACTCCTCAACCCTAAAATCCCTGTCCCGCTCCCTAACCCTAACATCCAATCACTCCTTAATTTCAAAATCCCTGTCCCCTTCCTAATCCTAAAGGTCCAGATCACTCTACACTACACTGCTCTTCCCCCTCCCTAAACTTAACATTATCCATGCTGCTCCCTTTCTCACTTACCTAGTCCTCCTTGCTTCCCTGCTCCCTTTCTTGACTTACCTAGTCCTTCCTGCTCCCCTTCCTCACTTACCTAGTCCTTCCTGCTCTCCTTCCTGACTTACCTAGTCCTCCTTGCTTCCCTTCCTGACTTAGCTAGTCCTCCCTGCTCCTCTTCCTGACTTAGCTAGTCCTCCCTGCTCCCCTTCCACACTTACCTAATCATCCCTGCTACCCTTCCTGACTTATCTAGTCTGCCCTGCTCCCCTTCCTCACTTACCTAGTTCTGCCTGCTCCCCTTCTTCACTTACCTAGTCCTCCCTGCTCCCCTTCCACACTTACCTAATCCTACCTGCTACTCTTCCTGACTTATCTAGTCCGACATGCTCCCCTTCCTCACTTACCTAGTCCTCCCTGCTCCCCTTCCTCACTTACCTAGTCCTCCCTGCTCCCCTTCCTGACTTATCTAGTCCTCCCTGCTCCTCTTCCAGACTTACCTAGTCCTCCCTGCTCCTCTTCCTGACTTATCTAGTCCTCCCTGCTCCTCTTCCTGACTTACCTACTCCATGAGCACTTCCTCTCACTTCCTTTCGTAGGATGTGAGCAATTACTGTGCTGCACCTGCCTGGCTGAACTCATGTTCTTGTTTGAGCATGAGCAGCTGCTAGCATGGGTTACAAGTCACTCAAGTCCCTGGCTGTGAGGAAGATAAATTTGAGTAACTGTAGTGCTGCTTTAGGTTTACATGTTTCTTCACTTTTACTTTTACCTGCTCTAAAATATGCTCCAAATCCTGCTATCCACAAAGTTATCCGGCAGTGCCTTAAAGTTTTCCATCACTGGTTCTTCGCTTACATATATCTGCAAATCGTTCCTTTCCTTAGTTACCCTTAAAACTAAACCATTTATTTATAAAATAAAAGTAGATGCCGCTGAGCAAAACAATGGAGGATATCGAGATAATGCAGTCACATAGATCTCTTAAATCCAATCGCCAATGAAAATAATGATCCAAAAGCAGGCAACACTTATAGAAAAGCAGGTTTATTTATAAAAACAGGTGAGCGCTTTCGCAATAGCTTCTTCAGACCTTAACACATAGAGCATCGGAAAACACTACTTTAAAAAGACAAAAAGGCGCCAAAATCCTATCCACATCTTAAAGGTATATGACTCATTAGAGCCCATTAAAAACATCATATATAACTACCTGTAGACAATTGATAAACAGAGCAGCATATGAATACTTCTGGACAAAGTAGTATAAACAAACAACCATCATTAAAAAAGGTAAAAGAGATATGAGTCATATACCTTTAAGATGTGGATAGGATTTTGGCGCCTTTTTGTCTTTTTAAAGTAGTGTTTTCCGATGCTCTATGTGTTAAGGTCTGAAGAAGCTATTGCGAAAGCGCTCACCTGTTTTTATAAATAAACCTGCTTTTCTATAAGTTTTGCCTGCTTTTGGATCATTATTTTCATTGGCGATTGGATTTAAGAGATCTATGTGACTGCATTATCTCGATATCCTCCATTGTTTTGCTCAGCGGCATCTACTTTTATTTTATTTTTCGTTGTGCTTGGAGCTTCGCTGAGCATTCACTCCGCCGGCTCATTTGTTTTATTTTAAACCATTTATTTGTTTAAATTTCTTCAAATGGCATATTGTTACTTTGCTACCCTAACTTTCACATTCATTTCATGTTGCACTCTTTTTTTTAAGACTCACACGTTACAACAGGAATTCATCCCTTACAGATCAGCTTTAACTTACCCTTCTTAGTCTAAGTACCCCAGTCCAGTTGTTCCTTGTCACTCAGTTATCATCTGTATATTTCAGGCACTATGTTTGTTCATGGGATCACAGGATCATAGGAAGTTACTAGGCTAATGGCCCTAGGGCCCTTACAAACCTAGCCAAGTTCTATCCTTATTTCCATGATCGGCACCTATTGCCCCTGTCCAAGAGGGACGCAGGTGGAACCCCTGGAGTGAATTTATGGTTACCCATTGAATTGTCCAGACTACATTTGAAGAGGGCCAATGAGGTGCTCTGTGTGACATGAAGTGGGAGTTTGTCCCAAAGGTGTGGTAACCTCTGGGAGACAAATCTGTCCCTCAAGCAGGTTCTATTAATGTCACATTCAAGGTTAAGGTCTTTAGCATGAGTAATCCGTGTACCATTTGACTTACGGAGCTACAGCATTTCCAATAAAGCAAGGTCAGAGATTGCCTTGTATGCAAGGCAGAGATTGCCTCTGAGTAGTTTGTATGAAACAGAATAAAGTGACAGTGATTTCAGATGATCAACATAGGACAGATGCTGAAGACCTAGAATTTTCCTTGTGAGGAATCTTTGTGGTCTCTCCAATTGCTGCAGGTGCTTTGAATGGTAGATACTACAAGGGGTGCTGTACTCAATTATTGGCCTGATGAAAGAAGAGTACAGGGAAGGTATACCTTCTTTTTTCTAGAGGCAATGCCCTTACTTATGAGATAATCAGTGTAAAATGCCCTTCTTACCACTGTGGAGACATGGTAGTCAAAGGTGATGTTGTTGTCAACCTGAGTGTCCAGGTCTTTCACCACTGAATGCATACTTAAGGTGTTGGTATTGATGTGGTAGTTAGCAGGAACATCACCCCTTACTGAAAGGGATAATAATACATTATTTTACACTGAGTTTAAGGACATAACTTTGGCACCAATCATTTGTTTGTATAAGACCATCTTCTAGGATGTTGACATCATTTAGAGATTCTATGACCGCTCCCAGTTTGTGGTCATCAGCAAACTTTGTTAGCCACAGAACTTTAGTTTTTGCTTGTTGATGTTGTATCTTTCAGCTTTTCCCGGTTAGGGGTTGCCACAGTGGAACTCCGGTCCGGTAATGATTGGCAGTAGATTTTTACGTGCCGAGTTGCCAGCCCTGAAGCACAACCTTCAATGAAGGTATGCCCATTCATGCATGTCTCCACACAGAAGACGCTTTAGCTGAGAATCGAACAGGACAACGTCTTACTGTGAGGCGACAACGCTACCGCAGCACCACCACCTGCTTATACTTCAAAGAAATAGATTACAAACAGTAGAAGTCCCAGGACTGATCCCTGTGGAACACCACTGGTTACAGGTCTGTTGTTGGAGGTGGATTCCCCTGTTTTGACTATATGGGTTCTATCAGTGAGCCAGTTAGTGACCCATCAAACGATATAAGGATTAATACCTAGCTGGGTGAGTTTGTCAATGATGCCTGAGTGGTCATAGTATCAAATGCTTTGGCTAAGTCTAAGTAGGCTTTATGCACAGATTTCCCCTCATCCAGGGCCTTGGTGCCTGTCTTGAAGAAGTCCACCAGGTTTAATAGGCATGGTCTCCCTTTGACAAATCCAGATTGAGGAGGTCAAGTGTTTGGAGATCACCTATATCATTTTGTTGCTAAGGTCCATGATGATTTGCTCCATGGCCTTGCAGGTAAGTCTAGTCAGGCTAATAGGTCTATAGTTCCCGGGATCAGTGGAATCACCACCCTTGTGCAAAGGAATGACTGTGGCCTTTTTGCATACAGATGGGACAAAGCCAGTGGTTAGACAATGGTGTTGCTAATTCTTGTTGGAGCCCAAGTAGGGCACAGCCTGGGATGTTATCAGATCCCATAGATGCTGTGTTCCTGGCCTTAGAGAGGGCATTAATGACCTGCTCTTTAGAGATACAGGGTAGAGAATACGTGGCAGGGATGTTATGGTTATGTGTGGCAGGGACAGGGGAGTAAAGTTTTCACAGAACCTATCGGCCAACAGGTTAGCTATGTCCACAGGCTCAGTATATGTGGTATCATTAACTACCATTTCAGCACAAAGCTGGGTCTTTCCTTTTAGGTTACACATGTAACTAAAGAATTCCTTATGGTTGTCTTCGGTTGAGGAAGCTAATATGGATTCACAGTTTACTTTGGAGAACTTCACAAGAAGTCTTATTTGCTTGTTTAAGCTGAGGAGGGAGTGTTCCTGTTAATGGCAGTTGTCCTCCAGGCAGGTTTGCTCTTCCTTGAGGAGCTGTTTTGGTCCTATCAGGTATAGCTGAGTCAATGCAGTTATACAGGTGCATGTATAAAGCATTGGTGTTTGTTTTGGCTGTGCTGCAATATTCTACTGAGAACATTAAAACTGTTTCTTCTAGTGTGCTACATTTCTGCTTGGTATACTGTAATACATTTCCACATAACTGCATTTTTTTTACTGTGCAGCATTCCCACATTATACCTAAACTAGTATTGCTATATCTTGGACTGTCTATATGTGTCTGAGATACTATTACTGTATCTTAGCTAGAGAATCTTATTACACAGATTTCCTTGTCTGATTGCCAGATTCAGTGCGACCACCATCAGTCTGTACCCTTTCTGTTGACGTTGAGTGTGTATATGAACTGCTTCATGCTGACTAACATCGTCTTACTTTTGTACCAGACCATGTCCTTCATATCGCCATGCTTCTAGTCCTCACTATAGTCTACCACCACACTACACATTCACACCACCACCACCACATTAATCCCCAACCATTACACCTGCTTATGCTGAGCTACAGAGAGAAATCCATCCTAAAACTTCCTAAGCTTCCCAGGCAATGTATTAATGTGCCTAGAGCAGTCAGGCCAGACCCACCGTACATACTACTATTTGTATGTGAGCATTACCAAAGCAGATGTACTAACTCAACCACTTACCAGAGTGAACAAAGAGAGAGTAGTAGTCAGCTGATGTTTGTGATGTCACCAAGGCTCTTAGATCTCTTCACCTGAAGAATGCATAAAACCTGATTTTTGCATATGTGGGAGAGCATGACCTTCAATACTCCAGCTTGGAAGATGTGATGAAAGACATGGGTGAGCTCTTTAATGTTTCCAAGGCTGAGGATTAGCTAGTTTTGAGCAGTGTGTTGTCTTCTCTGCAAAAAATGTCACAGTAAGCATGAAACAGCTGATTTCAACAACTGTCTCAGTAATTGGTGTCATTCAGAATGGGTCAAATGAGTGTCAGCCTGGATGGAAATGCAAGACAGTCCTAAATGATTCAATAGAGATGGTGGGACCCTCCCGCCTCAAGGCAACCATGTATTGGTCAAGACAGTCTTTACTGATAGTGCCTTTTTAGGTAGAGTCAGTCTCTTATGATTATAACTCTAGCAAATTTTGGTCAGGGATATATTACTTTAGCAGTGTTGAGTGCTAGAAAACTGAATAAAAAAGCTACCTTTTCCAGAGGCCTTCATGATCATTAAAAACATTCACATTTGTGTAGTTATTCAAATTTCTTCTCCCACCGAAATTTCTGCACTGAAGCATCTGTAGTGAATACACTTAAATACGCCTGCACTATGATGGATAAAGAACTAAGGTGAAAGATCACAATCTACAATGTAAAGTATGAATTCAACATTACTGCATCACTCAAGGACAACCACAAAGCATTTTTAAATAGAACAGGAGTCTTAAATACAATATTCAGCTGAGTCCTGAGCTTACATCCAACAACATCACTTATGCCAACACTGTGGAAATCATAAATATACTTCCAGATAAATACAGCTCACGCTTCTCTCCGCTTCTCCTTCTCGTTAGCACACCCTCAATAATTATTTCTGAACAACAAGTTCTAAAAGCCTATACCAAAACTATGGACACTAGCTATAGGTGTCCAGACACTGCTGTACTGACTCCCTCACAAAACTATTCAGTCTTAACCGCTCCTCTGGCTGGGTATGTCCCTGGGATTTGGAGAATAGGTGTTATATTCATGATGGTGCTCCTACCGCTGAATCTGGGAACAGTGGCACATTTAGCCATATCTCACAACCTGCAGACATCAAAAATCTGGACAAAGGCCTTGATGAGTAGATATGGCAGTCAAAATTGTGGACAGCTAATTAGCATAAAAACTGAATATATAAGAGAATATCTCCCCATACCCCACTTTCATAAAACCATAGGACACCCACTCAGAAACACAAATTTATAAACTGACATTGACAAAAAGATACTAAACATACAAGGTATAACACTCCATACATTTTCACAAAAAAGTTCAAATCTGGCTAAGCAAACATGATTGGACACCATATGTCTAGGCTACACATTTTCCAAATTATGAAAAGTAATTTGTGAAATTTTAGAGAAAGATATAATGTTGGGTTTGTGTTTATTATAGTATAATACAGTACTGCTGTATTCTAAATGAGGCCATACCAAGTTCTTATAATAGTTCTTGTAGAAAACTATATTCCTAGGTCACATGTGCTACAAGCAGAGGCACCAAAGACACACACACACACACACACACACACACACGCACACACACACACACGCACACACACGCACACACACGCACACACACGCACACACACACACACACACACACACACACACACACACATACACACACATGCATGTGCATGTATGTGCTCACACACATACAAATGCTTTGAGGTACAGATACACAGTATCATATACAAGTCCAGAGATTCTCTCACACACAGGCATACACAGTCACACACAGCCACATATGCGCACACACGCAGACACACACACACACACACACACACACACACACACACACACGCACGCGCACACACACACACACACACACACACACACACACACACACACACGCACACACGCACACACGCACGCACGCACGCACACACACACACACACACACACACACACACACACACACACACACACACACACACACACACACAGACCAGTGCATATCAGTGGCAGGAGAAGGAATACTATGATTCTTTGTCGAATTCAAAACCATTTCTAAGGCTTTTTAAGAAAATATGGTTTATTTTCTTCATAAAAGCAATGAAACCTGCAATAACCATCCAGTATAACATTTCATCTCTCAGACCAGTAATCAATGTCGGAACCAAAAATTAATGGCGGGGGGGGGGGGTCATAGACAGATTTTTAACTACTGCTCATATGCTCTGAACAATGCCAGAATAACCAATTTCATGTTTTCTGAAGTATATGATGTGTGAAACTTATGTCTGTCATCATTTAGTGACTGCAATCCCCTATCATTTGTCAGAATACCCAGAATTTTACTAGCAATGTACAAAAGTACAAGGCAAAAGTCAACATGCTTATAAGCAGGTACAGGTCTTAGTTACCAGTACAGGTCCTAGTTACCAGTACAGGTCCTAGTTACCAGTACAGGTCTTAATTACCAGTACAGGTCCTAGTTACCAGTACAGGTCCTAGTTACCAGTACAGGTCTTAGTTACCAGTACAGGTCCTAGTTACCAGTACAGGTCTTAGTTACCAGTACAGGTCCTAGTTACCAGTACAGGTCTTAGTTACCAGTACAGGTCCTAGTTACCAGTACAGGTCCTAGTTACCAGTACAGGTCCTAGTTACCAGTACAGGTTCTAGTTACCAGTACAGGTCCTAGTTACCAGTACAGGTCCTAGTTACCAGTACAGGTCTTAGTTACCAGTACAGGTCCTAGTTACCAGTACAGGTCCTAGTTACCATTGCAGTTAACAGCTGCTGTATTATTTTATTTTTTTCTTTTTTCCACTCACTAAAAACTGAGTTCCCATCTGCTTCATTTACTGTTAGCACAGGTAGTTATTTAAGGTTTTTAGATTCCATAGCACTTACTAAAGCTGTGGTTAGTGAGACCATAAAAAAAGGCAGAAAGTAACAAAAATTTCCATATTCACCCACTGTTCTCCAGTCCAATCCAAGCCCATATACTAAATCTTTTTTCCCCATGTTCAGTTTTTTGGATGCTTACAGGTTTGTTCAGTACATCCTTCCTGTAACTAACCTATTGGTTAGCACTAGAAAGCCTTAAACTGATACAAGCCTTCTAGCATAGAAGAGAGACTTTGGAGTGATTAAGTATTAGTTTTCTGTACTTTCTTGCTGTACTTAACTGTTTTCTGCCTAAACGCAGATTTTCCAGCTTTTATTGTGATTTAAAAGCTTGTTTTTTTACATATTGTACTTATTTGACTGTCTGCACTTTTAAAAAGTTGTTTTTTGTTTAAATAATTTGTTTAACTGTTGTAGGCTACACACTAAAGTGTGATAGCCTTTTCTGATCGTTTGTAGTCATTTAAAGCTGTTATAAGTGTATTTTTTTACTGTTTTTGCCTTATCTTTTCAAAAAAAACAAACAAAAAAAATTCCTTGTTTCCCGCCTTTCTAAGCTAGTATAGCCCAGTTTTCAGGCTAGTGCTGAATTCAGGGCTGTGATACTAGTTTCTGAGTTGCCCATACCTTACTTGGATAGAAGGAAGTTTCTCTGTTCACCTGTGAGAGAGGGGAGCTTTGAGCAATCTATCTGTCCCTGGAGGAGTGGTTCCAACCCAGAAGTTAGTAGCTTATTGGCCAATTTGGGCTAATTTCTATCTCTTTCATTTCCCTACTATAAAAAACACATTTGCATGATTTTGCGCACCAGGAGCGCCAGTTAGCTACGGATAAATTATTCCCGGCTCCAATAAGTCTCCTCTTCAGTTTTTCCCTTGAAACTAGTCTCTCAACCTAAGCAGTCAAAAAGCATACTACAGCCCAGCACTTGCTCAGACCAAAAAGCAAGCACTACTATACCCTGACACTGATTGCCCAGCAGGGCAAGGCTCTTTATTCACCCCTCACCAACCAAGTGACTAAGCAGCTCACCCTACTATTCAGACATGACCAAAGGGCAATTTCAGGTGTACTCTCCAGTCCAGCTGGTGAATTTGGGTATCCTGAGGCAATGTTACAACTGCCTCATGTACACAGACAACCCTCTCCTCCTACCACAAAACACTAACATATGCGAGAGATGCAATTATACAGCCAAACTGAAAGATAAGCTGTCTCCACCCAAGACTGGAACATACAGTCAAGAGGAGAAGGTTAATACTTGCACCACACCTCCAGCCACACACAGACCTACTAAAACAGCACTGGCAAAAAATACACATAAATACACAAAATCATACTCGGAGGCTCTAAATAAAAACCTGCAAAAGCATCAGAGACCTCCAAAGCAGACACCTAAACAACCTGCACCTCCCGTCACAAACCAGACAATACATAAAACACAAAATCAATGTGCTGCACAATCACAGGCCTTAAGGCGAAATAACATACCTAACACACTAGTAATAGGTGACCCTATAGTCAGGCACACTGACGTCCCACTCACTAGGCTGGACATAAAACACAAAATCAATGTGCTGCACAATCACAGGCCTTAAGGCAAAATAACATACCTAACACACTAGTAATAGATGACCCTATAGTCAGGCACACTGACGTCCCACTCACTAGGCTGGACAAGCAGAAGGTTACTGTTAGCTGCCTGTCGGGAGCCAAAATATGCCACATAACATAAGCACTCAAGTCACTCCAGAACAAGTGCAACTATGACTCTGTCATTGTTCATGTTGGTGTGAATGACCTGTGATGTACCTCCCTGGACTACATGAAAAGAGACATGGAAGAGCTCTCTGATCATGTAGCCCAGGCTGGTATGACCCTGAGTAGCATCCTGCCCTCACCAAGAATGATACCTCAGTATAAAGAAATAATGATCAATTTCAACAGGTGGCTAAGCTTCTGGTGTCATTCAAAGGGGATCCAGTGTCTGTCAGCCTGGGACAACATGCTCGACAAGCCACGTTGCTTCACAAGAGACGGCTTGCACCTGTCACCCCTAGGCTTTCAAATACTGGCCAAGGCTCTTGCTGCCCCCATAGTGCCTTTTTTAGGCAAGGCTCAAAAGTCAAACCCACCTTCGTAAACAGCACAATTAACAAAAAAACTGAGGGTTATGCTACTCAATGTCAGGAGTTTAAATCTCAAAATACACACACTCAAAGCACTCCTCAGTATGAAGAACGTTGAGATCTGTGCAGTAACTGAAACCTGGTTCAAGGTTCCAGAGAGCACCCCACCACTATCAGGCTACAACCCATACCACACATTTCGGCCACAGAACACGGACAGAAACACAAAAGGAGGGGGTGTATCCATATTCATCAAGGATACCTACACCTCCAGGTTAGTGGCACAGCATGATACCTCTGAGATCATCCATGTGCAACTAACATCAGGCAAATCTGCAGTGCAGATTGTGGCCTGCTACAGATCACCCTCCATGACCCAGGGCCACCACTCCACCTTTCTGGAGACACTGGAAAACATGAAGGTCCTGCCGAACACCCTGATATTGGGCAATTTCAATTAACCTACCATTCACTGGGAAAACTACTCGAGTACAAATTCCCAGGCCCAGCGCTTCCTGGAATTCATCAACTCAAATGCCCTGGATCAGTTGGTAAACTCCCCTACCAGAGGTGAAAACATATTGGACCTGGGCATCACCAACATGGGCGACAGGTGTTCCACACCGGAGGTCAACCCATCACTGGTTAGATCAGACCATAAACTAATCACTCTGGATGTCCATACCCCACCCCCACCCCCAACTAAGGAAACCACAGTAAAAAACTTTTCTAAAGCAAACTTCACATTACTTAAGACAAAGGTGGCATTTTTCACAGCCCCCATGCTAAAGGCTAACGCTGCCCAAGATGCAGAAACCTTTACAAATGCACTCTATGAGCACCTACAAGGATGCATGGATCGTGCCATCCCTAGCAAAACCAAGAGTCACTCCTCTAAGAGAAGGAAACCAGTTTAGTGGACCCCTGCCATAAACAGGCTATACATTAGAAGGAGGAAACTAGTTCAGAAAAAAAGCAAATCCCAAGAAGGAAAGACATCCCTGATCAGTATCAGCAAGAAATTAAGGTCCCTCATGAAATCATCCAAGGCTAACTTTGAAAGAAAAATGGCCAAGGATTCAAAAGATAACCGCAAAGCCTTCCTTAGCTATGTTAAGAATCTAAGTGGCAACTCGCAGATATGCACTGAACTAGTGCAAAGTAGCACAAAATATACTGAACCTACTGATATTGCCAACATCCTGGCAGATAGATTCAGTGCAAACTTCACCCCCCTCTCATCTACAAAAGGGCCCACAACAATACTGGAAAAGTGTAGTGTCCCAAAAATCACAGATGCACAGGTGAAAACAGCTCTTTCAAAAGCCAAAAACACAGCGTCAGTGGGACCAGATGGTGTCCCAGGCTGTATCTCGCATGAACTACAGAGTGAACTAACCCCCCACCTAAACACACTGTTCAGCCTCAGCCACTCCACAGGCTACATGCCCATAGAATGGTGCACAGCAACAATTATTCCTTTCCACAAAGGAGGGGCCACAACTGACCCTGGTAACTATCGCTCCATAAGCCTCCATGGAGCTCTTTAACATAGACATTGGGAACCTCCAAACACTTGACCTGACCCAGTTTGGCTTTGTTAAGGGCAGATCATGCCTACTAAACCTGGTTGACTTCTTCAAGACAGTCACCAAGGCCAGAGACGAGGGAAAGGTGGTTCACACAGCCTACCTTGACCTTGCCAAGGCTTTTGACACCATTCTTCACCCGGGTATTAGAGAAAAACTCACCAGCCTGAACATAAACCCCTACATCACGAGATGGGTTGCCAACTGGCTTACAGACAGAACTCACACGGTAAGAATAGCAGGCTCTAGGTCGGACTCTAAACCAGTCACAAGTGGTGTCCCACAAGGCTCGGTCCTGGGACCCCTACTGTTTGGCATATACTTCTCAGAAGAACAGTCAAACACAGGAGGACTATGGCTAGCCATGTTCGCTGATGACTGCAAACTGGGAGCCATAACTGACTCTCCAGCTGACACGGACATCCTCCAAAAGGGCCTTACTGAGACGGACACCTGGTGTCAAAGTCATGGCCTCAAGCTAAATGCCAACAAATGCATAGTCATCTCATTTGGGAAAAACAAAACACCCACGAATTACCACATAGGTGGCAGCCCCCTTAATACAGAAGAGGTAATAAGAGATCTGGGGACCCAGGTAGATAGTAATTTCTCCTTTGACAATCATATTGCCAAAGTAGTAAGGAAATCCTTCTATGTAGCCAATCTAATTACTAAAGGGTTCACGTCTAGAAATAAAGAGGTTATAGTGCCCCTCTACTCGTCACTCATTAGACCCATCATAGAGTACAATGCCCCATTTGGGATGTACCTCACAAGACACTTACAACAGCTGGAAAGACCACAAAAGTACCTCACCAATAGGATTACTGGCCTCAAACATATGTCCTATGCAGCCCGACTGAAAAAACTCCGGCTGTACTGTGTGGCATATCGCTTACTCAGAGGTGATCTCTGCCTGACTTACAAAGCCATGTCCAACTCAGAATTGATGGATATACTCCACCTAAAGAAATCCAAGTCACTGCGAGCCACACACTCTAGTGAGCTAAACCTCGCCACAACAATAAATAGAACATGCTGGAGGGATAGATTCCTGTCACAGAGACTCCCCCATGCTTTCAAACAAAATTCCAAACTACATCAGGCAGAGCCCCTCACTAACTCACTTCAAGAGAAACCTTGACGAGTGGATGGGTAACAGAAAATACACCCCTGGGATCACTTCATTGGCTCTGCTTGACAGAGGATCAGTTAATTAATCAATGGGGCAGCGAAAGCCGACACACTCTGGCTAGGCTTATAAATGCCCTTGAGCAGATAGCCTAGTACCTACCTATGAATCTATGAACCTATATGAGAGTTATAAAGTAAAAATCCAGTTATGACTGACAACTTAAGTTTCTTACACTTCTTCCCCTTGTTTCAAGCACTGCTTGTTTTCAGTTGTCCAAATCCTAAGCATCTGTCATGGGTCAAGCTCCAGTGGTGCTGTTTCTTTGGCTGTTGTTGTAGCCTACCCCACTCCTCAGCTGTATGTGAGGAAAAAAAACAACAGCTTGGCTGAATTAAAGCTGTCGGTGAAAAAAGAAGAAAGAAAAGATCGTAAAAGCAGGATTTAAAGACACCACTTGGTATCTCATTGTAGCCTCTTATTTTCATTGAAAATTTGGCATTTCCCACAAAAGACAAGACCGTTAAGAAGAATGCAGTTAGTCTTACCAGTATCAGTTTTAAAATAGTGGAATATGTAATGGTGGAACAAATAAATAAGGATTTTGGTAGTTTACAAGCCCTTGATCCACACCACTATGGCTTTGTAAAAGGTAGATCTTGCCTACTTAATCTAGTGGATTTCTTTAAAAAAAAAAAGTGACAGAGGCACTTGATAATGGGAAGTGAGTGTACGTTGGCTATCTGCTTCTGGACAAGACCTTTGATACTATTCCACATTCTGTAGTTAAGGAAAACTGACCCATTTTAATATAACCTCAATGGACAGTGAACTGGCTTACAGTCAGAACTCACTCAGTCCGGGATGGTGGCACCCTTTCCTTAAAAGAGGAGTTACTAGTAGCATGCCCCAGGGTTCTATACTGGAATCAGTACTCTTTTGCATTTACTTTGCCAATGTCAGTTTTGAAGTCAGTTGCCCCTTGATTGACTAGGTTTTCTGATGACTGCAAAGCTGCAGCTGTCATCAGCTCAACAGAAGATCTTATATCCTCTAACAGAACGTGTCTTTTACATGGTCACACACAGACACACACACAGACACACAGACACACACACACACACACACACACACACACACACACACACACACACACACACACACACACACATGCGCACACACATGTGCAAACGCGCACACACACGTACACACACACAGACACACACGCGCACACACCACACACACACACGGACACACACACACACGCACACACACACACACACACACACACACACACACACACACACACACACACACACACACACACACACACACACACACACACACACACAATCAGTATTGTACTCTTTCATCAACAAAGATCACCCCTGCACTTACTATATAAACAGTACCCCTTTCAAAACAGACATTTATGGACAATGAACTCTTCTTTGACTACCGTTAATTGACTATCATTAGGAAATCTTTCTACCTAGCCTAGTTAATTAGTGCAAGTATAACCCATGTTTCCTCAAGGGTAAAATTGCATAGTGATAAGGGACATACTTTCCTTGTGCCAGTGCTTTGGGCTGTTTTATGTGATGCCAAGCTGATCATGAATAAACCTGACTACATACATGATTTGCTCCAGATGGTGACTTGACATTCATCACCAAGACATAGGTAGATGAAAATTCAATGTCTTTTTTAAATTTCAACATCCAGATGGGATTTCATAGGTTAGTACTAGGCTAACTGCCTCTGCGAGCCATTTTAAGCATAGCCAATTATCCCCTGTGAGATTCAAACCCTGAACCTTGTGTTTGTAAGGCAAACACCTTAACCATTAGGCCACCCTCCCAAATCTAGAAAACAAAAAAACAATTTCAGGTGATTCATAGCCCTGGACTTTGTCAGATGAGTGGTAGGACTGCTATATGTTTTAAAAATGACCTGGGGCAGACTAAACTTGATACTGAAAATTCCTTTGAATTTGTCTTTACGGCAGAGGTAAATTTCAGATTTCTCCTTGTGTACTGCCTACCAAGGACTTGGTTGGAGACCACAGGCAAGATTCCTTTTTCTTGTCTTTTTCAGGTCAGCTGGAACCAGCTACTACTCAGGTTTAGACTTGTGAGATGGAAGTTTCTTTTAGGCGGTCCCTTAGATTTCTTCTTTTTAGTAGGTTCTCCTATCTGGCTGGTAGAAGCATCTACTCACATTTTGGAATATTTCATTTTTAAACGGCTCAGTTTGATTATTTTTTCTATTAATGTCTGTATTGTATTTTTTTAATAATTTGTGTTTGTTTTAATTGGTTTATATATATATATATATATATATATATATATATATATATATATATATATATGGGTCTACTTTGCTTGATAGAAAACACATTTCACTGAAACTGATTTCGTCGAAGCCTCATTTCACTGAAAATGAATTGTCGGAGCACAACTCAATGAAAGCCCACTACACGGAAGACTCATTTGACTGAAACTCAGTTTGTCTAAAAGGTATATGGCTTCTTCCCCACTGTAGTGTGATCCTGGAGTTAGTATATATAGTAAGGTGGTGTGTGGGGGGCATAACCTCCAACAATGGGGGTGTGGGAGGTATAGCCCCCCACATAGTTTGGGTATATATTATCTTCTGGAAAGAGTTATTCATTAAACTTGTAAGTATCCATGTCTATGGTTTACAACATTTAAAATAGGTGGGGGGGCTACACCCCCACACCTCCCCAATGTGGGGGGGGGCTGTGCCCCCCTCCTTACTAGATATACTAACTCTGGGATCACACTACAGTAGGGAACGGGGCATATAGCTTTTTAAACAAAATGAGTTTCAGTCAAATGAGTCTTCAGTGAAGTGAGCTTTCAGTGAATTGTGCTCAGGCAATTCACTTTCAGCGAAATGAGGCTTCGACGAAATGAGTTTCAGTGAAATGTGTTTTCTATCAAACAAAGTAGAACCATATATATATATATATATATATATATATATATATATATATATATAAACAAAGTAGAACCATATATATATATATATATATATATATATATATATATATATATATATATATATATATATATATATATGGGTCTACTTCATATGATCGAAAGCTCATATGATCGACAAACTTTTCAGACAGACCAAAACACCTAAAGCTCAAAACACAGAAAACTCATTTGGTCGACACTCATAACATTGACACATGAAATTCACAGCATTATGCCCTTTCCCCACTGTAGCATGACCCTGGAGTTAGAATAAATAAATAGGGGGGGTGTGGGTCCATGCAGATGTGAGAACAAGGAGGGTGCAGGATGGTCTACAAATGTCAGTCTCTATCCAGAAATAGCACCCCAAATGATAGCCATCTCAGTGTTCTATCGTGATTAAAAAAAACAACTGCTATGGATCATAGAGAGGTCAGGGGAGGAGCCCCCCACATACATAATACATTTTAAACATACATGTGGATAGTTATAACAAAAATGACAATATTTAACTAAATATTGTGGGGGTGCTTCACCCCCCAACTATTTACTCTATCTCCAGGGTTGCACTACAGTGGGGAAAGGGCATAATGCTGTAAATTTCATGTGTCAATGTTATGAGTTTCGACCAAATGAGTTTTCGGTGTTTTGAGCTTTAGGTGATTTGGTGTCGGTGAAATGAATGTCGATCATATGAGCTTTCGATCATATGAAGTAGACTCATATATATATATATATATATATATATATATAGAGAGAGAGAGAGAGAGAAATATGTGTGTGTGTGTGTGTGTGTGTGTGTGTGTGTGTGTGTGTGTGTGTGTATGTATTTATTGTATGTGGTTAGGCTTAAGTATTTTCCCCGAATAAATTAAATAAATAAGCCCTGTGACAGAGCACACTTCACAGGTTCACCAGGGCAATAACTAGGGTACAGCAGAGGTGTAATGCCCCAGGCAGAAGCTGTTAGGTGGCTGGCTGCTTTATGAATGCAGATACTGCATTTCAGGTAATGACTCAAGCGTTGAAGGAGATGCTTATTACATTTGCATCAAACATGTTGCTGCACTCTCAGAGCAGAAATTTTTTTTTTGTCTTCATGTCTGAGAGAGCCTCAGTTTGTGGAACTGTGCAGGGCACCAGATGATTTATGGCTGTGAGGGTGACCATGAGAGGACACCATCATTGTCACTAGCCCAAGCTGTTAAAACAAACTGGTCAACCATGGTGACACAGAAGCCATGGTAAAATCTCAAATTGTTTATAAAGATGGCATGGTCCATGCAGATGTGAGAACAAGGAGGGTGCAGGATGGTCTACAAATGTCAGTCTCTATCCAGAAATAGCACCCCAAATGATAGCCATCTCAGTGTTCTATCGTGATTAAAAAAAACAACTGCTATGGATCATAGAGAGGTCATTTGATATTTGTAAGAATACACCTGTATATGTATACCATTTTCACAATACCTTTAAGAATAAAAAGAAGGTTAGAAACAAGACAGTACTTCTGCAGTTTTGTAACTAGAGTTGGCGTCTTGAAAATGGGGATAAACAAAGCCATTGTTAAAAAAAATGGAAACAAAAATCTCTGTCTCAGAGAGGATTAAATGACCTGGAGGATAACAAGGACCATTGAATTAATTAATTTATTTCTATTTGTTGACTGGGAATTTCAGACTGGGTAAAAAGCCCTTTTCAGTGGGGAACCACAATATAACAGCTTTAGCAAAAATGATAGTAAGCAATGGTTGTGGTGAGACTAACAACAGTAAAATGTGTAGACTGCACAACTAAATCACAAGAACAAAAGAGCAATGCAGACACTAACTCCTTTTTTAAATTTCTCTATTGTTTTTTTCAACAAATAATAATATAAGACGTCATCAATCATGTTCACACTGGGTTTACCATGCACAATTGCTAAGTGTTGATAATGACAACCAAATAGTAAGTAATGCAATAAGAAACGCATTGAATATTTACAGTGATTGCTAAAACCCTCAACTTCTGTTTTTCAATATTTAATTCTATTATGTTAAACGGGAGGGGGGTTACTTCAGCCATTTTCATATTTTCTGTTAACAGTTGAACTTTAAGCTATAGATTATGATATATAGTTATCTAGCAAGATCTAGATTTCTAAGTTTTAACCTCTTTTGTAAGTTGCTGAGTCTTCAAATAGAGGAAATATGCTTTTCATCCAGGTTTTGGTAATGATTTCCCATTCAGCAGTTGGTTTAGTCAACGCTACATCAGTCTTAATAACTGTAGGTATAGGAACGTTGAACAGAACTAAATACATGAACAGAACTCAATACAGTGTAAGGCAATCCCAGAATGGTTTACCTTTTCACAGTCAAGTAACATGTTTCTAATTAGCTTTTAATTCTGTGCTACATTTCCAACTAATGATATTTTATCAGGAGTAAATAAAATACGCAATGTACACATTTCCAGGCACAGACCCTCTCGAAGTAGACTGGAGCTAATCTACTAATGGAAAACAGTGTTATTTTTTAACTTTAGTAGAAATGTTATTTACCTACTGTTTAAAAATAAAGTTCCATAAGTCCCCATTTATTTTCCCTATGAGTTAATGAGAACTTTTAAAAGTCAGAAAGAATATCAGAGGTGGGCTTGTTTTCAAAGGCAATCTGATATAAATATCCCAGCTACCTAGGGGATCCTTCTTTTTATCTTGAATTGCTATTTTAAAGATGTTAGTTGCATTTTTTCCTAATACTTTGAATCACACCCTAGCCATTTGACTCCAGGTAGAATTTGTATTCAAAATATACAAAATATTTCAGTTCTGAAACTTGAAAGCAGTTATACCATCCTATAAGCATATTGTTATTCCACTTATTCATTTTTAAAGTATTAACACTCTCCAGAAGTCCTTCAGTGATACTGTAAGGAAGTAAAAGTGAAAGTTATTTGTTTTCATGTCACTTAAAATGACACTATTAATTTTTTTTTAAAAATATTGATATAAGAGGAAGATGGAGAATAGAAATTATACTGCAAGACATTGCAGATTAATAACTACATTTCGTTTTTTATAATATCAGTAGAGGACTGGACAATTTTCATTTTCTTAAGGCCAAATAGATTCCATTGTAGACATTTCCAGTTAGCCCGATAATTATATAACCATTTGTGTCTGTTTCTTGGTCCATTAATTTAATGCCACTAATATTCCATGATCTTATATGATGTTTGTATGCCAATTTAATTTTTAGAGTACCATAAGAACCTCAAGAAGAGTTGTCTGAATTTCTTCAGTTGCATCTTATTTAGGGAAATGGCAGTGGTTTGAATTATATACAGCCTCTTGGAAATCAGTATCATCTTTATAAGCTGAAGTTTTTCTTTGAAGGTATAAATTTGTTCATTCCTTCCTTTTATTATTTGAAACGAGTCTTCTTCTTCTAAAATGTCTAGCTCTCATATTTTTTCAAGATTTAGTTAAAGTTACACCAAGATATTTTATTTCATTAGATTCATGACCATAAACAGAATTTGTAAGTTCTGGGGAATTTTAATTCCGGTGCAAAATTATTTTTTATTATTGTTAAAATGTAGACCTGAACATTTCTCAAAATCCTGGACAACAGAGCGGCACAATGGTGTGGTGGTTAACATTGTTACCTTATAACAAGATGTTCTTCTGTTTGATTCCCAGCTGGGGTGCCTTCTATGTGGAGTCTTCCTGTCCTCCTTGTGTTCATGTGGGTTTCCTCCAAGTGCTCTGGTTTCTTCCCACATTCCAAAGACATGCAACAGGTGGACTGGACACTCTAAATTGGCCATAGGTGTGAGTATGTGATACAAATGAACTACCATGGCAGGGCTAGCCACCCAGCAGTGTAAATCCTGGCTCTAGATTATTACCACTGTTGAAGTGACACCCCAATTCCATGTGCTAAAATGGGAAAAAGTGGTTGAGGATGGATGGATGTCTGTTATATTTAAAATTATACTGTCTGTAAATAACACAGTTTTAGACTCTTAATCTTCTCCCCAAACTTTCCCCTTAATATATTGGGCTCAGTTTATTACCAATGGAATAATTATTATAGCAAATGGAAATAGAGTAAGAGAGAGGAGGCATCCTTATTTAATACCATTTCTAATTTCTAAGAATTCAGACAGACAAGGTCCTAATTTATCATATGCTTTGTTGTCATAATATATAATTTCCTACAAAGAAATAAGATCCTTAGGAAAGTTACAAAGCTCTAATACTTTAAATAAGTATTTCAGTCTAATCATGTTGAATGTTTTTTCCATGACAAGGCTTGTAAAGGCAGATTCCAATTTATTAGTGGATATCATTTCTGGGCAGCCGCGGTGGTGCAGTGGTTAGTGTTGCCGCCTCACAGCAAGAGGTTCTCCGGTTCAATTCTCAGCTGGGGTGCCTTCTGTGCGGAGTCTGCATGTCCTCCCTGTGGTCACATGGGTTTTCTCCGGGATGTCCTTCAAAGATGCATCTGCAGTCCTAACAAAGGGTTGTCCTGCCTCAGGCAGTCCTTCGGTCGGCCGGATTCCAAAGTCTGGGTCTGGCCTCGGCTGATGTCGCACTTCACCCGACATCACTGCTACTGTCGATTGGGTATAAAGGCATCAGCTGACGCCATTTTCCCCAGTCTTTCTTGCCGCGCAGTGCCCGAAGCAGAAGCTGTTCGCAAGTGCCGGTCGGTCAGATCCAGAGATTTCTACTACCGAAGACTTCTAAAAAGCTAAGTACCCCGTTGGGGACTCTTTCTTGCCTCAGCCGATGTCAGAAAAAGTAAATAATTGTTTAACTTGTGGGAAACAAATACCTCATAAGGATTTCCACTCTTACTGCCTTCCTTGCTTAGGCCCAGACCACGACGTAGCAGCTTGTCTAGCCTGTGCTTCCTTCAACCGACGAACACTTAGACGTCGATCGGAGTTTGCAGAGGAGTTTTTTGGTCCCGCTTTTGCTTACAAAATGCCGTCGGAGACTCCGACTTCACAATTAGCTAAAAAGCGTAAGGAAAAGGACCGACACTCGCGGTCCGCGGTTTCGGCTGAAACCACGGTTAAGCCAACCGCTAGTGTCTCGGTTTCGCTGAAACCAAGTCCTCGGTTCTTCCTTCGGCCGAAAGCATTCCTCCTGCAGTTGAGGCCTCACACAGCATGGCTGAATCTGCTACTGAAATTTCTCCTGCTGTAGCAGGCGCCCAGGATTTATCAGATACTATTCCTTTAGACATATCCACTCCTGCACGTGGAGCTGCTAGGCCCCCTGCATCCATGTCTATCAAGGCTTTCTCTAGGGCTAAAGCAGCTAAATGTTCTAAGGCCTTGCTTTCTAAAACCCCCACACACAGGCCTAGCTCTAGTTCCCAAATGCTTAGCCTGGCAGAGGATCTCATTTCTTTGATCAGGGGATCCCAACCTCACCCTGACAGGGCCTCTCATCCCCCTCCAGAGAAGAGGCCTAGAGCAGAGCCCCCTGAACCAGTTTCTACAGATTATTCTTCGGATGATTCAGACAACTCAAATCCTCCAGAAGGCCCTTATTCTCCATATGAGGATTCTGACGCAGAAGACTCCATTCCTTCTGCCTCTCCTCCTGAGGAATTTTCTTTTGGGGAAACCTTGCATGCTATGAGGGAACAATTTCAATGGCAGGGCCAGGATTTCTCAGATTCTAGGAAACGTCTCAGGACCTTTTTGCATTTGCCACAGCATAGGCCTTTAGCCATTCCTCCAGTACTAACAGTTGTGGATGATGCATTCAATGATGCTTGTACTGCCCCTGACTCTCTTCCTCCGGCCCCTGCTAAGCCCGACAGATACTACAGGGTCCCGGACACACATTATCACCTGTATAAGGCTCCTATTGCAGATCCAGAAACTATTTCTCAGGGCCCCAAAGCTGTAGCAACTGCCAAAACCCTCCCTCTGAAAGAGAAACTAGAGGACTAGAGAGATGGGGGTAAAAAGTTTATACTACTGCTACTCTTTCGCTAGGGCTTTAAACTGTCAATTCCACATGATTCAGTATCAGGAATTTTTGTTAGATCAGTTAAATAAAAAACTATCCTCTCCTGAACCTATAGACCGTAAGTCCCTGCAGGATTTGGTACATAACACTCAGCAGGTCAGTAATCATTCCTTGAAATGCGGCTATGATGCACTGGAGGCTTCCTTTAGATCAGCTATGACTGGTACAGTGATCAGAAGGCATGCATGGTTAAAAGAGAAATCCTTACCAGACCATGTAAAGTCAAAGCTCCTAGATGCTCCCATGGAGAAGCACAGTTTGTTTGGTTCCCCTGCACAGGAAGTATTAAAGAAGGTGGAGGAAAAAGCAAAATCTGTCCAAACAGTCAAGGACTTCTTCCAGGTCCAGCCTCCTAGGTTTAGTAGAAATTGGCCTTCGAAGAATTGGTCCTTTCCAGACACCAGAGCACAGAGAGGCAGAAATAGGCGCTCAAGAGGCAGAGGTCAATCCAGAGGTTCCAACAGGGGACGTCAGTGGCAGCCTAACAACCAGAGAAGTACTCCTGCAGATCCGGCTACTACCACTTCCACAGGACAGTCACAGTGACTTGGCTCTGATACCGCCTACCAGGGAACAACTGGAAGCACCCTTAGGCAGAAAGCTAGCCTTATTTTCAGTAAACTGGCATTACATTACAGGAGACAAATGGATTTTACAGACAATAGACAAAGGTTACAGGTTTCACTTCCATACTCTACCAAGGAAGAGAGGAATGCCAAACCTACCACCAAACCAAAAGACAAACGCTCTAGGACAAATCAAACACTTACTAAGGATGAGAGCCATAGAAAAGGTACCGGCTATGGAACAAGGGCAAGGATTTTATTCCAGACTTTTCCTGGTGCCAAGGAAAGAAAATCAATGGAGGCCTATTCTCGACCTGTCCGCTTTCAACACATACCTCATTGTTCCAAAATTCAAAATGCTGACCCTACAGCACCTTCTTCCCATGCTGGGCAAGGAGGCTTGGCTGGTGACTCTAGATCTCAAGGAGGCATACCTGCACGTCCCTGTTCGACCAGATTGCAGAAGATACCTCAGATTTCTTGCAGGATCAGAGCATTATCAATTCTCAGCATTGCCCTTTGGCTTATCTACTGTGCCCAGAGTATTCACGAAATGCCTGGCATCAGTAATTGCTCATTGCAGGCTTCAGGGAATTCAAATTTATCCATACCTGGACGACTGCCTGCTACAAGCGGACAACAAGATCAAATTAACAAAAGATTTGGAAAAGGTTATTCACCTACTGCAGGCCTTGGGATACACAGTCAACATAAAAAAGTCAAGGCTGGTACCATCCCAAAGGATCACATTCTTGGGTGCAGAACTGGACACATCAAATCAAATGGCATTTCTCACAGCAGAAAAACAAAAGCAACTACCACTCTACTTCAAGGCTTTAACAACGCAGAACCAGCTTACAGCAAGGAAAATCCTGCAAGCCCTGGGTTACATGGCATCCTGCATAATATTGATCCCACATGCCAGACTGCATATGAGGAAGTTGCAATGGTACCTAAGGAATTTATGGTCTCAGCACAAGCACAGCCTAGAAACCTAAATCCCAATAATTCCATGCCTGAAACAGGAATTCCTGTGGTGGGCTCAGGCCTGTCAGTTGAACAAAGGACTGCCTTTCCACAGCCCTCACCCAAGCCAGACTATCACCACGGACGCCTCAGACCTCGGCTGGGGGGCACACATGGCAGACAAGTGCATACAAGGCCTATGGACACAAGACCAGCTTAACCTACACATAAATCAAAAAGAGATGCTGGCAGTGAAACAGGCAATTCAGACATTCAGACCATTTCTTCAACAGGGTCATTTGCTGATAAGGACGGACAACACCACAGTTATGTGGTATATCAACAAGCAGGGAGGCACACATTCATATCCTCTATGCCGGATGGCAATGGACCTGTGGAATATGGCCCTGAACCTCAACATTCAGCTCCAGGCCTTATTCGTGCCAGGAAAAGAAAATATATTAGCAGACACATTAAGCAGAACTACCACGGATGCCCACGAATGGATGCTGCATCCGGACATCTTCAGAACCATTACAGAGAAATGGGGGCTACCAGAAATAGACCTGTTCGCATCCCCACACAACCACCAATTGAGAAAATTCTGCACAAGGACATACCGCCCACTTGCTTGGAAGGTGGACTCCCTATCCTTCAGTTGGGAAAACCTAACAGCATATGCATTCCCACCTCTACCTTTGATGCACAAAGTACTACTGAAGATCAAAGAAGAGCACCCAAGGATCATACTGATAGCTCCAGACTGGCCGAGGCAGCATTGGTACCCGCTTCTGAGAAGTATGTCTCGGACACAGGCATGGCCTCTACCTCTAGTTCCTCTGCTGCTAACACAGAACAACTTCAAGATCCTGCATCCAAACGTGAAAACACTGCAGCTAGCTGCTTGGAATCTTACATGAAACAAAATAACCCAGAACTATCTCAGAGGGTTAAAGACATTATCCTGGAGGCTCGCAGACCCTCCGCAAAGAAGACTTACTCAGCAAAATGGAAAAGATACCTCATTTGGAGTGCAGCAAAAGGAGAAAATGTATCATTGGCAAACATAGCTAACATCCTGGAATATTTAGCAGAACTTTTCCACAATGGCCTGTCTTACTCCTCCATCAAGATTCATGCATCAGCAATTTCAGCAGAATACAACATGGATCCTCCAGTCTTCTCTCATCCTCTACTCAGGCAGTTTCTGAGAGGAATTAAAAATGTAAAGCCTCCAAGGAAGCCACCTCTGCCTACATGGGACCTGAACTTTGTGCTGGAAAAGTTAACACTTCCCCCTTTTGAACCAGCAGCAACAGCAGAATTACAGTTCTTATCTTGGAAAACTGCTTTCCTGCTTGCAATCACTTCAGCAAGAAGGGTTTCTGAATTACAGGCATTAATGGCAGTACAGCCCTTCCTTATCTTCCATCAGGATAGAGTGTCCTTGAGAACTAACCCTACTTTTATGCCAAAGGTGGTCTCCAGGGTATCATTGAACCAAGCTATCCACCTACCAACATTCTTCCCCAACCCACAGAACCAATTCAGAATTAATATACATGCTCCACCTCAAAAAATCCAAATCCTTCAGAGCCACGAGAGCTAAAGATCTAAACCTCAGCACAAATATGAATAGGACATGCTGGAGGGACAGATTCATAACCCAGAGGCTTCCCACACTCTGGAACAGGATAGCTGTCCATGTTAGGCGGAGCCCCGCACTGACTCTATTCAAGAGAAATCTGGACGAATGGATGGGTGATCGTAGGTTTACCCCAGGGGTCATCTCTGTGTCATTGCTAGATAAAGGCAGAGTATACTAAATTTAATTTAAATTGTACACTTTTGTATCATTACATGGGGTGGCGAAAGCCACATACACTTTGGCTAGGCTTATAAATGCCCTAGGGCAGATAGCCTAGTACTATACTATGAAACTAAACTATGAAACAGGGGGGAAAGACTGCTGCACACCTTGGATGTACACAGACAATTGCGCTACTACCTGGACAGAACCAAGAGCAATAGAAAAACTGACCAGCTTCTGGTAGCATATGCAGCAGGAATGGAAGGAAAAGCAATTTCAAAACAGACAATCTCAAAATGGATAGGAAATTGCATTAGATTTTGTTACTCCTTTCATGGGAAGACAACTCCAGAAAACATCAGACCTCACTCCACAAGGGCTACAGCCACTACTACAGCTTTCTTACGAGGAGTGGCTACCAAAGACATTTTAGAGGCTGTTACTTGGAGCTCTGTGCATACATTTGCCAAGCATTATAATCTGCCTTTATACTCCAGATCCCGAGCAGGTTTTGCCACTGCTGTTTTGCAAGGGATCTTAACTACACCATAATCTTCTTGGTGCCTCCTCCCCCAGTTTGGCTATGGTATTCTACCCATTTGTTAGGACTGCAGATGCATCCTTGAAGGACATAGTACAGTTTTGTACCTACCATAAATGTAGATGTCCGAGAGGAATGCATCTGCAGTCAGGATTACCCACCCTCCTTCCCCTCTGTGGTACTCCTAGGGTATTTGCCCATCTTGTAGCTAGCTGGGCGAATCTATTATGGTGTATTTGTTTGTATATATGTACATACATGTTTATTTGTTGTTTGCTCTCTACTATTTGGAATCATTTGCATTTATCCAAATTTAGCCTTCCTAGAGGGCACCTGGCATCTGGGGCAAGAAACACTGAGGAAAATGGCATCGGCTGATGCCTTTATACCCAATCGACAGTAGCAGTGACGTCGGGTGAAGTGCGACATCAGCCGAGGCCAGACCCAGACTTTGGAATCCGGCCGACCGAAGGGCTGCCTGAGGCAGGACAACCCTTTGTTAGGACTGCAGATGCATTCCTCTCGGACATCTACATTTATGGTAGGTGCAAAACTGTACTTTCTCTGGTTTCCTCCCAAAGATATGCAGTAGGTGGATTGGACACTCTAAATTGGCCCTAGGTGTGAGTGTGTGCATGTGTGTGTGCCTTCTGTGGAAGGTTGGACACCGGGCTGTCAACTCGACACCGTAAAACTCCACTGCCAGTCATGAGCAGACAGATGATCTGCTGTACCGACCCCTAACCGGGAAAAGCCGAAAGAAGTGGATATTATTAATATTAAAATTCTTTTAATATTATCTTGAGTATGTCTCTTATTAATAAATCCATTTTGATCAGTTTTTACTTGCTTGGTAATAAAGACCTTCATTCTATCTGTTAAAATTGACATGAAGATTTTATAATCTACATTTGATAAAGATCTTGGTCTTTACAATGACCACTTTGTTAAATATTTCTTTTCTTTTTAAGAACAACTTATTTGTTTATTGATTGACTGATTTATCAGTAAGCAACTCCTGCTGATAGATGGAACACCAAACAGCTTCATCAGTGACTTCCCGTCTCCTTTAAGGTCCTGTTACACTATCACAACAGCAAAGGACACCCAACCTTTGGCTTTGTCTAATACATTAATCTGGTAAAACAATAAAATCCAAGTTTATGTAAGACAGTACAAGAACACTGGTAACTGCAACTAATTCTGTAGCAAAGCCGGTCCGGGGAGACTAACCTAGAGAAACTTGCAAAATTAGGGCGGTCAGAGAGCTTCAGTAATAATAATAATAATAATAATAGTAATAATAATAATAATAATAATACTAATAACAACAACAACAACAACTATAATAATAATAATAACAACAACAACAACAACAACAGCAACAATAATAATAATAATAACAACAATAATAATAATAATAATAATACTAATAACAACAACAACAATAATAATAATAATAATAATAATAATAATAATAATAACAGGGGAGGCAAAGAACTACAGTTGTTGCATAATACAAAATTCCTTCTGTTAAATGTCAAATGTGAACAATTTAGTTTCAGGTCCCTCCTTGGGGAAGTCAGCAAAGATAACCTCTCCCAAATGCTCACTCATACAAATAAGTGATAATAACAGAAGTGTTAAAGTTCCATCACCAATTTCAAGTACTTTTTTTTTCTTAATAAAGTAAAAGGAAGAACAATATACAGCAGATGCCAGTTACAATGCAAAATAACCAACAGCTTAAAAAATCAATAAAAAAGATAAATCTGACCACAAAAATAATTTAAAAAATGGGCTATGCAAATATATCACTATACCGGCAGTCATCTGCCATCTTTAATCACATGACCATACCTACTCCCAGATGTTTAAACTGCTGAGGTATACTGTGAGTAGCAGTGATCTTAGAGAGAAGCCCTGTGGAACCTCACTTTTCATACTAATCCATTACCTACATTGTAGGGTCATAGGATCATAGGGTATTACTAGGCTAATTGCTCTGGGGCCCTTACAAGCCTAGCCAAGAGTTTATCCCAAAAAGGAAACCTCAGTCAGGAAATGTATTTTCTGTCTTATCAGTCTTTTATATGGGGACCTTCTGATACAGTAAATAATAATATGCTCACCTCCTAGATTAACTAACACGAGTATGCCTGTTATCATGTCTCAGTGTTCAATGTTCAGTATTATTTCAAACTCAAAGCTTCCAAAAAGATCTTAGATGAGTTTACCGACTAATACCCAGGAGGAAAATACCCTGCTACCAAAATAATCACCCCCAACCTTAAATATCACAATATTTTCTGCCATACTTATTTGTAATGGTAGTCCTTCCCAGAGTCCATTCCATGCTCTCCCATGGAATGACCTTCTCTACAATAGCGTTTTAAAAACTGAAGAATTAATATATTGTCAAAACCTGTTAGAACTAGGATCATTTGTCCTAAACTCAATGACTAACATAGCTGCTAAGCATGCATTTGTCATGTATTTATAAATTAAAATAAAGTTGACCTGAATTAACATTTAACTAACTGAGTATTGAGACAACTCTCTCAACTTGTCCTGGTAACTTAGTCGTTGAATCCTCCTGATCTGTCTGGTGAAAGATTTCTTTATTCTTTTCAATTTTTGTAACTAGGCTTGATGAAAACACAATCTGTGTCACAAATTTCAGTATAACATGTGACAGGTACCCTAAAACAGTGGAAGGAGAACTATTTTGTTTCATACTAGTAATACAATATGTGATACAATTTATTACTGAATAAAATGCCCTGATGACTGTATGTAAATTATCATCATGAGAAAGCCCACTATCAACTTCAATACCCACGTCCATGATCTTTTCAGTAAGTATAACATTGTTTATGGCAGATGGATAGTATAAAGTGTGCATTGCAAAATGAATAATTCTAATTATATTGATTGATTTATTCTCTAGCCAAAGAATAAATTAACCAACCTTTTGAAACTGGCTTGATCATTAAAAGATGTCACTCACTTTGTAACTTTGTAACTGTATAGAACTCTTATATTTTTGTCTTTATGCTCTTTTCACATTCTAGTCTTAAAAAAGGAAATACCTAGCTAGTACTGCATGCATTCTTCTTCCTCTCCCTCCCCACATAACTGAGCGACTCCCATTTTAGTATAATGTTGGAACGTTTTTAAAATCATGACATTGGAGTTATCACATCTTTCTGGAAAAAATACAATTTTTGCCAAAAATCAAATGGAGGCAAAATGTACTACTTACCACTGCAGTTAATTCAGTGATTAAATAGATTTTTCTTCTGTTACATTTTTAGAAATTTTGGAATTTTGGAACTTATTAAAACAGACCCAAGGGGAGGTGATGTAAAGAATATTTTACTTCAGAAGGAAATTAAATGGCAACTGAGGTTAAAATCAAACCTCCCTCCGGGGCTTAATGAATACACCAACATTAAAGCCATTTTAATAGACAAAGCTTCGAGAGTTTAAATATTTGTCATCACAGTTAGACATACACAGCTTGGTTAATTCATGATTTCACAAAAAGAACTTTTACAAATACATTTGGAAACATCACACTAGTATGGTTAGATTTAAATACCCAGGTGTGGATTTAGTTTCACCACTATTAAAAATTCAATATTAATTTTAAAACTTTTACCTTGCTATGTGTTTTAATACAACAGTATATTTAACATTAAAAAGTTTGTTTATTTTTATCTTTGTATATTTATATATAAAAACCTTTATTTATTTTTATAAATTAAAGGTGTGGATTTAGTTTCACCACTATTAAAAATTCAATATTAATTTTAAAACTTTTACCTTGCTATGTGTTTTAATACAACAGTATATTTAACATTAAAAAGTTTGTTTATTTTTATCTTTGTATATTTATATATAAAAACCTTTATTTTTATAAATTAATTTAATTTATTTAACATTAAACAGGATCATTAATTATATATATATACTGAATTTGTATAAAAATATTTGTATATATGATTAACAAAAAAGCTTTTATATACACAAAAAACTTTTTTATCATCTAACTTTTTTATTATTTAAATGCACAGCAAGTTTTTTAACCAACAACACCTTTTAGAACAATAAACAGTTCAAACAACTTCTTAATATTCAACCTGAAAGATGCCTTTTTAATGCATAACATAGAATGTTATTGTTGAACTATGTATGTATTTTTAAAGTATTTTTAAAGTGTATAGTTTACATTGTTTTTTTAAAAGTTTATTTATTTATTTTATTTATTTATTTTACATTTGTTAACCGGGATAGTCCAACTGGATACATGTCCATTTACAGCGGAGGCCCGGGGAGAAAAGCTCCAAGCAAGACAATATGAGACATTTACAGAAATAACAAAACATAAGCATTTACAGCAAGGTGAGGTTAGTCATTACATGATATGTAAATAATAACTTAAATTTAGTTAGTTTACTTAATAATTATACACGATGACAGAAAATTATTATAGTAAGGAGTACTCAGATAACCAGGATCAAGGAGTAGTATATTCAGAGAGATAGCTATTTATTACACGCACAATACATAAATCTTCACAGTTCACATTCACCTCAGGTGTTCATACAACACATACAACAAAAAGCACATTAAATCATATTCATTTCATTTTATTAAACTAACATTAAATTTAGAACATTATTAAAAGAATAGGCATACAGCACTTTATAATGTCAATTCATTGGACATTTTCTGTTTCATTTTAAAACCAAATTACCTTATATGGTATATTACTTATTTATTTTCAGCGTTTTCTTTAAAATACCATATGAAATTGTTCTAATTATGTAATTGTTATCCAATTTCCAGGTTCAATTATCTATTCATTTACTAATTAACTTTTTAAAAAACTGTATAAAAACAAGAGGCACCGTATATTTAGTATTCTGATGAAGTCTGCATATGGCAGACGAAAGCGCTAATTCTGTTTAAATTGTTTAAATTGTTTTTATTTTTATTCTTGTGATTAAAAACATTGTGGTCTGTTCACACGGAATTTTGATTCGTTTTTGGTGGAGTACTACATCTGTTGTGACAGGATCTTAATTTTGCCAAAAATCAAATGGAGGCAAAATGTACTACTTACCACTGCAGTTAATTCAATGATTAAATAGATTTTTCTTCTGTTACATTTTTAGATTAATGACACTTAACTGGTGCTGCAAGTAAGGCAAAACTTAATATACCTTAGATGGAGAGTATTTAGGAAATTTATTTTATCAGGCAATTTAGCACAGGAATGCAAAAGTAATGAAATAAAATACAGGTGATAACCACTTTCAAAGTACATTCAAAAATAAAAACAGCTATAATGTTCTTGTTTTGAGGAGCCCATGGTATTTTGTGTCCATATCTAATACAAACTGTGAGGTCTAAGGGTATGTTCTTTAGCAGAGGCATGCTTTATCATCATTTTCACTCAGCAGCAGTCTACAAATTCACTCCTGGGGTGGCACCCATGTCCTTTCTGGACAGAAGAAGTCATTATTAACTACCATAGACCCTTTCATCTGCCATCTTCACTCACCTAACCATCGACAATTGGGACAACAAGATAAATATGGCTGGACTTGTAAGGGTTATCGGGCCTTTACAGAAGTAACCTTCTATGAACCCAAGTGCTGTGAATATCCATGGCAATATAGCAGTTGGTGCTCTGTTTATAAAAATGAAATATGTATTGCACCACTTTCTGTGTGTTATAAATATCACTTTCTACCACATACCACTATGCAGGTCACCCTTTTTTTGTAAAAAGAAAAATGTTCACTGAGAGGGTATAATATTCCTATCAGTATTTCAGATAGCTGCAGTAGCATACTCTTTTAATTGCTGAGCTTTTAATATTTATTAATTAATTGATATGGATTATTGGGAAAGTCATTTCTAGTCTCTAATTTAGCTCTGGACTGGAAAAGCTACATTGAGCATTACACGAGAGACATGTAATACATGTAATAGAAGATGATAGTCAAATATAATTCTAAATAATAATGACACAATATATAAAGTACAGAATAAAAATTGCATTACTAAAGTCATAGGCCAGAAGTTTTCTTTATCTTATTTTTGATTCCAGCAGTACTCTGACCATTAGCCACATCTCACAAGTCTCCTCTCCTTCTGGACCACATATCTGTTTTTCCCCCATGCAGGGCCAACTCTAAGGAAGGATGGAGCCTTGAGTGGAGAGGTCACGTTCCATTGGTCAGGCAGGGTAGTCTCAGTGCAACATTTTCCTTAACAATTGCTGAGGTTTTTATATGCTAGGTCTTTAGCCTTCTTCATGTTGAAGTGTAAGTATGGTCTAATGCCCACTGGGCTAAGCCCCCTGATGGTTGCACACTACTGTGCACCCACTGTATTCAGTGAACAGCAAACTATTCCTCTCTGAGCTTGTCATTCTGAGTCCATGTGTGTCCTGCTTTTTCCAGGTTGGGTGAGCTGAAGTTGACTTCTCACTTCTACCACTCTATACTTGCCCCTTCCAGTGTCCACACTGATACTTAAATTCTGATCAACTGGGAGAAAGCCGGTCACACACCAAGCTGCACCAGAGAGCCACAACTAGAACCATATTAGCCAATCAGATACCAAGCTGCACCACAGAGCCACAACTCTAACCATAAGAGCCAGTTGTGTATCAAGCTACACGGCAGAGCCACAACTAGAACCGTAAGAGCCAGTCATTTACCAAGCTGCACCACAGAGCTACAACTATAACCATAAGATCCAGTCATGTACCAAGCTGCACCACAGAGCCACAACTAGAACCATAAGAGCCAGTCATGTACCAAGCTACACCACAGAACCACAACTCTAACCATAAGACACAAACTGATTAGTACCAGAAGCAATGCATTTCCTCTCCAACACATATCAATGTAGCTGTTATACTGAGTCACCTAAGTACATAGGCTGATCAGAATTCATATTATCTTTAATTTCTGGCAATCATCTGATTACTGTGACTGAAAATTTTTTCCTGTCTGCCTTTTGTTTTCCAGCATATTTAAATATCTGGAATCACATCTTCTGATCCTATATCAGTATTTTTACAAAGTGGCTAAGGTACTTTATAAAATGTTTTCATTTGTAAAGAACGCATACAGTGCATACTTTTTATGTTTCTCTTCTGCTGTATTACAGTTTGTTCTGAAATTTCTCCTGCATTAGCAGTTTCCTGTGCTGTATGCAATTGTGTATAAAAAGCAAGGACTGAAACATAAGCAATGCTACCACTATTAATCACACAGAATGGGAAAAATACATTACTTCAAGAAATCATTTAAAAGCCCAAAGAAAAGGAAGAATCTGTCTCGTACTACAAATAAATCACTGTAATTCATTTTAAAGTGAAACAGAAGCATCAGAGTCTTCTAATTTGCGGAATCTGTTTTACACATTTGAGGGCACTTGCCTTGAAGTCTTGGCATTTTGCATAGTACATCTGTTTCTTCAGCGATAATATGTGTCAGGGTAAAAGGAATGTGCTCACTGAAGGTGAAACCTGTTAACCGATTGCTATATTGTTTTCTGTGTTGTTTTCTCATTAATAATTATTTATGAGTATTCTAATTTGACATGCTTAAACTAACTTAGAAAATTACATTGTAGCTCACTAGAGATGACTCCTTAACAAATAGACCAACTGCACAAAATATTTTTGGCACACTTAGCTTTTAAAAGTTTGTTTCCATTTTATTAAATACAATATAGCAAGGCAGCCTGTAATTCTCAAAAAATAAAATAACCCCACATAGCTCTGAACCTCTTGCCTTCAGAGAAGAGTGAAAAATCCAGAAATAAGCAAGCAGCACCAGGGATACTGTTTAAAATATTAATACTTTTAACTTAAGAAGTAGACAGTTTAAGAGAAAATGAGTTAACATGCATTTTCTGAAGTAAATGAAGTATATAACTGTAATCTTTGCCATTATTTGCTAAATATAATTTAACACATTTTCCTCAAAAATGCCAGTTTTAGGAAGGATTAGGAGAAACAGAGCAAAAGTTTGGGCCAAAATCAGAGACGTCCTTTAAAATCAGGGGGTGTTCTAGGGTACGCAGGTCAACCTGGTCAGGCCATATTACATGTAATCCCTGCATCTTTTCCTTAAACTTACTGTTTATTAAGGATACTGAGCCTTTCTCTCAGATTTCCCATTTTCCATTCTATATTTCTCATGCCAAGTAGCAATTGCTGTTCTTTCTGCCATATAAATACATGACCTTAGATTCCTTATTATGTTTCTACACATCACCTCTTCGGACAACCTGCTACAAGGATTATGCAACGTAATCTGCTTCTGTGATTGTCCTTAATCACTTCGATCTTCTTCCTCTAATCCTTTTTTCCTTCTTCACCTTCTCTGTATGTGACCTTTGAAAAAAACATTCTTGTTTTTTTGTCGTGGCCTTTTTCAGGTACTTCTAACATCATTCTTTCATAGTTTAAACTTTCTGAAGTATGTTATGCCTTATCAATCCTGATTCCTTTACATTGTTATTACTTGGACTTTCTCTTTGCTGTGTTTTAGCTTATCAGCGTACGTTTGGTCTGTGTTACACTTGGGTGCTTCAGGTCTCCTATACTTCCTTTCCATGCTTAATTCCTTACTATTTTCTGTATTTCTAATCTGACACAGTACGACATGTTATGCAACTTTTACAGCCTTCTCTCCCTGCTCTGACATCCATGTTCATATGTTTTGGGGGGGCATATAACTATGTACTGCATGTGTAAATAACTCTACAAGATCTTTCTCAGGATGTCAGTTTTATGCCTGCTGTATGCTTAATTTTGAAAGGCTTTTTTAGTAGATTATTACTGTAAGTATGTTATGCTTGCCATGGCTTTTAGTTTGCAGAGTATTCAGAACTTCGGCACTCAACAAACTGCACACTGTAAAGGAACAACACTCTTCATCTGATTCTTCGCTATGCTGTTCATGGATTTGAATTTTTGAATGCCTACTTGTTATATCTGTATTATGCAACCTATGGGCTTTCACTTTGAGACTCTGTTGTGTATCTGACCAGAATATTTATTTGCCTGTGGACTGGATTATGTTTGAAAAGGGTCTGCTTTGGATTAGCCTAATTACCCAGTGAAAAAAAATGAAACAATACATAAATAATGAATATAGCAGCTGTTCTCTTACATACTTCTTCAGTTTGTCTTATTTATTAATTATTTTTCAGGAACACTTCACCTTGTTTTGAAGTACTGGAAGGATAGTCACTGCAATGCTAACTCTAAATGATTTATGTTGCTTTGCCTTTCTATACTTCCATCTGAGTCCCAAGAGTTATATTGGAAAGATTTCGAAGATATAGCTCTACATCCTTAGATGGTGGCCATCCTGCTATTAGCACTGGCAGACTCATTCAGTAACATAGAGCTGGATGTAGTCCTTTCATGCCTAGCTTAACTTGTTTTTGGATTTTTTTCTTCTCTGAGTTAAGATTTGGTACTTTTGCTAAGTCTAACATATGTTCTGCCAAACAAAGCTCAAGATTTCAGTTTCTGGAGTCTTTCTTTTAGGATCTAACATGCTAAATATAACAGAAAAATTAGAGACATGCATAGCACATGTCCGGAGCACTGGTCAGTGATGCATAGCGTGTGTCATGAGCAATGGTTAGTAATCCTTCTTGTCATAGGATAACAGCAGAGTTCTGCTTCATAATTGGCACAGTTTATCAAAGCTTTAGAAGTATTCTTTATGATTTCTCATAAATATTTATTAAGTATGTGGTACAGGAGACCATTAAAGAACCTAACCTGATTTCCCAACTGGCGCAGAACACTATCTGCTGAAGTGATCTGGTAAGAGTCATATGTGGAGGCTGAAGGGATTGAACCCTGCCCACAGGAAACAACTCATTAACATTAATGGCCATATTCTCCTTCATTGCTTGCCTGCATGGTTTAATAGCCAACTAAGAATGTTCCCTTGTAGAAGCACATCTTAAGTCCAGACAACTCATGTCAGACTTCTCCAGCCTTTTCAGTCAGGAATCTAAACTTGTGGTATCCAGTTGCAGTGTATAGAGCAATATGTTTGCCATTTATTATTAGGAATATTCTCTTTAGCTTGCTGTTCTCAAGAGAATACTTTCTATCTCCTGCCGTTCACCTGGCCCAAGGAAATTATCACTGCAGTTGTAATATAACCACCAGGTATGCCTCTCATTGCATTCCAGGTGCAGTCACCATGTGACACTCTTAGTTAAATGAGTCAGTGGTACTAGTCCTATGTAAAAGGCCATGCAGTACAAGTTAAGATGAATGATGTTTTGCTACTACTGTATATTCTGTTTACTAGGTGAGGTTTTTTATTTGAGAAAAATGAATTAAAAAGAAATAAATAAGCAAAGAACAATTTGACTTTGCAAGGATTGCAGCCCAATAGTGTGAACTGTCCTGGACCAGTGTATATAAAAGGTGTGGGCAAATGTCTGCAAGTCTAAATACATTAGAAATTAAATGAAGTACTTTGGGGCTGTAGTTAACAGTGCTCACTTGCTGACTCTCTGTATCAGCTTTCTTCAGCCTTCCAAAGTACTTCATTGTTATTTCACAGTGTTACCCAGTCCTCTTGTAAACTAATTCCCATTACTATCACTTTCTCTGTCACAGTTGTCACTCTTTAGACTGACATGCTTTACATTATATGAACACCTTGTTTAAGTTCCTCACCGCTTGATTGATTGATCGCATTTGCACCTGCAGATATTACACAGACTCAACATGAGAGAATGCCAAACATCTCAGGTGATTACAAATCAGGCTATGTCCATATGTTATATTGTGCTAAAAACAAATGCTGTGTAAGCTGCTACTTTTTAATGTATTGTTTACTCATCTTGTTATGTACTTATGCATACAAATATTTTAACTTCTCAGTGTGGTACATAGCAAGAGAATAAACTAAGCCATGTATGGCAAACTGCATGTTTCAGAGTCTTTAATTTTACATGCCTGACTTTCCTTTTACATACTAGTAATTTAGCTGATTTTTAGTTTCCTAGATGTTCTCCTTCAGGTTTGGTGCTCCTTTGGGTTGTTTAAATAAGTATGAGAAGAAGTTCATGCGGTCACAGCAGTATATTGCCCCAACCGCCACCGCCATTAAGTCTGGAGCAGTGAATAGTGGGGAACTTACTGAACCATTCCCAGTGATGCTGGGTTATCCGTTACAGTTTTACAGCACAGAAAAGTGACATTTCTTGTGATTTATTCCCTCACCTCACAGGCAGGTCTTTACCTCATTCTTGGCCTTTGAATGTGCATGTCATGACCCATGTCTCTAGAGAGGTCTCAGTGCTATGTCATGATAGGTGATTCAGTGCTATGTCATGATGGGTGGTATCTCTAGTAGGAGGTAGTTTGCTAGTACTCTGCCAAAAGATTTGCCCCCTACATAGATAACTGGTCTGTAATGCTGAATTCTTCTTTCCTGGGCAAACTGTTCAGCATTCTGAATATTTTCATGAATCCTGCTTAACAAGAGTTGCAAACACATCTCAGTAAGGATGAGCCAGCTCCCACTGATAAAGTTCAGTTCAGTCTCTGTAGACAGTTCCTTTTGAAAAAGTAAAGTAACGTCTTTTGGTTTCTCCCATTAGGGGTCACCACAGTGGATCACCAGTCCGCAGACTGATTGGCAGTGGAGGTTTTACAGTGTTAAGTTGCCAGCCCAGTGCCCAACCTTCACAGAAGACACACACATACATACACACCTACCTGCATATCTTTAAAACTCATTTGACCACAGGGAGGACATGCAGACTCCACACAGAAGGCACTCCAGCTAAGACTCAAACCAGAGAACCTCTTGCTATGAGGCAATAACACTATCCACTGCACCACGGGAGCCAACTTGTTAACTTCAAAAAAGTAGAACAGATAAATAAGAAAATCTTCTGAGTGAGAGAGTTGTTTAAAGCAGTCAGTAAGACTATTTTTTGGCTGGATTTATTCAGTGATGTTCTCAGAATTTAACAGTAAAGCATGTCGCTGTGACTATAGATGTGATTAAGTGTTCGTAGTATTGCAACAACTAACCAAGGCTTTGCCACTGTTTGGTTAGGGGTGCATCTTTTCAGGCTGAAGAGAGAAGTGGAATGAATGAAATAGTTATAAAAAACATGCAACAATGTATAAAGATTGAAAACTTGACTGGCATTAAATATCAGAACAGCTCAGCATGGCTTGTTTTGCAGGCCAGTATGAATGACTAAGCAGTCCACAGTAATTCTGCTGGATTGCATGATTTATCACATTTTATTAGGAACAAATAGTTTGCATGAATTCTTCTGGCATTTATGATTTATCTTATATTATCAGAACAAAATGTCTTATTTGGTCGTAATGTTCTCTAGAACTGTACTCCTCCCCTTTCAGTACTTTGCCACCAGCTGCGTCCTACTTTCACACTTCGCTGTTTTCCCAGCTGTATTATTTTCCTTTTTTCTCTATTGAGTTTAAATTGCTATGTCATAGAGGATTTCTCTAGTTCCTTTCCATTCCTTTTACACTTTCTCATGCATTAGCTTTGTTCCTGCCTCTCAACTTCTTAGAGCAGGAAATCTGGACAAAGCCATAAATAATTGGGGAGACAAAGGCACAAAAATAGGGAATGTTTTTAAATATTGCTCTTACAAATTAGAAAGTTAATAGAATAACAGGTTTTGCATTACTATGAATTTTCTGAAAGGTAGAAAGTCTGTATCTCAAATATCAATCATTATTTTCCTCAAAAATGTGCCAGTGATGGTCAGAAAAACACAATTTTATGAGAAACAGATCAAAATAAGAGAAAAAATCCGGACACTGTGTAAAAACCTGTACAGTTGAGAAGTATAACTTTTTTGCTTATTTTATGACATCAGAAAAAAAAATTACCAGTCACTGATATGTCATGCAACCATCTTATTTCCCACTCTAAGGTTTACTAATTTGTTCACTAGCCTTGTATATCATTCTGAGTCAAATGATTTGCTCACGTCTTCTTCTTCTTCTTACAGCTGCTCCCATTAGGGGTCGCCACAGCGGATCACCTATTTACTTTTCTTCCTGTCCTGTGCATCTTGCTCTGTCACACCAACCACCTGCATGTCCTCTCTCACCACATCCATAAACCTTGTCTTAGGTCTTCCTCTTTTCCTGTTACCTGGTAGCTTCATCCTTAGCATCTTTTTCCCAATATATACCCATCATCCCTCCTCAGCACATGTCCAAACCAATGCAATCTCACCTCTCTGGCTTTGTCTCCAAACTGTCCAACCTGAGCTGACCCTCTAATGTACTGATTCCTAATCCTGTTCATCCTCATCACACCCAGTGCAAATCTTAACATCTTTAACTCTGCCACTGTCAGCTCTGACTCCTGGCTTTTTGCCAGTGCCACTGTCTCCAGCCCATATAACACAGCTGGTCTCACTACCCTCTTGTCGACCTTCCCTTTCACTCTTACTGGTACCCATCTGTCACAAATCACTCCTGACACTCTTCTCTACCTTGTCCTTCTTCCTATGTCCTTCCACACTCACCATTACTCTGAGCTGTTAATCCCAAGTATTTAAACTCATCACCTTTACCAACTTCACTCCATGCATCCTCACCATTCCTCTATTCTCCCTCTCATTCACACACATATATTCTGTCTTAGTCCTGCTGACCTTCATTCCTCTTCTCTCTAGAGCATATCTCCATCTCTCCAGGGTCTCCTCCACCTGTTCCCTACTCTAACTACAGATCACAATGTCATCTGCAAACATCATAGTCCACGGGGACTCCTGTCTGATCTCATCTGTCAACCTGCCCATCACCATTGCAAATAAGAAAGGGCTCAGAGCTGATCCTTGATGTAATCCCACCTCCACCTTAAATGCATCCGTCACTCCCACCACAGACCTCACTGCTGTCACACTACCCTCTTACATATCCTGTACCACTCTTACATACTTCTCTGACACTCCCGACTTCCTCATACAATACCACAACTCCTCTCTAGGCACCCTGTCATATGCTTTCTCTAAGTCTACAAAAACACAATGCAACTCCTTTTGACCTTCTCTGTACTTCTCCATCAACACTCTCAGAGCAAACATTGCATCTGTAGTGATCTTTCCCGGCATGAAACCATACTGCTGATCACTAATCATCACCTCCCTTCTTAACCTAGGTTCCACTACTCTTTCCCTTAACTTCATGCTGTGACTGATCAGTTTTATCCCTCTGAAGTTACTACAGCTCTGCACATCAGCCTTATTCTTAAAAATCGGTACCAAAACACTTCTTCTCCATTCCTCAGGCATCCTCTCACTTTCCAAGATTTTATTAAACAATCTGGTTAAAAATGCTACTGCTATGTTTCTTAAACACCTCTGTGCTTCCACAGGTATGTCATCTGTACCAACAGCTTTTCCATTCTTCATCCTCTTCATAGCTATCCTTACTTCCTCCTTGCTAATCCATTGCACTTCATGATTCACTATCCCTTCATCATCCAACCTTCTCTCCCTCTCATTCTCTTTATTCATCAGCCCCTCAAAGTACTCTTTCCATCTGCTTAACACACTCTCCTCACTTGTAAGTACATTTCCTTCATTATCCTTTATCACCCTTACCTGCTGCACATCTTTATTAGCTCAGTCCCTCTGTTTAAACAATTGGTACAGGTCCTTTTCACCCTGTTTAGTGTCCATCCTTTCATACAACTCTCCATATGCCTTATCCTTAGCCTTCACCACCTCTCTCTTCACGATATGCCTTATCTCCTTATACTCCTGTCTACTTTATTCATCTCTTTGATAATCCTACTTCTTCTTTGCCAAATTCTTTCTTTGCATACTCTCATGTACTTTCTCATTACACCAGTAGGTCTCCTTGTCCTTCTTCCTATGTCCAGATGTCACACCAAGCACCTTTCTAGCTGTCTCCCTTAGCAGCTCTGTTGTAGTTACCCAGCTTTTCGGTAACTCTTCACTGCCACTGAGTGTCTGTCTTAACTCTTCCCTGAACTCAACCTCACAATCACCCTTTTTCATCTTCCACCACTTGATCCTTGGTGCTGCACTCACACTCCTCCTCCTCCTGTTCTTGATCACCAACATCATCCTACAGACCACCATCCTATGCTGTCTAACTACGCTTTCCCCTGCCACCACTTTACAGTCCACAATCTCCTTCAGATTGGCCCTCCTACATAGGATATAATCCACCTGTGTGCATCTTCTTCAACTCTTGTACATCACCCTGTGCTCCTCCCTCTTCTTAAAATATGTATTCACCACAACCATGTCCATCCTTTTCGCAAAATCCACTACTATCTGACCTTCTGCATTTCTCTCCTTAACACCATACCTACCCATGACTTCCTCATCCCCTCTATTCTCTTCAACAACATGGCCATCGAAATCCACTCCAATCACCACTCTCTTACCCTTGGGTACACTCACCACCACTTCATCCAACTCACTCCAAAATTTTTCTTTCCCATCCATTGCACACCCAACTTGCGTAGCGTATGCACTAACAACATTCATCATCACACCATCTATTTCCAACTTCATAAACATCACTCTGTCTGACACTTTTTTTCACCTCCAAAACACTCTTGGCATACTGTTCCTTTAGGATAACCCCTACCCCATTTCTCTTCCCATCCATACCAAGATAGAACAATTTGAACGCACCTCTGATACACATAGCCTTACCCCCCTTCCACCTGGTCTCTTGCACACACAATATGTCAACCTTCCTTCTCTCCATCCTATCAGCTAGCTCTCTCCCTATACCAGTCATACTGCCAACATTCAAAGTTCCTACCCTCACTACCAGACTTCTAACCTTCTGCTCACATCTAAGTAGGCCAAATTGCTTGTTGCATCAGTGTACAGGTACTTTTGAATCACAGTGTCTTTACCAATGTATGGAATAAGAAATGATTAAAGATACAGCAATAGTGGTGCTCTGTGAGAAAAATAAATATTCATTCATACACAAAACTGAAGGTGCTATTCAGCAACACTGGGGTATAATGTAGAAGAGAAAACCCAGCAATTTACTGCTACATATTAAAGATGAAAATAAATGACAGAAGGCTTTTTTTTTTTGCTTTAAGCTTGCTGAGCTGGATTAGTTTTTAGGTAATGTTTTTGGAGAAAATTTTAAATATATGGAAAAGAGAGCCAAGGTGTGTAAAAAATATAATACATTGCCCCCAGAAGATTTGTATAATGTGCTTAACTGGAGGTATTTTTGAAAAGATTGGCTAAAAAGATTGTTCAAGCAGTTTGTACAAAACTTCTAAGAAGGAGACTTGGCCAAGGTACTAGAAACGTCATGAATTAAAAAACAAATGAGATAGATAGGTAGATAGACAGACAGAGAGAGAGAGAGATAGGGAGACAGAGAGAGAGAGAGAAAGAGAGAGGGAGAGAGAGAAGCTGACTACATTTTTTTCTTGCTTTTAAATTGTTTATTAGACTTGTTAGGTATAGAATAGTGGTGCACCTACTAGCATTGCTGTCTCTTATTAGAGTTGTTGGGTATAGAATAGTGCTGCACTTACTAGCATTGCTGTCTCTATTAGACTTGTTGGGTATAGAATAGTGCTGCACTTACTAGCATTGCTGTCTCTATTAGACTTGTTGGGTATAGAATAGTGCTGCACTTACTAGCATTGCTGTCTCTTTATTAGATTTGTTGGGTGTAGAATAGTGGTGCACTTACTAGCATTGCTGTCTCTATTTCAGTTGCTGGGTATAGAATAGTGCTGAACTTACTAGCATTGCTGTCTCTATTAATCTTGTTGGGTATAGAATAGTGGTGCACTTACTAGCATTGCTGTCTCTATTAGAGTTGGGTATAGAATAGTGCTGCACTTACTAGCATTGCTGTCTCTATTAGACTTGTTGGGTATAGAATAGTGGTGCACTTACTAGCATTGCTGTCTCTATCAGACTTTTTGGGTATAGAATAGTGGTGCACTTACTAGCATTGCTGTCTCTATTAGAGTTGTTGGGTATAGAATAGTGCTGCACTTACTAGCATTGCTGTCTCTATTAGACTTGTTGGGTATAGAATAGTGCTGCACTTACTAGCATTGCTGTCTCTATCAGACTTTTTGGGTATAGAATAGTGGTGCACTTACTAGCATTGCTGTCTCTATTAGACTTGTTGGGTATAGAACAGTGCTGCACTTACTAGCATTGCTGTCTCTATTAGACTTGTTGGGTATAGAACAATGCTGCACTTACTAGCATTGCTGTCTCTATTAGACTTGTTGGGTATAGAATAGTGCAGCTCTTACTAGCATTGCTGTCTCTATTAGACTTGTTGGGTATAGAATAGTGGTGCACTTACTAGAATTGCTGTCTCTATTAGACTTGTTGGGTATAGAATAGTGGTGCACTTACTAGCATTGCTGTCTCTATTAGAGTTGTTGGGTATAGAATAGTGCTGCACTTACTAGCATTGCTGTCTCTATTAGACTTGTTGGGTATAGAATAGTGGTGCACTTACTAGCATTGCTGTCTCTATTAGACTTGTTGGGTATAGAGTAGTGCTGAACTTACTAGCATTGCTGTCTCTATTAGACTTGTTGGGTATAGTGTAGTGCTAAACTTACTAGCATTGCTGTCTCTATTAGATTTGTTGGGTGTAGAATAGTGGTGCACTTACTAGCATTGCTGTCTCTATTAGACTTGTTGGGTATAGAGTAGTGTTGAACTTACTAGCATTGCTGTCTCTCTATTAGACTTGTTGGGTATAGAATAGTGGTGCACTTACTAGCATTGCTGTCTGTATTAGAGTTGTTGGGTATAGAACAGTGCTGAACTTACTAGCATTGCTGTCTCTTTATTAGATTTGTTGGGTGTAGAATAGTGGTGCACTTACTAGCATTGCTGTCTCTATTTCAGTTGCTGGGTATAGAATAGTGCTGAACTTACTAGCATTGCTGTCTCTATTAATCTTGTTGGGTATAGAATAGTGATGCACTTACTAGCATTGCTGTCTCTATTAAACTTGCTGGGTATAGAATAGTGGTGCACTTACTAGCATTCCTGTCTCTATTAAACTTGTTGGGTATAGAATAGTGATGCACTTACTAGCATTGCTGTCTCTATTAAACTTGTTGGGTATAGAATAGTGGTGCACTTACTAGCATTCCTGTCTCTATTAGACTTGTTGGGTATAGATAAGTGCTGAACTTACTAGCATTGCTGTCTCTCTATTAGATTTGTTGGGTGTAGAACAGTGGTGCATGTACTAGCATTGCTGTCTCAATTAGAATTGTTGGGTGTAGAATAGTGATACACTTACTAGCACTGATGTCTCTATTAGAGTTGTTGGGTATAGAATTGTGCTACACTTACTAGCATTGCTGTCTCTATTAGAGTTGTTGGGTATAGAATATTGGTGCACTTACTAGCATTGCTGTCTCTATTAGACTTGTTGGGTATAGAATAGTGCTACACTTACCAGCGCTGATGTCTCTATTAGACTTGTTAGGTATAGAATATTGGTGCACTTACTAGCATTGCTGTCTCTATTAGACTTGTTGGGTATAGAACAGTGCTGCACTTACTAGCATTGCTGTTTCTATTAGACTTGTTGGGTATAGAACAGTGCTGCATTTACTAGCATTGCTGTCTCTGTTAGAGTTGTTGGGTATAGAATAGTGCTGCACTTACTAGCATTGCAGTCTCGATTAGAGTTGTTGGGTATAGAATATTGGTGCACTTACTAACTAGCATTGCTGTCTCTATTAGACTTGTTGGGTTTAGAATAGTGGTGCACTTACTAGCATTGCTGTCTCTATTAGAGTTGTTGGGTATAGAATAGTGGTGCACTTCCTAGCATTGCTGTCTCTCTTAGACTTGTTGGGTATAGAATAGTGGTGCACTTACTAGTATTGCTGTCTCTATTAGACTTGTTGGGTATAGAATAGTGCTGCACTTACTAGCATTGCTGTCTCTATTATACTTGTTGGGTATAGAATAGTGGTGCACTTACTAGCATTGCTGTCTCTGTTAGAGTTGTTGGGTATAGAATAGTGCTGCAATTACTAGCATTTCTGTCTCTATTAGACTTGTTTGGTACAGAATAGTGGTGCACTTACTAGTATTGCTGTCTCTATTAGAGTTGTTGGGTATAAAATAGTGCTGCACTTACTAGCATTGCTGTCTCTATTAGACTTGTTGGGTATAGAATAGTGGTGCACGTACTAGCATTGCTGTCTCTATTAGACTTGGTGGGTATAGAATAGTGGTACACTTACTAACTAGCATTTCTGTCTCTATTAGACTTGTTGGGTATAGAATAGTGCTGCCCTTAATAGCATTGCTGTCTATATTAGAGTTGTTGGGTATAGAATAGTGCAGCACTTACTAGCATTGCTGTCTCTATTAGACTTCTTGGGTATAGAATAGCGCTGCACTTATAGGCATTGCTGTCTCTATTAGACTTGTTGGGTATAGAATAGTGCTGCACTTACTAGCATTGCTGTCTCCATTAGATTTGTTGGGTATAGAATAGTGGTGCACTTACTAGCATTGCTGTCTCTATTAGACTTGTTGGGTATAGAATAGAGGTGCTCTTACTAGCATTGCTGTCTCTATTAGAGTTGTTGGGTATAGAATAGTGGTGCACTTACTAGCAATCTGTCTCTATTAGACTTGTTGGGTATAGAATAGTGGTGCACTAACTATCATTGCTGTCTCTATTAGACTTGTTGGGTATATAATAGTGTTGCAGTTACTAGCATTGCTGTCTCTATTAGAGTTGTTGGGCATAGAATAGTGGTGCACTTACTAGCATTGCTGTCTCTATTAGACTTGTTGGGTATAGAATAGAGGTGCTCTTACTAGCATTGCTGTCTCTATTAGAGTTGTTGGGTATAGAATAGTGGTGCACTTACTAGCAATCTGTCTCTATTAGACTTGTTGGGTATAGAATAGTGATGCACTTACTAGCATTGCTGTCTCTATTAAACTTGTTGGGTATAGAATAGTGGTGCACTTACTAGCATTCCTGTCTCTATTAGACTTGTTGGGTATAGATAAGTGCTGAACTTACTAGCATTGCTGTCTCTCTATTAGATTTGTTGGGTGTAGAACAGTGGTGCATGTACTAGCATTGCTGTCTCAATTAGAATTGTTGGGTGTAGAATAGTGATACACTTACTAGCACTGATGTCTCTATTAGAGTTGTTGGGTATAGAATAGTGGTGCACTAACTATCATTGCTGTCTCTATTAGACTTGTTGGGTATATAATAGTGTTGCAGTTACTAGCATTGCTGTCTCTATTAGAGTTGTTGGGCATAGAATAGTGGTGCACTTACTAGCATTGCTGTCTCTATTAGACTTGTTGGGTATAGAATAGAGGTGCTCTTACTAGCATTGCTGTCTCTATTAGAGTTGTTGGGTATAGAATAGTGGTGCACTTACTAGCAATCTGTCTCTATTAGACTTGTTGGGTATAGAATAGTGGTGCACTAACTATCATTGCTGTCTCTATTAGACTTGTTGGGTATAGAATAGTGCTGAACTTACTAGCATTGCTGTCTCTATCAGACTTGTTGGTTATAGAATAGTGCTGCACTTACTAGCATTGCTGTCTCTATTAGACTTGTTGGGTATAGAATAGTGCTGCACTTACTAGCATTGCTGTCTCTTTTAGACTTGTTGGGTATAGAATAGTGCTGCACCTACTAGCATTGCTGTCTCTCTTAGACTTGTTGGGTATAGAACAGCGCTGCACTTATGGGCATTGCTGTCTCTATTAGACTTGTTGGGTATAGAATAGTGCTGCACTTACTAACATTGCTGTCTCCATTAGATTTGTTGGGTGTAGAATTGTGGTGCACTTACTAGCATTACTGTCTCTATTAGACTTGTTGGGTATAGAATAGTGGTGCACGTACTAGCATTGCTGTCTCTATTAGACTTGTTGGTTATAGAATAGTGCTGCACTTACTAGCATTACTGTCTCCATTAGACTTGTTGGGTATAGAATAGTGGTGCACTTACTAGCGTTGTTGTCTCTATTAGACTTGTTGGGTATAGAATAGTGGTGCTCTTACTAGCATCACTGTCTTTATTAGAGTTGTTGGGTATAGAATAGTGGTGCACTTACTAGCAATCTGTCTCTATTAGACTTGTTGGGTATAGAATAGTGGTGCACTAACTAGCATTGCTGTCTCTATTAGACTTGTTGGGTAAGAATAGTGCTGCACTTACTAGCATTGCGGTCTCTATTAGACTTGTTGGGTATAGAATAGTGATGCACTTACTAGCATTCCTGTCTCTATTAAACTTGTTGGGTATAGAATAGTGATGCACTTACTAGCATTGCTGTCTCTATTAAACTTGTTGGGTATAGAATAGTGGTGCACTTACTAGCATTGATGTCTCTATTAGACTTGTTGGGTATAGAATAGTGGTGCACTTATTAGCATTGCTGTCTCTATTAGACTACTTGGGTATAGAATAGTGCTGCACTTACTAGCATTCCTGTCTCTATTAGACTTGTTGGGTATAGAATAGTGGTGCACTTACTAGCATTCCTGTCTCTATTAGACTTGTTGGGTATAGAATAGTGGTGCACTTACTAGCATTGCTGTCTCTATTAGACTTGTTGGGTATAGAATAGTGGTGCACTTACTAGCATTGCTGTCTCTATTTCGTTGGTGGGTATAGAATAGTGCTGAACTTACTAGCATTGCAGTCTCTCTATTAGATTTGTTGGGTCTAGAATAGTGGTGCACGTACTAGCATTGCTGTCTGTATTAGAATATTTGGGTGTAGAATAGTGCTAAACTTACAAGCACTGATGTCTCTATTAGAGTTGTTGGGTATAGAATAGTGCTACACTTACTAGCATTGCTCTCTCTATTAGAGTTGTTGGGTATAGAATATTGGTGCACTTACTGGCATTTCTGTCTCTATTTGACTTGTTGGGTATAGAATAGTGCTACACTTACTAGCACTGATGTCTCTATTAGACTTGTTGGGTATAGAAAAGTGGTGCAATTACAAGCATTGCTGTCTCTATTAGACTTGGGTATATAATAGTGGTGCTCTTACTAGCATTGCTGTCTCTATTAGAGTTGTTGGGTATAGAATACTGGTGCACTTACTAGCAATCTGTCTCTATTAGACTTGTTGGGTATAGAATAGTGGTGCACTAACTAGCATTGCTGTCTCTGTTAGACTTTTTGGGTATAGAATAGTGCTGAACTTACTAGCATTGCTGTCTCTATTAGACTTATTGGGTATAGAATAGTGCTACACTTACTAGCATTGATGTCTCTATTAGACTTGTTGGGTATAGAAAAGTGCTGCACTTACTAGCATTGCTGTCTTATTAGACTTGTTGGGTATAGAATAGCGCTGCACTTACTAGCATTGCTGTCTCTATTAGACTTTTTGGGTATAGAATAGTGCTGCACTTACTAGCATTTCTGTCTCTATTAGACTTGTTGGGTATAGAATAGCGCTGCAATTATGGGCATTGCTGTCTCTATTAGACTTGTTGGGTATAGAATAGTGCTGCACTTACTAGCATTGCTGTCTCCATTAGATTTGTTGGATATAGAATAGTGGTGCACTTACTAGCATTGCTGTCTCTATTAGACTTGTTGGGTATAGAATAGAGGTGCTCTTACTAGCATTGCTGTTTCTAGTAGACTTGTTGGGTATATAATAGTGGTGCTCTTACTAGCATTGCTGTATCTATTAGAGTTGTTGGGTATAGAATAGTGGTGCACTTACTAGCATTTCTGTCTCTATTAGACTTGTTGGGTATAGAATAGTGATGCACTTACTAGCATTGCTGTCTCTATTAAACTTGTTGGGTATAGAATAGTGGTGCACTTACTAGCATTCCTATCTGTATTAAACTTGTTGGGTATAGAATAGTGATGCACTTACTAGCATTGCTGTCTCTATTAAACTTGTTTTGTATAGAATAGTGGTGCACTTACTAGCATTCCTGTCTCTATTAGACTTGTTGGGTATATATCAGTGGTGCACTCACTAGCATTGCTGTCTCTATTTCATTTGGTGGGTATAGAATAATGCTGAAATTACTAGCATTGCAGTCTCTCTATTAGATTTGTTGGGTGTAGAATAGTGGTGCACGTACTAGCACTGCTGTCTCTATTAGAATATTTGGGTGTAGAATAGTGCTAAACTTACTAGCACTGATGTCTCTATTACAGTCGTTGGGTATAGAATAGTGCTACACTTACTAGCATTGCTCTCTCTATTAGAGTTGTTGGGTATAGAATATTGGTGCACTTACTAGCATTGGTGTCTCTATTAGAGTTGTTGGGTATAGAATAGTGCTACACTTACTAGCACTGAAGTCTATATTAGACTTGTTGGGTATAGAATATTGGTGCACTTACTAGCATTGCTGTCTCTATTAGACTTGGTGGGTATAGAATAGTGGTGCATTTACTAGCATTGCTGTCTCTATTAGAGTTTTTGAGTATAGAACAGTGCTGCACTTACTAGCATTGCTGTCTCTATTAGAGTTGTTGGGTATAGAATAGTGGTGCACTTACTAGCATTGCTGTCTCTATTAGACTTGTTGGTTATGGAGTAGTGCTGCTCTTACTAGCATTGCTGTCTCTATTAGACTTGTTGGGTATAGAATAGTGCTGCACTTACTAGCATTGCTGTCTCTATTAGAGTTGTTTGGTATAGAATATTGCTGCACTTACTAGCATTGCTGTCTCTATTAGACTTGTTGGGTATAGAACAGTGCTGCACTTACTAGCATTGCTGTCTCTATTACAGTTGCTGGGTATAGAACAGTGGTGCACTTACTAGCATTGGTGTCTCTATCAGAGTTGTTAGGTATAGAATAGTGGTGCACATTAGAATTGCTGTCTCTATTAGACTTGTTGGGTATAGAATAGTGGTGCACTTACTAGCATTGCTGTCTCTATCAGACTTGTTGGGTATAGAATAGTGGTGCAGTTACTAGCATTGCTGTCTCTATTAGACTTGTTGGGTATAGAATAGAATTGCACTTGCTAGCATTGCTGTCTTTATTAGACTTGTTGGGTATAGAATAGTGCTGCACTTACTAGCATTGCTGTCTCCATTAGACTTGTTCGGTATAGAATAGTGATGCACTTACTAGCATTGCTGTCTCTATTAAACTTGTTGGGTATAGAATAGTGCTGCACTTACTAGCATTGTTGTCTCTATTAGAGTTGTTTGGTATAGAATAGTGCTGCACTTACTAGCATTGCTGTCTCTATTAGACTTGTTGGGTATAGAACAGTGCTGCTCTTACTAGCATTGCTGTCCCTATTACAGTTGTTGGGTATAGAACAGTGGTGCACTTACTAGCATTGCTGTCTCTATCAGAGTTGTTAGGTATAGAATAGTGGTGCACTTATTAGAATTGCTGTCTCTATTAGACTTGTTGGGTATAGAATAGTGGTGCACTTACTAGCATTGCTGTCTCTATCAGACTTGTTGGCTATAGAATAGTGGTGCAGTTACTAGCATTGCTGTCTCTATTAGACTTGTTGGGTATAGAATAGTGGTGCACTTGCTAGCATTGCTGTCTCTATTAGACTTGTTGGGTATAGAATAGTGCTGCACTTACTAGCATTGCTGTCTCCATTAGACTTGTTCGGTATAGAATAGTGATGCACTTACTAGCATTGCTGTCTCTATTAAACTTGTTGGGTATAGAATAGTGGTGCACTTACTAGCATTCCTGTCTCTATTAAACTTGTTGGTTATAGAATAGTGATGCACTTGCTAGCATTGCTGTCTCTATTAAACTTGTTGGGTATAGAATAGTGATGCACTTACTAGCATTGCTGTCTCTATTTCAGTTGGTGGGTATAGACTAGTGCTGAACTTACTAGCATTGCAGTCTCTCCATTAGATTTGTTGGGTGTAGAATAGTGGTGCACATACTAGGATTGCTGTCTCTATTAGAATATTTGGCTGTAGAATAGTGCTACACTTACTAGCAGTGATGTCTCTATTAGAGTTGTTGGGTATAGAATAGTGCTACACTTACTAGCATTGCTCTCTCTATTAGAGTTGTTGGGTATAGAACATTGGTGCACTTACTAGCATTGCTGTCTCTATTAGAGTTGTTGGGTATAGAATAGTGCTGCACTTACTAGCATAGCTGTCTCTATTAGAGTTGTTGGGTATAGAATAGTGCTACACTTACTAGCATTGCTGTCTCTGTTAGACTTTTTGGGTATAGAACAGTGCTGCACTTACTAGCATTGCTGTCTCTATCAGACTTGTTGAGTATAGAATAGTGCTGCACTTACTAGCATTGGTGTCTCTATTAGAGTTGTTGGGTATAGAATAGTGGTGCTCTTACTAGCATTGCTGTCTCTATTAGACTTGTTGGGTATAGAATAGTGCTGCACTTACTAGCATTGCTGTCTCTATTAGACTTGTTGGGTATAGAATAGTGGTACACTTACTAACCGTTGCTGTCTCTATTAGACTTGTTGGGTATAGAATATTGGTGCACTTACTAGCATTGCTGTCTCTATTAGAGTTTTTGGGTATAGAACAGTGCTGCACCTATTAGCATTGCTGTTTCTATTAGAGTTGTTGGGTATAGAATAGTGGTGCACTTACTAGCATTGCTGTCTCTATTAAACTTGTTGGCTATAGAGTAGTGCTGCTCTTACTAGCATTGCTGTCTCTATTAGACTTGTTGGGTATAGAATAGTGCTGCACTTACTAGCATAGCTGTCTCTATTAGAGTTGTTGGGTATAGAATAGTGCTGCACTTACTAGCATTGCTGTCTCTGTTAGACTTTTTGGGTATAGAACAGTGCTGCACTTACTAGCATTGCTGTCTCTATCAGACTTGTTGAGTATAGAATAGTGCTGCACTTACTAGCATTGCTGTCTCTATTAGAGTTGTTGGGTATAGAATAGTGGTGCTCTTACTAGCATTGCTGTCTCTGTTAGACTTGTTGGGTATAGAATAGTGCTGCACTTACTAGCATTGCTGTCTCTATTAGACTTGTTGGGTATAGAATAGTGGTACACTTACTAACTAGCGTTGCTGTCTCTATTAGACTTGTTGGGTATAGAATACTGCTGCACTTACTAGCACTGCTGTCTCTATTAGACTTGTTGGGTATAGAATAGTGGTGCACTTACTAGCATTGCTGTCTCTATTAGACTTTTTGGGTAATGAATAGTGCTGCAATTACTAGCATTGCTGTCTCTATTAGAGTTGTTGGGTATAGAATAGTGGTGCACATACTAGCATTGCTGTCTCTATTAGACTTGTTGGGTATAGAATAGTGCTGCACTTACTAGCATTGCTGTCTTGATTAGAGTTTTGGGTATAGAATATTGGTGCACTTACTAACTAGCATTGCTGTCTCTATTAGACTTGTTGGGTATAGAATAGTGGTGCACTTACTAGCATTGCTGTCTCTATTAGACGTGTTGGGTTTAGAATAGTGGTGCCCTTACTAGCATTGCTGTCTCTATTAAAGTTGTTGAGTATAGAATAGTGGTGCACTTACTAGCATTGCTATCTCTCTTAGACTTGTTGGGTATAGAATAGTGGTGCTCTTACTAGTATTGCTGTCTCTATTAGACTTGTTGGTTATAGAATAGTGCTGCACCTACTGGCATTGCTGCCTGTATTAGACTTGTTGGATATAGAATAGTGGTGCATTTACTAGCATTGCTGTCTCTGTTAGAGTTGTTGGGTATAGAATAGTGCTGCACTTACTAGCATTTCTGTCTCTATTAGACTTGTTCGGTACAGAATAGTGGTGCACTTAGTAGTATTGCTGTCTCTATTACACTTGTTGGATATAGAATAGTGGTGCACTTACTAGCATTGCTGTCTCTATTAGAGTTTTTGGGTATAGAATAGTGCTGCACTAGAATTTCTGTCTCTATTAGACTTGCTGGGTATAGAATAGTGCTGGACTTACTAGCATTGCTGTCTCTATTAGACTTGGGAATAGAATAGTGGTGCACTTACTAGCATTGCTGTCTCTGTTAGACTTGTTGGGTATAGAACAGTGCTGCACTTACTAGCATTGCTGTCTCTATTAGACTTGTTGGGTATAGAATAGTGCTGAACTTACTAGCATTGCTGTATCTATTAGACTTGTTGGGTATAGAATAGTGCTGCACTTACTAGCATTGCTGTCTCCATTAGACTTGTTCGGTATAGAATAGTGATGCACTTACTAGCATTGCTGTCTCTATTAAACTTGTTGGGTACAGAATAGTAGTGCACTTACTAGCATTGCTGTCTCTATTAGACTTGTTGGGTATAGAATAGTGATGCACTTACTAGCATTCCTGTCTCTATTAAACTTGTTGGGTATAGAATAGTGATGCACTTACTAGCATTGCTGTCTCTATTAAACTTGTTGGGTATAGAATAGTGGTGCACTTACTAGCATTCCTGTCTCTATTAAACTTGTTGGGTATAGAATAGTGATGCACTTACTAGCATTGCTGTCTCTATTAAACTTGTTGGGTACAGAATAGTGGTGCACTTACTAGCATTCCTGTCTCTATTAGACTTGTTGGGTATAGAATAGTGGTGCACTTACTAGCATTGCTGTCTTTATTTCAGTTGGTGGGTATAGAATAGTGCTGAACTTACTAGCATTGCAGTCTCTCTATTAGATTTGTTGGGTGTAGAATAGTGGTGCACATACTAGCATTGCTGTCTCTATTAGAATATTTGGGTGTAGAATAGTGCTACACTTATTAGCAGTGATGTCTCTATTAGAGTTGTTGGGTATAGAATAGTGCTACACTTACTAGCATTGCTCTCTCTATTAGAGTTGTTGGGTATAGAATATTGGTGCACTAACTAGCATTGCTGTCTCTATTAGAGTTGTTGGTATAGAATAGTGCTACACTTAGTAGCACTGATGTCCCTATTAGACTTGTTAGGTATAGAATATTGGTGCACTTACTAGCATTGCTGTCTCTATTAGACTTGGTGGGTATAGAATAGTGGTGCACTTACTAGCATTACTGTCTCTATTAGAGTTTTTGGGTATAGAACAGTGCTGCACTTACTAGCATTGTTGTCTCTATTAGAGTTGTTGGGTATAGAATAGTGGCACTTACTAGCATTGCTGTCTCTATTATACTTGTTGGTTATAGAGTAGTGCTGCTCTTACTAGCATTGCTGTCTCTATTAGACTTGTTGGGTATAGAATAGTGCTGCACTTACTAGCATTGCTGTTTCTATTACAGTTGTTGGGTATAGAACAGTGCTGCACTTACTAGCATTGCTGTCTCTATTAGACTTGGTGGGTATAGAACAGTGCTGCACTTACTAGCATTGCTGTCTCTATCAGACTTGTTGGGTATAGAAATAGTGCTGCATTTACTAGCATTGCTGTCTCTATTAGAGTTGTTGGGTATAGAATAGTGGTGCTCTTACTAGCATTGCTGTCTCTATTAGACTTATTGGGTATAGAATAGTGCTGCACTTACTAGCTTTGCTGTCTCTATTAGACTTGTTGGGTATAGAATAGTGGTACACTTACTAACTAGCATTGCTGTCTCTATTAGACTTGTTGGGTATAGAATACTGCTGCACTTACTAGCACTGCTGTCTCTATTAGACTTGTTGGGTATAGAATAGTGGTGCACTTACTAGCATTGCTGTCTCTATTAGACTTGGTGGGTAATGAATAGTGCTGCAATTACTAGCATTGCTGTCTCTATTAGAGTTGTTGGGTATAGAATAGTGGTGCACATACTAGCATTCCTGTCTCTATTAGACTTGTTGGGTAAAGAATAGTGCTGCACTTACTAGCATTGCTGTCTTGATTAGAGTTTTGGGTATAGAATAGTGGTGCACTTACTAACTGGCATTGCTGTCTCTATTAGACTTGTTGGGTATAGAATAGTGGTGCACTTACTAGCATTGCTTTCTCTATTAGATGTGTTGGGTTTAGAATAGTGGTGCCCCTACTAGCATTGCTGTCTCTATTAGAGTTGTTGGGTATAGAATAGTGGTGCAATTACTAGCATTGCTATCTCTCTTAGACTTGTTGGGTATAGAATAGTGGTGCTCTTACTAGTATTGCTGTCTCTATTAGACTTGTTGGTTATAGAATAGTGCTGCACTTACTAGCATTGCTGTCTCTATTATACTTGTTGGGTGTAGAATAATGGTGCATTTACTTGCATTGCTGTCTATATTAGAGTTGTTGGGTATAGAACAGTGCTGCACCTACTAGCATTGCTGTCTCTATTAGACTTGTTGGGTATAGAATAGTGGTGCACTTACTAGCATTGATGTCTCTGTTAGAGTTGTTAGGTATAGAATAGTGCTGCACTTACTAGCATTGCTGTCTCTATTAGACTTGTTGTGTATAGAATAGTGCTGCAATTACTAGCATTTCTGTCTCTATTAGACTTGTTCGGTACAGAATAGTGGTGCACTTAGTAGTATTGCTGTCTCTATTAGACTTGTTGGGTATAGAATAGTGGTGCACTTACTAGCATTGCTGTCACTATTTGAGTTGTTGGGTATAGAATAGTGCTGCACTAGAATTTATGTCTCTATTAGACTTGCTGGGTATAGAATCGTGCTGGACTTACTAGCATTGCTGTCTCTAGTAGACTTGGGAATAGAATAGTGGTGCACTTACTAGCATTGCTGTCTCTGTTAGACTTGTTGGGTATAGAACAGTGCTGCACTTACTAGCATTGCTGTCTCTATTAGACTTGTTGGGTATAGAATAGTGCTGAACTTACTAGCATTGCTGTCTCTATTAGACTTGTTGGGTATAGAATAGTGCTGCACTTACTAGCATTGCTGTCTCCATTAGACTTGTTCGGTATAGCATAGTGATGCACTTACTAGCATTGCTGTCTCTATTAAACTTGTTGCGTATAGAATAGTGGTGCACTTACTAGCATTCCTGTCTCTATTAAACTTGTTGGGTATAGAATAGTGGTGCACTTACTAGCATTCCTGTCTCTATTAGACTTGTTGGGTATAGAATAGTGATGCATTTACTAGCATTGCTGTCTCTATTTCAGTTGGTGGGTATAGAATAGTGCTGAACTTACTAGCATTGCAGTCTCTATTAGATTTGTTGGGTGTAGAATAGTGGTGCACATACTAGCATTGCTGTCTCTATTAGAATATTTGGGTGTAGAATAGTGCTACACTTACTAGCAGTGATGTCTCTATTAGAGTTGTTGGGTATAGAATAGTGCTACACTTACTAACATTGCTCTCTCTATTAGAGTTGTTGGGTATAGAATATTGGTGCACTTACTATCATTGCTGTCTCTATTAGAGTTGTTGGGTATAGAATAGTGCTACACTTAGTAGCACTGATGTCTCTATTAGACTTGTTGGGTATAGAATATTGGTGCACTTACTAGCAGTCTGTCTCTATTAGACTTGGTGGGTATAGAATAATGGTGCCCTTACTAGCATTCCTGTTTCTATTAGAGTTTTTGGGTATAGAACAGTGCTGCACTTACTAGCATTGCTGTCTCTATTAGAGTTGTTGGGTATAGAATAGTGGTGCACTTACTAGCATTGCTGTCTCTATTATACTTGTTGGTTATAGAGTAGTGCTGCTCTTACTAGCATAGCTGTCTCTATTAGAGTTGTTGGGTATAGAATAGTGCTGCACTTAGTTGCATTGCTGTCTCTGTTAGACTTTTTGGGTATAGAACAGTGCTGCACTTACTAGCATTGCTGTCTCTATTACAGTTGTTGGGTATAGAATAGTGCTGCACTTACTAGCATTGCTGTCTCTATTAGACTTGTTGGGTATGGAACAGTGCTGCACTTACTAGCATTGCTGTCTCTATTAGACTTGTTGGGTATAGAGTAGTGGTACACTTACTAACTAGCGCTATTGTCTCTATTAGACTTGTTGGGTATAGACTACTGTTGCACTTACTAGCACTGCTGTCTCTATTAGACTTGTTGGGTATAGAATAGTGGTGCACTTACTAGCATTGCTGTTTCTATTAGACTTGTTGGGTAATGAATAGTGTTGCAGTTACTAGCATTGCTGTCTCTATTAGAGTTGTTGGGTATAGAATAGTGATGCACATACTAGCATTGCTGTCTCTATTAGACTTGTTGGGTATAGAGTAGTGGTACACTTACTAACTAGCGTTATTGTCTCTATTAGACTTGTTGGGTATAGACTACTGTTGCACTTACTGGCATTGCTGTCTCTATTAGACTTCTTCGGTATAGAATAGTGCAGCACTTACTAGCATTGCTGTCTCTGTTAGACTTGTTGGGTATAGAATATTGGTACACTTACTAGCATTGCTGTCTCTGTTAGACTTCTTGGGTATAGAATAGTGGTACACTTACTAGCATTGCTGTCTCTATCAGACTTGTTGGTTATAGAATAGTGCTGCACTTACTAAAATTGCTGTCTCTATTAGACTTGTTGGGTATAGAATAGTGGTGCACTTCCTAGCATTGCTGTCTGTATTAGAGTTGTTGGGTATAAAATAGTGGTGCACTAACTAGCATTGCTGTCTCTGTTAGACTTTTTGGGTATAGAATAGTGCTGAACTTACTAGCATTGCTGTCTCTATTAGACTTATTGGGTATAGAATAGTGCTACACTTACTAGCATTGATGTCTCTATTAGACTTGTTGGGTATAGAAAAGTGCTGCACTTACTAGCATTGCTGTCTTATTAGACTTGTTGGGTATAGAATAGCGCTGCACTTACTAGCATTGCTGTCTCTATTAGACTTTTTGGGTATAGAATAGTGCTGCACTTACTAGCATTTCTGTCTCTATTAGACTTGTTGGGTATAGAATAGCGCTGCAATTATGGGCATTGCTGTCTCTATTAGACTTGTTGGGTATAGAATAGTGCTGCACTTACTAGCATTGCTGTCTCCATTAGATTTGTTGGATATAGAATAGTGGTGCACTTACTAGCATTGCTGTCTCTATTAGACTTGTTGGGTATAGAATAGAGGTGCTCTTACTAGCATTGCTGTTTCTAGTAGACTTGTTGGGTATATAATAGTGGTGCTCTTACTAGCATTGCTGTATCTATTAGAGTTGTTGGGTATAGAATAGTGGTGCACTTACTAGCATTTCTGTCTCTATTAGACTTGTTGGGTATAGAATAGTGATGCACTTACTAGCATTGCTGTCTCTATTAAACTTGTTGGGTATAGAATAGTGGTGCACTTACTAGCATTCCTATCTGTATTAAACTTGTTGGGTATAGAATAGTGATGCACTTACTAGCATTGCTGTCTCTATTAAACTTGTTTTGTATAGAATAGTGGTGCACTTACTAGCATTCCTGTCTCTATTAGACTTGTTGGGTATATATCAGTGGTGCACTCACTAGCATTGCTGTCTCTATTTCATTTGGTGGGTATAGAATAATGCTGAAATTACTAGCATTGCAGTCTCTCTATTAGATTTGTTGGGTGTAGAATAGTGGTGCACGTACTAGCACTGCTGTCTCTATTAGAATATTTGGGTGTAGAATAGTGCTAAACTTACTAGCACTGATGTCTCTATTACAGTCGTTGGGTATAGAATAGTGCTACACTTACTAGCATTGCTGGCTCTATTAGAGTTGTTGGGTATAGAATATTGGTGCACTTACTAGCATTGGTGTCTCTATTAGAGTTGTTGGTATAGAATAGTGCTACACTTACTAGCACTGAAGTCTATATTAGACTTGTTGGGTATAGAATATTGGTGCACTTACTAGCATTGCTGTCTCTATTAGACTTGGTGGGTATAGAATAGTGGTGCATTTACTAGCATTGCTGTCTCTATTAGAGTTTTTGAGTATAGAACAGTGCTGCACTTACTAGCATTGCTGTCTCTATTAGAGTTGTTGGGTATAGAATAGTGGTGCACTTACTAGCATTGCTGTCTCTATTAGACTTGTTGGTTATGGAGTAGTGCTGCTCTTACTAGCATTGCTGTCTCTATTAGACTTGTTGGGTATAGAATAGTGCTGCACTTACTAGCATTGCTGTCTCTATTAGAGTTGTTTGGTATAGAATATTGCTGCACTTACTAGCATTGCTGTCTCTATTAGACTTGTTGGGTATAGAACAGTGCTGCACTTACTAGCATTGCTGTCTCTATTACAGTTGCTGGGTATAGAACAGTGGTGCACTTACTAGCATTGGTGTCTCTATCAGAGTTGTTAGGTATAGAATAGTGGTGCACATTAGAATTGCTGTCTCTATTAGACTTGTTGGGTATAGAATAGTGGTGCACTTACTAGCATTGCTGTCTCTATCAGACTTGTTGGGTATAGAATAGTGGTGCAGTTACTAGCATTGCTGTCTCTATTAGACTTGTTGGGTATAGAATAGAATTGCACTTGCTAGCATTGCTGTCTCTATTAGACTTGTTGGGTATAGAATAGTGCTGCACTTACTAGCATTGCTGTCTCCATTAGACTTGTTCGGTATAGAATAGTGATGCACTTACTAGCATTGCTGTCTCTATTAAACTTGTTGGGTATAGAATAGTGCTGCACTTACTAGCATTGTTGTCTCTATTAGAGTTGTTTGGTATAGAATAGTGCTGCACTTACTAGCATTGCTGTCTCTATTAGACTTGTTGGGTATAGAACAGTGCTGCTCTTACTAGCATTGCTGTCCCTATTACAGTTGTTGGGTATAGAACAGTGGTGCACTTACTAGCATTGCTGTCTCTATCAGAGTTGTTAGGTATAGAATAGTGGTGCACTTATTAGAATTGCTGTCTCTATTAGACTTGTTGGGTATAGAATAGTGGTGCACTTACTAGCATTGCTGTCTCTATCAGACTTGTTGGCTATAGAATAGTGGTGCAGTTACTAGCATTGCTGTCTCTATTAGACTTGTTGGGTATAGAATAGTGGTGCACTTGCTAGCATTGCTGTCTCTATTAGACTTGTTGGGTATAGAATAGTGCTGCACTTACTAGCATTGCTGTCTCCATTAGACTTGTTCGGTATAGAATAGTGATGCACTTACTAGCATTGCTGTCTCTATTAAACTTGTTGGGTATAGAATAGTGGTGCACTTACTAGCATTCCTGTCTCTATTAAACTTGTTGGTTATAGAATAGTGATGCACTTGCTAGCATTGCTGTCTCTCTTAAACTTGTTGGGTATAGAATAGTGATGCACTTACTAGCATTGCTGTCTCTATTTCAGTTGGTGGGTATAGACTAGTGCTGAACTTACTAGCATTGCAGTCTCTCCATTAGATTTGTTGGGTGTAGAATAGTGGTGCACATACTAGGATTGCTGTCTCTATTAGAATATTTGGCTGTAGAATAGTGCTACACTTACTAGCAGTGATGTCTCTATTAGAGTTGTTGGGTATAGAATAGTGCTACACTTACTAGCATTGCTCTCTCTATTAGAGTTGTTGGGTATAGAACATTGGTGCACTTACTAGCATTGCTGTCTCTATTAGAGTTGTTGGGTATAGAATAGTGCTGCACTTACTAGCATAGCTGTCTCTATTAGAGTTGTTGGGTATAGAATAGTGCTACACTTACTAGCATTGCTGTCTCTGTTAGACTTTTTGGGTATAGAACAGTGCTGCACTTACTAGCATTGCTGTCTCTATCAGACTTGTTGAGTATAGAATAGTGCTGCACTTACTAGCATTGGTGTCTCTATTAGAGTTGTTGGGTATAGAATAGTGGTGCTCTTACTAGCATTGCTGTCTCTATTAGACTTGTTGGGTATAGAATAGTGCTGCACTTACTAGCATTGCTGTCTCTATTAGACTTGTTGGGTATAGAATAGTGGTACACTTACTAACTAGCGTTGCTGTCTCTATTAGACTTGTTGGGTATAGAATATTGGTGCACTTACTAGCATTGCTGTCTCTATTAGAGTTTTTGGGTATAGAACAGTGCTGCACCTATTAGCATTGCTGTTTCTATTAGAGTTGTTGGGTATAGAATAGTGGTGCACTTACTAGCATTGCTGTCTCTATTAAACTTGTTGGCTATAGAGTAGTGCTGCTCTTACTAGCATTGCTGTCTCTATTAGACTTGTTGGGTATAGAATAGTGCTGCACTTACTAGCATAGCTGTCTCTATTAGAGTTGTTGGGTATAGAATAGTGCTGCACTTACTAGCATTGCTGTCTCTGTTAGACTTTTGGGTATAGAACAGTGCTGCACTTACTAGCATTGCTGTCTCTATCAGACTTGTTGAGTATAGAATAGTGCTGCACTTACTAGCATTGCTGTCTCTATTAGAGTTGTTGGGTATAGAATAGTGGTGCTCTTACTAGCATTGCTGTCTCTGTTAGACTTGTTGGGTATAGAATAGTGCTGCACTTACTAGCATTGCTGTCTCTATTAGACTTGTTGGGTATAGAATAGTGGTACACTTACTAACTAGCGTTGCTGTCTCTATTAGACTTGTTGGGTATAGAATACTGCTGCACTTACTAGCACTGCTGTCTCTATTAGACTTGTTGGGTATAGAATAGTGGTGCACTTACTAGCATTGCTGTCTCTATTAGACTTTTTGGGTAATGAATAGTGCTGCAATTACTAGCATTGCTGTCTCTATTAGAGTTGTTGGGTATAGAATAGTGGTGCACATACTAGCATTGCTGTCTCTATTAGACTTGTTGGGTATAGAATAGTGCTGCACTTACTAGCATTGCTGTCTTGATTAGAGTTTTGGGTATAGAATATTGGTGCACTTACTAACTAGCATTGCTGTCTCTATTAGACTTGTTGGGTATAGAATAGTGGTGCACTTACTAGCATTGCTGTCTCTATTAGACGTGTTGGGTTTAGAATAGTGGTGCCATTACTAGCATTGCTGTCTCTATTAAAGTTGTTGAGTATAGAATAGTGGTGCACTTACTAGCATTGCTATCTCTCTTAGACTTGTTGGGTATAGAATAGTGGTGCTCTTACTAGTATTGCTGTCTCTATTAGACTTGTTGGTTATAGAATAGTGCTGCACCTACTGGCATTGCTGCCTCTATTAGACTTGTTGGGTATAGAATAGTGGTGCATTTACTAGCATTGCTGTCTCTGTTAGAGTTGTTGGGTATAGAATAGTGCTGCACTTACTAGCATTTCTGTCTCTATTAGACTTGTTCGGTACAGAATAGTGGTGCACTTAGTAGTATTGCTGTCTCTATTACACTTGTTGGATATAGAATAGTGGTGCACTTACTAGCATTGCTGTCTCTATTAGAGTTTTTGGGTATAGAATAGTGCTGCACTAGAATTTCTGTCTCTATTAGACTTGCTGGGTATAGAATAGTGCTGGACTTACTAGCATTGCTGTCTCTATTAGACTTGGGAATAGAATAGTGGTGCACTTACTAGCATTGCTGTCTCTGTTAGACTTGTTGGGTATAGAACAGTGCTGCACTTACTAGCATTGCTGTCTCTATTAGACTTGTTGGGTATAGAATAGTGCTGAACTTACTAGCATTGCTGTATCTATTAGACTTGTTGGGTATAGAATAGTGCTGCACTTACTAGCATTGCTGTCTCCATTAGACTTGTTCGGTATAGAATAGTGATGCACTTACTAGCATTGCTGTCTCTATTAAACTTGTTGGGTACAGAATAGTAGTGCACTTACTAGCATTGCTGTCTCTATTAGACTTGTTGGGTATAGAATAGTGATGCACTTACTAGCATTCCTGTCTCTATTAAACTTGTTGGGTATAGAATAGTGATGCACTTACTAGCATTGCTGTCTCTATTAAACTTGTTGGGTATAGAATAGTGGTGCACTTACTAGCATTCCTGTCTCTATTAAACTTGTTGGGTATAGAATAGTGATGCACTTACTAGCATTGCTGTCTCTATTAAACTTGTTGGGTACAGAATAGTGGTGCACTTACAAGCATTGCTGTCTCTATTAAACTTGTTGGTTATAGAATAGTGGTGCACTTACTAGCATTCCTGTCTCTATTAGACTTGTTGGGTATAGAATAGTGGTGCACTTACTAGCATTGCTGTCTTTATTTCAGTTGGTGGGTATAGAATAGTGCTCAACTTACTAGCATTGCAGTCTCTCTATTAGATTTGTTGGGTGTAGAATAGTGGTGCACATACTAGCATTGCTGTCTCTATTAGAATATTTGGGTGTAGAATAGTGCTACACTTATTAGCAGTGATGTCTCTATTAGAGTTGTTGGGTATAGAATAGTGCTACACTTACTAGCATTGCTCTCTCTATTAGAGTTGTTGGGTATAGAATATTGGTGCACTAACTAGCATTGCTGTCTCTATTAGAGTTGTTGGGTATAGAATAGTGCTACACTTAGTAGCACTGATGTCCCTATTAGACTTGTTAGGTATAGAATATTGGTGCACTTACTAGCATTGCTGTCTCTATTAGACTTGGTGGGTATAGAATAGTGGTGCACTTACTAGCATTACTGTCTCTATTAGAGTTTTTGGGTATAGAACAGTGCTGCACTTACTAGCATTGTTGTCTCTATTAGAGTTGTTGGGTATAGAATAGTGGCGCACTTACTAGCATTGCTGTCTCTATTATACTTGTTGGTTATAGAGTAGTGCTGCTCTTACTAGCATTGCTGTCTCTATTAGACTTGTTGGGTATAGAATAGTGCTGCACTTACTAGCATTGCTGTTTCTATTACAGTTGTTGGGTATAGAACAGTGCTGCACTTACTAGCATTGCTGTCTCTATTAGACTTGGTGGGTATAGAACAGTGCTGCACTTACTAGCATTGCTGTCTCTATCAGACTTGTTGGGTATAGAAATAGTGCTGCATTTACTAGCATTGCTGTCTCTATTAGAGTTGTTGGGTATAGAATAGTGGTGCTCTTACTAGCATTGCTGTCTCTATTAGACTTATTGGGTATAGAATAGTGCTGCACTTACTAGCTTTGCTGTCTCTATTAGACTTGTTGGGTATAGAATAGTGGTACACTTACTAACTAGCATTGCTGTCTCTATTAGACTTGTTGGGTATAGAATACTGCTGCACTTACTAGCACTGCTGTCTCTATTAGACTTGTTGGGTATAGAATAGTGGTGCACTTACTAGCATTGCTGTCTCTATTAGACTTGGTGGGTAATGAATAGTGCTGCAATTACTAGCATTGCTGTCTCTATTAGAGTTGTTGGGTATAGAATAGTGGTGCACATACTAGCATTCCTGTCTCTATTAGACTTGTTGGGTAAAGAATAGTGCTGCACTTACTAGCATTGCTGTCTTGATTAGAGTTTTGGGTATAGAATAGTGGTGCACTTACTAACTGGCATTGCTGTCTCTATTAGACTTGTTGGGTATAGAATAGTGGTGCACTTACTAGCATTGCTTTCTCTATTAGATGTGTTGGGTTTAGAATAGTGGTGCCCCTACTAGCATTGCTGTCTCTATTAGAGTTGTTGGGTATAGAATAGTGGTGCAATTACTAGCATTGCTATCTCTCTTAGACTTGTTGGGTATAGAATAGTGGTGCTCTTACTAGTATTGCTGTCTCTATTAGACTTGTTGGTTATAGAATAGTGCTGCACTTACTAGCATTGCTGTCTCTATTATACTTGTTGGGTGTAGAATAATGGTGCATTTACTTGCATTGCTGTCTATATTAGAGTTGTTGGGTATAGAACAGTGCTGCACCTACTAGCATTGCTGTCTCTATTAGACTTGTTGGGTATAGAATAGTGGTGCACTTACTAGCATTGATGTCTCTGTTAGAGTTGTTAGGTATAGAATAGTGCTGCACTTACTAGCATTGCTGTCTCTATTAGACTTGTTGTGTATAGAATAGTGCTGCAATTACTAGCATTTCTGTCTCTATTAGACTTGTTCGGTACAGAATAGTGGTGCACTTAGTAGTATTGCTGTCTCTATTAGACTTGTTGGGTATAGAATAGTGGTGCACTTACTAGCATTGCTGTCTCTATTTGAGTTGTTGGGTATAGAATAGTGCTGCACTAGAATTTATGTCTCTATTAGACTTGCTGGGTATAGAATCGTGCTGGACTTACTAGCATTGCTGTCTCTAGTAGACTTGGGAATAGAATAGTGGTGCACTTACTAGCATTGCTGTCTCTGTTAGACTTGTTGGGTATAGAACAGTGCTGCACTTACTAGCATTGCTGTCTCTATTAGACTTGTTGGGTATAGAATAGTGCTGAACTTACTAGCATTGCTGTCTCTATTAGACTTGTTGGGTATAGAATAGTGCTGCACTTACTAGCATTGCTGTCTCCATTAGACTTGTTCGGTATAGCATAGTGATGCACTTACTAGCATTGCTGTCTCTATTAAACTTGTTGCGTATAGAATAGTGGTGCACTTACTAGCATTCCTGTCTCTATTAAACTTGTTGGGTATAGAATAGTGGTGCACTTACTAGCATTCCTGTCTCTATTAGACTTGTTGGGTATAGAATAGTGATGCATTTACTAGCATTGCTGTCTCTATTTCAGTTGGTGGGTATAGAATAGTGCTGAACTTACTAGCATTGCAGTCGCTCTATTAGATTTGTTGGGTGTAGAATAGTGGTGCACATACTAGCATTGCTGTCTCTATTAGAATATTTGGGTGTAGAATAGTGCTACACTTACTAGCAGTGATGTCTCTATTAGAGTTGTTGGGTATAGAATAGTGCTACACTTACTAACATTGCTCTCTCTATTAGAGTTGTTGGGTATAGAATATTGGTGCACTTACTATCATTGCTGTCTCTATTAGAGTTGTTGGGTATAGAATAGTGCTACACTTAGTAGCACTGATGTCTCTATTAGACTTGTTGGGTATAGAATATTGGTGCACTTACTAGCAGTCTGTCTCTATTAGACTTGGTGGGTATAGAATAATGGTGCCCTTACTAGCATTCCTGTTTCTATTAGAGTTTTTGGGTATAGAACAGTGCTGCACTTACTAGCATTGCTGTCTCTATTAGAGTTGTTGGGTATAGAATAGTGGTGCACTTACTAGCATTGCTGTCTCTATTATACTTGTTGGTTATAGAGTAGTGCTGCTCTTACTAGCATAGCTGTCTCTATTAGAGTTGTTGGGTATAGAATAGTGCTGCACTTAGTTGCATTGCTGTCTCTGTTAGACTTTTTGGGTATAGAACAGTGCTGCACTTACTAGCATTGCTGTCTCTATTACAGTTGTTGGGTATAGAATAGTGCTGCACTTACTAGCATTGCTGTCTCTATTAGACTTGTTGGGTATGGAACAGTGCTGCACTTACTAGCATTGCTGTCTCTATTAGACTTGTTGGGTATAGAGTAGTGGTACACTTACTAACTAGCGTTATTGTCTCTATTAGACTTGTTGGGTATAGACTACTGTTGCACTTACTAGCACTGCTGTCTCTATTAGACTTGTTGGGTATAGAATAGTGGTGCACTTACTAGCATTGCTGTTTCTATTAGACTTGTTGGGTAATGAATAGTGTTGCAGTTACTAGCATTGCTGTCTCTATTAGAGTTGTTGGGTATAGAATAGTGATGCACATACTAGCATTGCTGTCTCTATTAGACTTGTTGGGTATAGAGTAGTGGTACACTTACTAACTAGCGTTATTGTCTCTATTAGACTTGTTGGGTATAGACTACTGTTGCACTTACTGGCATTGCTGTCTCTATTAGACTTCTTCGGTATAGAATAGTGCAGCACTTACTAGCATTGCTGTCTCTGTTAGACTTGTTGGGTATAGAATATTGGTACACTTACTAGCATTGCTGTCTCTGTTAGACTTCTTGGGTATAGAATAGTGGTACACTTACTAGCATTGCTGTCTCTATCAGACTTGTTGGTTATAGAATAGTGCTGCACTTACTAAAATTGCTGTCTCTATTAGACTTGTTGGGTATAGAATAGTGGTGCACTTCCTAGCATTGCTGTCTGTATTAGAGTTGTTGGGTATAAAATAGTGGTACACTTACTAGCATTGCTGTCTCTGTTAGACTTCTTGGGTATAGAATAGTGGTGCACTTACTAGCATTGCTGTCTCTGTCAGACTTGTTGGTTATAGAATAGTGCTGCACTTACTAGCATTGCTGTCTCTATTAGACTTATTGGGTATAGAACAGTGCTGCACTTACTAGCATTGCTGTCTCTTTTAGACTTATTGGGTATAGAATAGTGGTGCACTTACTAGCATTGCTGTCTCTATTAGACTTGTTGGGTATAGAATAGTGCTGCACTTACTAGGATTGCTGTCTCTATTAGACTTGGGTATAGAATAGCGCTGCATTTGTGGGCATTGCTGTCTCCATTAGATTTGTTGGGTGTAGAATAGTGGTGCACTTACTAGCATTACTGTCTCTATTAGACTTGTTGGGTATAGAATAGTGGTGCACATAGTAGCATTGCTGTCTCTATTAGACTTGTTGGGTACAGAATAGTGCTGCACTTACTAGCATTACTGTCTCTATTAGACTTGTTGGGTATAGAATAGTGGTGCACGTACTAGCATTGCTGTCTGTATTAGAGTTTTTGGGTATAGAATAGTGGTGGACTTACTAGCATTGCTGTCTCTATTAGACTTGGTGGGTATAGAATAGTGGTGCACTTACTAGCTTTGCTGTCTCTATTAGACTTGGTGTGTATAGAATAGAGCTGGACTTACTAGCATTGCTGTTTCTATCAGACTTGTTGGGTATAGAATAGTGCTGCACTTACTAGCATTGCTGTCTCTATTAGAGTTGTTGGGTATAAAATAGTGGTGCTCTTACTAGCATTGCTGTCTCTATTAGACTTGTTGGGTACAGAATAGTGCTGCACTTACTAGCATTGCTGTCTCTATTAGACTTGTTGGGTATAGAATAGTGGTACACTTACTAACTAGTGTTGCTGCCTCTATTAGACTTGTTGGGTGTAGAATACTGCTGCACTTACTAGCACTGCCGTCTCTATTAGACTTGTTGGGTATAGAATAGTGGTGCACTTACTAGCATTTCTGTCTCTATTAGAGTTGTTGGGTATAGAATAGTGGTGCACATACTTGCATTGCTGTCTTAATTAGACTTGTTTGGTATAGAATGGTGCTGCACTTACTAGCATTGCTGTCTCTATTAGACTTGTTGGGTTTAGAATAGTGGTGCCCTTACTAGCATTGCTGTCTCTATTAGAGTTGTTTGGTATAGAATAGTGGTGCACTTACTAGCATTGCTGTCTCTATTAGAGTTGTTGGGCATAGAATAGTGGTGCACTTACTAGCGTTGCTGTCTCTATTAGACTTGTTGGGTATAGAATAGTGCTGCACTTACTAGCATTGCTGTCTCTATTAGACTTGTTGGGTATAGAATAGTGGTGCACTTACTAACTAGGATTGCTGTCTCTATTAGAGTTGTTGGGTATAGAATACTGGTACACTTACTAGCATTGCTGTCTCTATCAGACTTGTTGGTTATAGAATAGTGCTGCACTTACTAGCATTGCTGTCGCTATTAGAGTTGTTGGATATAGAACAGTGCTGCACTTACTAGCATTGCTGTCTCTTTTAGAGTTATTGGGTATAGAATAGTGGTGCACTTACTAGCATTGCTGTCTCTATTGGAGTTGTTGGGTATAGAATAGTGGTACGCTTACTAGCATTGCTGTCTCTATTAGACTTCTTGGGTATAGAATAGTGCAGCACTTACTAGCATTGCTGTCTCTGTTAGACCTGTTGGGTATAGAATAGTGGTACACTTACTAGCATTGCTGTCTCTGTTAGATTTCTTGGGTATAGAATAGTGGTGCACTTACTAACATTGCTGTCTCTATCAGACTTGTTGGTTATAGAATAGTGCTGCACTTACTAGCATTGCTGTCGCTATTAGACTTGTTGGATATAGAACAGTGCTGCACTTACTAGCATAGCTGTCTCTTTTAGAGTTATTGGGTATAGAATAGTGGTACACTTACTAGCATTGCTGTCTCTATTAGACTTGTTGGGTATAGAATAGTGCTGCACTTACTAGCATTGCTGTCTCTATTAGACTTGTTGGGTATAGAATAGCACTGCACTTATGGGCATTGCTGTCTCTATTAGACTTGTTGGGTATAGAATAGTGCTGCACTTACTAGCATTGCTGTCTCCATTAGATTTGTTGGCTGTATAATAGTGGTGCACTTACTAGCATTACTGTCTCTATTTGGCTTGTTGGGTATAGAATAGTGGTGCACGTACTAACATTGCTGTCTCTATTAGACTTGTTGGGTATAGAATAGTGCTGCACGTACTAGCATTACTGTCTGTATTAGACTTGTTGGGTATAGAATAGTGGTGCACGTACTAGCATTGCTGTCTGTATTAGAGTTTTTGGGTATAGAATAGTGGTGGACTTACTAGCATTGCTGTCTCTATTAGACTTGCTGGGTATAGAATAGTGGTGGACTTACTAGCATTGCTGTCTCTATTAGACTTGGTGGTATAGAATTGTGTTGCACTTACTAGAATTTCTGTCTCTATTAGACTTGCTGGGTATAGAATAGTGCTGGACTTACTAGCATTGTTGTCTCTATTAGACTTGGGAATAGAATAGTGGTGCACTTACTAGCATTGCTGTCTCTATTAGACTTGTTGGGTATAGAACAGTGCTGCACTTACTAGCATTGCTGTCTCTATTAGACTTGTTGGGTATAGAAAAGTGGTGCACTTACTAGCATTGCTGTCTCTATTGGACTTGTTGGGTATTGAATAATGGTGCACTTACTAGCATTGCTGTCTCTATTAGAGTTGTTGGGTATAGAATATTGCTGCACTTACTAGCAATCTGTCGCTATTAGACTTGTTGGGTATAGAATAGAGGTGCACTTACTAGCATTGCTGTCTCTATTACAGTTGTTGGGTATAGAATAGTGGTACACTTACTAGCATTGCTGTCTCTATTAGAGTTGTTGGGTATAGAACAGTGGTGCACTTACTAGCATTGCTGTCTCTATTAGACTTGTTGGGTATAGAATAGTGGTGCACTTACTAGCATTGCTGCCTATATTAGACTTGTTGGGTATAGAATAGTCGTGCGCTCAAAAGCATTGCTGTCTCTATTAGAGTTGTTGGGTTTAGAATAGTGCTGCCCTTACTAGCATTGATGTCTCTATTAGGCTTGTTGGGTATAGAATAGTGGTGCACTTACTAGCATTGCTGTCACTATTAGACTTGTTGGGTACAGAATAGTGCTGCCCTTACTAGCACTGATGTCTCTATTAGACTTGTTGGGTATAGAATAGTGGTGCACTTACTAGCATTGCTGTCTCTATGCTAGGGTTGGGGTGGTGGCCTAATGGTTAAGGTGTTTGCCTTGCAAACATAAGGTGCTGGGTTTGAGTCTCACAAGGGACAATTGGCTAGGCTGAAAATGGCTCGCAAGGGCAGTTAGCTTAGTACTAATCTATGAACCTATGAACCTATTAGACTTGTTGGATATAGAATAGTGCTGCACTTACTAGCATTGCTGTCTCTATTAGACTTGTTGGGTATGGAATAGTGGTACACTTACTAACTACCATTGCTGTCTCTATTAGAGTTGTTAGGTATAGAATAGTGCTGCACTTACTAGCATTGCTGTCTCTATTAGACTTGTTGGGTATAGAATAGTGGTGCACTTGGTAGCATTGCTGTCTCTATTAGAGTTGTTGGCTATAGAATAGTGCTGCACTTACTAGCACTGCTGTCTCTATTAGACTTCTTGTGTATAGAATAGTGATGCACTTACTAGCATTGATGTCTCTATTAGAGTTGTTGGGTTTAGAATAGTGGAGCACTTACTAGCACTGCTGTCTTTATTAGACTTGTTGGGTATAGAATAGTGCTGCACTTACTAGCATTGCTGTCACTATTTGAGTTGTTGGGTATAGAATAGTGCTGCACTTACTAGCATTGCTGTCTCTATTAGACTTGTTGGGTATAGAATAGTGGTGCACTTACTAGCATTGCTATCTCTGTTAGAGTTGTTGGGTATAGAATAGTGGTGCACTTACTAGCATTGCTGTCTCTATTAGACTTGTTGGGTATAGAATAGTGCTGCACTTACTAGCATTGCTGTCTGTATTAGACTTGTTGGGTATAGAATAGTGGTGCACTTACTAGCATTGCTGTCTCTATTAGAGTTGTTGGGTATAGAATAGTGCTGCACTTACTAGCATTGCTGTCTCTCTATTAGACTTGTTGGGTATAGAATAGTGGTGCCCTTACTAGCATTGCTGTCTCTATTAGAGTTGTTGGGTATAGAATAGTGGTGCACTTACTAGCATTGCTGTCTCTATTAGAGTTGTTGGGTATAGAATAGTGGTGCACTTACTAGCATTGCTGTCTCTATTAGACTTGGTGGGTATAGAATAGTGCTGCACTTACTAGCATTGCTGCCTCTATTAGACTTGTTGGGTATAGAATAGTGGTGCACTTACTAGGATTGCTGTCTCTGTTACAGTTGTTGGGTATAGAATAGTGGTGCACTTACTAGCATTACTGTCTCTATTACAGTTGTTGGGTATATAATAGTGCTGCACTTACTAGCATTGCTGTCTCTATTAGACTTGTTGGGTATAGAATAGTGCTGCACTTAGTAGCATTGCTGTCTCTATTAGACTTGTTGGTTATAGAATAGTGCTGCACTTACTAGCATTGCTGTCTCTATTAGACTTGGTGGGTATAGAATAGTGGTGCACTTACTAGCATTGCTGTCTCTATTAGAGTTGTTGAGTATAGAATAGTGGTGCACTTACTAGCATTGCTGTCTCTATTACAGTTGTTGGGTATAGAATAGTGGTGCACTTACTAGCATTGCTGTCTCTATTACAGTTGTTGAGTATATAATAGTGCTGCACTTACTAGCATTGCTGTCTCTATTAGACTTGTTGGGTATAGAATAGTGCTGCACTTACTATCATTGCTGTCTGTATTAGACTTGTTGGTTATAGAATAGTGCTGCACTTACTAGCATTGCTGTCTCTATTAGACTTGGAGGGTATAGAATAGTGGTGCACTTACTAGCATTGCTGTCACTATTAGACTTTTTGGGTATAGAATAGTGCTGCACTTACTAGCATTTTTGTCTCTATTAGACTTGTTGGGTATAGAATAGGGGTGCACTTACTAGCATTGCTGTCTCTATTAGAGTTGTTGGGTATAGAATAGTGGTGCACTTACTAGCATTGCTGTCTCTATTACAGTTGTTGGGTATATAATAGTGTTGCACTTACTAGCATTGCTGTCTCTATTAGACTTGTTGGGCATAGAATAGTGCTGCACTTACTAGCATTGCTGTCTCTATTAGACTTGTTGGGTATAGAATAGTGTTGCACTTACTAGCATTGCTGTCTCTATTAGACTTGTTGGGTATAGAATAGTGAAGCACTTACTAGCATTGCTGTCTCTATTAGACTTGGTGGGTATAGAATAGTGGTGCACTTACTAGCATTGCTGTCTCTATTAGAGTTGTTGGGTATAGAACAGTGGTGCACTTACTAGCATTGCTGTCTCACACAATTTGCTTCTCCAGTTTCAGCTCTCCACTGAAGTATTGTATGTCTGGAGTTTGCATTTTCTATCTTTGTCTGTATGGATTTTTTGGGGTGCTGCATCCACATTCCAAAGACATGTTGTTGGTGATTTGGTGTTCCTCCAGATCGGCTGCAGATGTGGATGTGATGATAATGAGTGAGTGTGTGCATTCTGCAATGGGTAGTTGCACATTTAAAGGTTTATTTCTATTTATTTATTTATTTATTTATTCATTTACACTTTGTTAGCTGTGTGAATCGCTTTGGCCTTGGCACTGGGGAACTTATCAAACTCTTTCCAAAAAGTGCCACGTGTTCTTTTAATAATAATACTGGTGGTATCTCAGAAATGCCTCATTAGTTAGAACAAAGGAAAATCAGTGTCTTGATACTGTGACACAAGCAGAAATATGATATCAGAGAACCATCTTTGGGATGTAAGCATTTCAGGATACACAATATACAAGAATACCAAGGGAGAAGAGGTAGAAAGAAGTATTTTTGGACAAAGGAAGTAATCAAAACAGCAAAACATAAGCAGTGTAGGAGACATGGATCTGATTGTAGCGCAAAAAGGTGAAAATGGCAAGATAATACATATATGACTTGTATATAGGAGACGTGGAACTGATTGTAGCGCAAAAAGGTGAAAATGGCAAGATAATACATATATGACTTGTATATAGGAGACGTGGAACTGATTGTAGCGCAAAAAGGTGAAAATGGCAAGATAATACATATATGACTTGTATATAGGAGACGTGGAACCGATTGAAGCGCAAAAAGGTGAAAATGGCAAGATAATACATATATGACTTGTATATAGGAGACGTGGAACTGATTGTAGCGCAAAAAGGTGAAAATGACAAGATAATACATATATGACTTGTATATAGGAGATGTGGAACTGATTGTAGCGCAAAAAGGTGAAAATGGCAAGATAATACATATATGACTTGCATATAGAATCCAACTAATGGTTTCTGCTTGGGAGTAAAAAAGAAAATGTCACCTTGTATCCTGCTGACGTTATTAAATGCAGTGGAAAGCCACAATGTGTGGTATATAGGTCTATAAAAAGAGAAATACCCAATGCCAACATACATGATAACTCCATGACCTCTTACCCAAGGGGCAAAGAAGGGGCAATGAGTGACAGGGCTTGATAGTCAGTATGTAATGAGCACAAAAAAATGTCAACTCTGTATCTCTTTGCATCATGTATCATTAGTTAAATCCTTCCAGTGTAGTTTGAAACATGTCCAGGCCTCTGTGCTCTCACTTGATGTACCTGTTTATTCTTAAACCTTTTCCATCAGCTATTTTTCCATCAGATCCCCAGCTGTCTGGAAATCCCTGCCAGGTGAACTAAGGCAACTAAACAAATTGCCTTATTTTACCATCCATCATAAAACCAATTTAAAGAAACTGCAAGTGTTTTCACATTCTAACTCCATTTGCTGTATGTACCTGATTAACTTCTCTTGTGTTTTCACCTGGTTAGGATTGCTTGCGTTCTTATTCACTATTGAATAACTGTAGGTAATGCAACCTTTTTGTTTGCTTTTTCCAATTTATGTAATTTGGTCAATGCATTCTCATATCATTTATTTTCTTTTTCGGTTTTATCAGACTTTTTATCAACATTATAATTTGAATTTATTTGTTTATGTTGTGTGATGTGACTATCTCATGACTGTAAAATTCCCTTATTATGTCTATTATGGTCAAACAATAATGTATTAATCCTTCCATAAAAATACCTAATGAATCATAAATAAAACAAGTTACTGTGCAAATCAATCCAGTGCACTGACCCTGGACTGTATCCGTTCTACATATATGCATTGTGAGTGTACCTTCTATTTCTAAAATATAAAATTTGTGAATCAAAGCAGATACAGCTCAGCAAACCAATAAGTTATATGATGTTCAAGTCACATGTCTAATAACAGTGTCCATATGTGTTAATATTTGCACAAGTAGAGTGCACCCATGTAATGAAAGTGTGTGGTTAGTGGGTCAGGATATTACCTGTTATTATCTATATAACAGCATAGTTAGTTAATCTTAGGTTTTTGCTTAAAAAGTAGAAGATCTTGGTTTTAAAAGTTGAGTGACAAGAACAATTTCTAACCTGTATTTGGAATGAGTTCCTTTATCTGAGGATGGTGCAGTGGTGCAGTGTTAGCATTGTTTCCTCACAGCAAGAGGTTTGCCGGTTCAGTTCTCAGCTGGAGTACCTTCTGTGTGGAGTCTGTATGTCCCCTCTGTGTTTGTGTGGGTTTCCTCTGGGTGCTCTGGTTTCCTCCCATGTTTCAAAGACATACACCTGGAACATTTCTCCCTGGGCCTCTGCTGATAATTGGCTTCTTTCCAAGTCAGACTTTCCTGGTAAACAAATGATAAATAAATAAAATCTGAGGATCATCCGAGTTGGCAACATTATGTCCAGTGCACTGTAAAGTCCTAGGTACTAATATATGTTTTTTTTCCACTCAGTGCATTTTCCCAAAGGGATACCAGTGGAAATTCACAATAGACACATTCACTTCCTTATTTTTCTTAAAACAAGCAAACAAACAAAAAAACAAACAAACTGTACCTAGGCAGCGTGTAACTAAAAACACATTAATTAAGACAAAAAAAAAAAACATGCCATATTGCACATCACGTTGAGTTTATTAAACAAATAAGTTTACTGCTTTTGTCCCTAAAAATAATGAAAAGAGACTTCATCAGAACACTTTAACAAATAAATCAGGTAAACTGAAAAATTCTGAACATCTTACATACATACATAAGAAAAGTAAAAAACACCAATCACTAACCCAACCTTATGAATAGTTAAACAACATTAAGCCAATACCAATAAGGTAAAAATGAAATACACATTTGAAAATACATCAAATTTCAATAAAATCTAATATAATAATTCACTAGTTATATACAACTTAAAATAAATGAATAAAAATTCATCATAATCCACTTATGTACTAAGATAATGATAAATTACCTGAATGCAATAAATATGATTTGAAATTTAAAAACATAGAAACATATGTTAAAAATATTTCTGTCTAAGCCTTTACAATTTAGCAGCTTTTAATTTTAATGTAGTAGAAATGGGAAAGTGATCGCTAAGCCCTGAAAACGTCACCACATTTAACCTACATTGCCATACCAGTCCCTGATATTGAAGCTTACTTTCCCATGCACCACCCATGGGATTCTTATCAATGTTTTCTAAAATTAAAAATAAAAAATCTTTTAAAAACATTGCACAATATATTTTTCTCTTTTCTTTTCTTAAACTGTAGCACACTGCTTGCTACATTTGTTATAAGCAGTTACTACAGCAGTTTATACACAAAGAATACAAAGTGCTAAAACACTTAAGTTTTATAAATATATATATATATATATATATATATATATATATATATATATATATATATATATATATATATGGGTCCCCTTCGAATGGTTGACATTTCACAAAGTCGACATTCATATAGCCAAGACCATATGATCGATATTTGAAATGTCGACCATGGGGAACCGGCATCTCCCTACAGTGCGGAATGGAAATATTTTCACTTCTGCACTGTAGTGCGATCTCGGAGTTGGCATATTTAAGTTCCGGGTGGTGTGGGGGTGCAGGGGACAAAGCCCCCATGCTAGCAGTGTTAACATACGTTTTTTTTTGTTTTTTTATGTTCTACTTGTATGGTCGACATTTCAAATGTCGATCATATGGTCTCGGCGATATGAATTTCGACATTGTGAAATGTCGACCATATCAAGTAGACCCATATATATATATATATATATATATATATATATATATATATATATATATATATGTGTGTGTGTGTGATATTTAAGAATAAGGGTGATGTGCAGAGCTGTAGTAACTACAGAGGGATTAAATTGATCAGTCACAGCATGAAGTTATGGGAAAGAGTAGTGGAAGCTAGGTTAAGAAGGGATGTGATGATTAGTGAATAGCAGTATGGTTTCATGCCGGGAAAGAGCACTACAGATGCGATGTTTGCTCTGAGAGTGTTGATGGAGAAGTACAGAGAATGTCAGAAGGAGTTGCATTGTGTTTTTGTAGACTTGGAGAAAGTATATGACAGGGTGCCTAGAGAGGAGTTGTGGTATTGTATGAGGAAGTCAGGAGTGTCAGAGAAGTATGTAAGAGTAGTACAGGATATGTACGAGGGTAGTGTGACAGTGGTGATGTCTGCGGTGGGAGTGACGGATGAGTTTAAGGTGGAGGTGGGGTTACATCAAGGATCAGCTCTGAGCCCTTTCTTATTTGCAATAGTGATGGACAGATTGACAGACAAGATCAGACAGGTGTCCCCATGGACTATGATGTTTGCAGATGACATTGTGATCTGTAGTGAGAGTAGGGAACAGGTGGAGGAGACCCTGGAGAGATGGAGATATACTCTAGAGAGAAGAGGAATGAAGGTCAGCAGGACTAAGACAGAATATATGTGTGTGAATGAGAGGGAGGATAGAGGAATGGTGAGGATGCAAGGAGTAGAGGTGGCGAAGGTGGATGAGTTTAAATACTTGGGGTCAATAGTTCAGAGTAACAGTGAGTGTGGAAGAGAGGTGAAGAAGAGAGTACAGGCAGGATGGAGTGGGTGGAGAAGAGTGTCAGGAGTGATTTGTGACAGACGAGTATCTGTAAGAGTGAAAGGGAAGGTCTACAAGAGGGTAGTGAGACCAGCTATGTTATATTGGTTGGAGACAGTGGCATTGACAAAAAGGCAGGAGGTTGAGCTGGATGTGGCAGAGTTAAAGATGTTAAGATTTGCACTGGGTGTGACAAGGGTGGACATGATTAGGAATAAGTTTATTAGAGGGTCAGCCCAGGTTGGAAGGTTTGGAGACAAAGCCAGAGAGGCAAGATTACGTTGGTTTGGACATGTGCTGAGAAGGGATGCGGAGTATACTGGGAAAAAGATGCTAAGGATGAAGCTACCAGGTAACAGGAAAAGAAGAAGGCCTAAGATAAGGTTTATGGATGTAGTGAGAGAGGAGATGCAGGTGGTTGGTGTGATAGAGCAAGATGCAGAGGACAGGAAGAAATGGAAACAGGTGATCCGCTGTGGCAATCCCTAATGGGAACAGCTGAAAGAAGAAGAAGATGTGTGTGTGTGTGTGTGTGTGTGTGTGTGTGTGTGTGTGTGTGTGTGTGTGTGTGTGTGTGTGTGTGTGTGTGTGTGTGTGTGTGTGTGTGTGTGTGTGTGTGTGTGTGTGTGTATGTGTATAAGTATATTTATGAACTTTTGCTTTAAACTGTAGCACACTGCTTGCTACACTAGTAGCAAGCATTTTTTGGAGTATGGACCACACACAGAGCACTAGAGCAGTCAGCTTTGACTACAAATGCAATACTGGCATATATAAGCCAGTATGCACTGTTACTAAAGATGGATTGGACAATCACTAACACTTTGCAGCCAGGGCAGATGCCCCCTTTGCAACACCTTAGCAGCAATACTGAAACCTGTTCTCCATGGCTATTAGTTTATTCTCTTCGATTGTACAAATCAAAATGACACTTTTAAATTCAAGTCATATATCCTGGCAGAAAACATATAGTTGAAGAATAATGTTTTTTTGTATAAATATTGATAAGAGAAGTGTTTTGTAGTTTGGTCCATCCAAACCTGTTCACAAAATCAACTTGGGTACAGCTATTATTAATGAGATTTTTGAGTATTATGACTTGGGTGTCTGTATAACACTCTGTTTGGACTATAAATGCTCGTGTAGTGATGTTAAAGGCAAGGTGAGTTATGGGACTTGTATTAATAATTTTGGAACTAGATCAGGTAAGGTTTTAGTTAAATTATTTAAATGTATGCATGACCAATAACTGAATGTAGTTCCTTAATTTGTTTGTATTCCAAAAGGAGATGTAACATTACAAGAAAATTTTCCAAAGAAGTTCAGCAAACATATTACTGAATATCAAAATTTATGTTAAGAATAACATTTGAAGAGGCTTAAGATATATTCCATAACTTGTTGATTACATGGAAGGTTATGACTGACAATTTATGATGAAGAATCTAGGTTATTGTTAAACATTAAAATGTTACCATCTTGTAAATCATCAAGAGGTAATGATTGTACATTCCTGACTCCAAAATGGAAAACTGTTATGAAGACCAAATTTATGACACAGTCAGTAGTGAGAACTTTGAATAGACTACCTCTAAACACAAAATGCTGTGCCACGCTCGATGCATTTAATATAAGATGTTGTGCCAGTCTCGATGCGTTTAACATACGACACTGTGCCACACTCCATCCATTTAAATGAGATGCTGTGACACACTCGGTGCATTTAATGTGATTTAATATAAGATGCTGTGTCACTCTCAGTGCATTTAATATAAAATACTGTGTATTTAAAAGAAATAGCTCTGCCATAGTCCATGCATTTAATATAAGATGCTGTGCCATACTTGACTCATTTAATATAAGATGCTGTGTCACATTCCATGCATTTAATATAAGATGCTGTGCCACATTCCATGCATTTAATATAAGATGCTGTGTCACACTCAGTGCATTTAATATAAGATGCTGTGACTCACTCAGTGCATTTAATATAAGATGCTGTGCCACACTCACTGCATTTAATATAATATGCTGTCACATTCCATGCATTTAATATAAGATGCTGTGTCACTCTCAGTGCATTTAATATAAGATGCTGTGTCACACTCAGTGCACTTAATATAAGATGCTGTGTCACATTCCATGCATTTAATATAAGACACTGTGTCACACTCAGTGCATTTAATATAAGATGCTGTGACACACTCTGTGCATTTAATATAAGATGCTGTGCCACACTCACTGCATTTCATATAAGATGCTGTGTCACATTCCATGCATTTAATATAAGATACTGTGTCACACTCAGTGCATTTAATATAAAATGCTGTGTCACACTCAGTGCATTTCATATAAGATGCTGTGTCACACTCAGTGAATTTAATATAAGATGCTGTGTCACTCTCAGTGCATTTAATATAAGATGCTGTGTCACTCTCAGTGCATTTAATGTAAGAGGCTGTGTCACTCTCAGTGCATTTAATATAAAATGCTGTGTCACACTCAGTGCATTTAATATAAGAGGCTGTGTCACACTCAGTGCATTTAATATAAGATGCTGTGTCACTCTGTGCATGTAATATAAGATACTGTGTCACATTCCATGCATTTAATATAAGATGTTGTGCCACATTACATGCATTTAATTAAGATGCTGTGTCACTCTCAGTTCATTTAATATAAGATGTTGTGTCACATTCCATGCATTTAATAAAAATGCTGTGTCAGTCTCAGTGCATTTAATATAAGATGCTGTGCCACACTCAGTGCATTTAATATAAGATGCTGTGTCACACTCAGTGCATTTAATATAAGATGCTGTGTCACTCTCAGTGCATTTAATATAAAATACTGTGTCACACTCAGTGCATTTAATATAAAATGCCGTGTCACACTCAGTGCATTTAATATAAAATGCTGTGTCACACTCAGTGCATTTAATATAAAATGCTGTGTCACTCTCAGTGCATTTAATATAAAATGCTGTGTTACACTCAGTGCATTTAATATAAAATGCTGTGTCACACTCAGTGCATTTAATATAAGATGCAGTGTCACTCTCAGTGCATTTAATATAAGATGCTGTGTCACTCTCAGTGCATTTAATATAAAATGCTGTGTCACACTCAGTGCATTTAATATAAGATGCTGTGTCACACTCAGTGCATTTAATATAAGATGCTGTGTCACACTCAGTGCATTTAATATAAGATGCTGTGTCACTCTCAGTGCATTTAAGATGCTGTGCCACATTCCATGCATTTAATATAAAATGCTGTGTCACACTCAGTGCATTTAACATAAGATGTTGTGTCACACTCAGTGCATTTAATATAAGATGCTGTGTCACTCTGTGCATGTAATATAAGATACTGTGTCACATTCCATGCATTTAATATAAGATGCTGTGTCACATTCCATGCAATTAATTAAGATGCTGTGTCACTCTCAGTTCATTTAAAATATAAGATGCTGTGTCACATTCCATGCATTTAATATAAAATGCTGTGTCACTCTCATTGCATTTAATATAAGATGCTGTGCCACACTCAGTGCATTTAATATAAGATGCTGCGTCACACTCAGTGCATTTAATATAAGATGCTGTGTCACTCTCAGTGCATTTAATATAAAATACTGTGTCACACTCAGTGCATTTAATATAAAATGCTGTGTCACGCTCAGTGCATTTAATATAAGATGCAGTGTCACTCTCGGTGCATTAATATAAAATGCTGTGTCACACTCAGTGCATTTAATATAAGATGCTGTGTCACACTCAGTGCATTTAATATAAGATGCTGTGTCACTCTCAGTGCATTTAATATAAGATGCTGTGCCACATTCCGTGCATTTAATATAAAATGCTGTGTCACACTCAGTGCATTTAATATAAGATGCTGTATCACACTCAGTGCATTTAATATAAGATGCTGTGTCACACTCAGTGCATTTAATATAAAATGCTGTGTCACACTCAGTGCATTTAATATAAGATGCTGTGTCACACTCAGTGCATTTAATATAAGATGCTCTGTCACTCTGTGCATGTAATATAGGTTACTGTGTCACATTCCATGCATTTAATATAAGATGCTGTGTCACATTCCATGCATTTAATTAAGATGCTGTGTCACTCTCAGTTCATTTAATATAAGATGCTGTGTCACATTCCATGCATTTAATATAAAATGCTGTGTCACTCTCAGTGCATTTAATATAAGATGCTGTGCCACACTTAGTGCATTTAATATAAGATGCTGTGTCACACTCAGTGCATTTAATATAAGATGCTGTGTCACTCTCAGTGCATTTAATATAAGATGCGGTGTCACTCTCAGTGCATTTAATATAAGATGCTGTGTCACTTTCAGTGCATTTAATATAAAATGCTGTGTCACACTCAGTGCATTTAATATAAGATGCTGTGTCACACTCAGTGCATTTAATATAAGATGCTGTGTCACACTCAGTGCATTTAATATAAGATGCTGTGTCACTCTCAGTGCATTTAATATAAGATGCTGTGCCACATTCCATGCATTTAATATAAAATGCTGTGTCACACTCAGTGCATTTAATATAAGATGCTGTGTCACACTCAGTGCATTTAATATAAGATGCTGTGTCACTCTGTGCATGTAATATAAGATACTGTGTCACATTCCATGCATTTAATATAAGATGCTGTGTCACATTCCATGCATTTAATTAAGATGCTGTGTCACTCTCAGTTCATTTAATATAAGATGCTGTGTCACATTCCATGCATTTAATATAAAATGCTGTGTCACTCTCATTGCATTTAATATAAGATGCTGTGCCACACTCAGTGCATTTAATATAAGATGCTGCGTCACACTCAGTGCATTTAATATAAGATGTTGTGTCACTCTCAGTGCATTTAATATAAAATGCTGTGTCACACTCAGTGCATTTAATATAAAATGCTGTGTCACACTCAGTGCATTTAATATAAAATAATGTGTCACTCTCAGTGCATTTAATATAAAATGCTGTGTCACACTCAGTGCATTTAATATAAAATGCTGTGTCACACTCAGTGCATTTAATATAAGATGCTGTGTCACTCTCAGTGCATTTAATATAAAATGCTGTATCACTCTCAGTGCATTTAATATAAGATGCTGTGTCACACTCAGTGCATTTAATATAAGATGCTGTGTCACAGTGCATTTAATATAAGATGCTGTGTCACACTCAGTGCATTTAATATAAAATGCTGTGTCACACTCAGTGCATTTAATATAAGATGCTGTGTCACACTCAGTGCATTTAATATAAGATGCTGTGTCACTCTGTGCATGTAATATAAGACACTGTGTCACATTCCATGCATTTAATATAAGATGCTGTGTCACATTCCATGCATTTAATATAAAATGCTGTGTCACTCTCAGTGCATTTAATATAAAATGCTGTGTCACACTCAGTGCATTTAATATAAAATGCTGTGTCACTCTCAGTGCATTTAATATAAGATGCTGTGTCACTCTCAGTGCATTTAATATAAAATGCTGTCACACTGAGTGCATTTAATATAAGATGCTGTGTCACTCTCTGTGCATGTAATATAAGATGCTGTGTCACATTCCATGCATTTAATATAAGATGCTGTGTCACATTCCATGCATTTAATATAAGATGCTGTGTCACTCTCAGTGCATTTAATATAAGATGCTGGCACATTCCATGCATTTTATATAAAATGCTATGTCACTCTCAGTGAATTTCATATAAGATGATCTGCCACTCTCTGTGCATTTAATATAAGACGCAGTGCCACACACAATTAATTTAAAATAAAAAGCTCTACCACAATCCATGCATTTTATATAAGGTGCAGTGCCATACTTGATGCATTTATTTATTTATTTTTATTTATTTACATTTGATTATTCTGGAAAGTCCGACTGGACAGAATGTCCATTTTCAGTGGAGTCCCAGGAAGAAAAACTCCAAACAGAACAAAGAAAAGATAAAAGAGAAGGAAGATTACAAAAAATATTTGTAGTTTAGATACCAACAAATGTGTACAAACGAAGGTATGACCAAGATAAAAATATGTAGCATAAAGGGGATGTGAAATAATATTGGATTATATTTAATACAAAAAATCCACAGTCAAAAACCTAGATAAAGGTGTTAGTATGAAGAAAGAATTTGTAGGATTTTTCAGTCTGGGGCAGATCAAGAGCAGAGCCATTTAGTGGTAAGGTGGGTTTTTAGTGTTTGTTTAAATTTAAAGTAGTGCTAGATGTGATGTTACTAGGTAGAGAGTACCAAATCTTAGCAATATAATGAGTGTAGGTGGATTGTCCAGCATGACTGTGCTCTTCTGAGATTCTTAAGAGAGGCTTATCGTTTGCCCGCAGCATTCCGCCACAGGAATAGGGCTCTAGCAAGTGACGTAATGATGGAGTTTTTGCAGAAAGATAGAAGATTTTGTAAGTCATGTTAAGCTGAGACAAGTGTAGGAGATGGGGAAGTTTTAACCAGCTTAGTTTCCTTAGGGCAGAGCAATGGTGTGATCTCATTGTCAAGTTTGCTGCATATCTAGCTATTTTATTATAACAGGCCTCCAGTTTTACCAGCTCAGTTTTCCTGAGGTTAATAAAAACAGGTGATACATAGAGAAGAGTTGAGGTCAAATGAGTTTGGGCAATAGCTATTTTTGTGCTATTTGTGAGATACTGCCTGTTCCTAAGTAGTGTACCTAGTTTTTTGTGTACTTTCTTAATTGATTGAGAGATATGGATGTCAAATCTCACTCATATTAGTGTCAATTTCCACACCTAATAGTTTGGTATGTGGGGAAGGGGTGATAGTGGTGTTATTTCTGGAAACAATGTAAAAAGATTCTGTGTGTAGTGTAGCTTTGTTGGGATGGAATAGGATGAGTGTTGTCTAACTGGAGTATAATAATAAGCAGAAGTTTGTTAGTCAGGACTCTATTTTGAGAAAGGATGATTGAGTGAGTACTTGTAGCTCAGGAAGGGTACCGGCAGCATATCGTACTGTACGGTCAGCCTATTGGGTAATCGTGGCAGAGGAGGCTGTACTTGTAGCTCAGGAAGGGTACTGGTGGCATATCATACTGTACAGTCAGCCTATTGGATAATCGTGGCAGAGGAGGCTGTACTTGTAGCTCAGGAAGGGTACTGGCAGCATATTGTACTGTACAGTCAGCCTATTTGGGTAATTGTGGCAGAGGAGGCTGTACTTGTAGCTCAGAAAGGGTACTGGCAGCACATCGTACTGTACAGTCAGCCTATTGGGTAATCGTGCCAGAGGAGGCTGTACTTGTAGCTCAGGAAGGGTACTAGCAGCACATCGTACTGTACAGTCAGCTTATTGGACAATCGTGGCAGAGGAGGCTACACTACAGAGATTGTTAGTAAATATGGAGAAGAGCAGGGGGCCAACAATCGATCTTGGAGACTCCTAGGGTAACTGGAAGTAAGGGAGATAGACTTTGGAGCCAACGTACTGCTTGCTGTCTTCCAGTTAAGTAGCTTTGAAACCATGTAAGTGTAGAGTGTGATAAGGCTACATCAGAGAGTGCATGTAGGAGTTTGTTGTGATTCACCATATCAAACGCTTTAGATAAGTCTAAAAAAATGGAGGATACCTGCTTACCGTTATTTGTATGGTTGTTAACTGTGTTCGTGAATGATAAAAGTGCAGTGGTGCTACTGTGGTGTGGTCGGAAACCGTGTTGAGTGCTGGATAACAACTTATTAGAATTTAAGTGACCCATAACTTGCTTATGAATAATCTTTTCAAGTATTTTTCATAGAGGGGATAGAATTGCAATAGGGCAATAGTTAGACAATTCAGTAGAATTTCCACCCTTGTGGATTGGGGTGACATATGAAATCTTCCAAATAGTAGGAACGTATTGTTCTTATATAGATCTGTTTATTAGAATGGAGACAGGGTATGCAATTACTTCAGCAGACAGTTTGAGGAATTCAGGTGGCAAGTGATCTGCAGCTAGAGAAGTGGGTTTTAGTTTTCTAAGAAGTTTTCTAACAGTATGTAGTGATTCTGTTTAAAGAGAGAAGCTGTACTTATTTTGATGGGGTGTAGGTGTTTGTGAAGTATTAGTAGGGCTGTGGCTATTAGAGAGTTGTAGAATAGTTTCTGTGAAATAGGTGTTAAACTGTGTTGCTATACAGTCAGTGCTATTTTTTTGTAGTGGGAGGGGATGTACCCAACTTTTCCAGGTCATAGAATTTTGTTAATTCCTGCCCAGAATTTTTGTGGATTATTGTGGTGTTTTATTTGTATATGAGAGTAATAATTTATTTTATCCTGTTTTAATTACATTTTTGCTTTGTTCCTTAGTTCACAATAAGATTGCCTAGTAACTTGGGATTTAGTTTTTTGCCCAAGTAGCTTTTAGTAGAGATCTGGAGTCATTGCTTAACTGTGGGGCAAACTTTGATTTAACCCTAATAGTCCTGGGAGGGGCATGCTCATCTAGGATGGATAGGAAGGTACTAGTGAAGTAATTAGTAGTTTCATTTAGGGGTAATACTATAACAGGGGACCAGTTGCAGTGTCTAAGTACATAAAGGAAGTGATCAAGGTTCATGTTTTTTTGTTCCTTATCTGCCGATATAGTGTCAATTTAGTGGGGTACAGCCATAGTCATAGTAGGTATGTTGAGAGATGGTCACTAAGGCTTTCTGGGAGACAACCTGAGTGAGGAGAGCAGTCAGGTCTGTTAGTAAGTATCCAGTCTAGGATGGAGCACTTATTCGATGTTTGGTTTATTCTGGTGGGTTTTTGCATGAGCTGCGTTAACCAATGAAGGTTTACATATTTAGTGGGATTTTGGCTATTAAAGTTTGTCCAATCACTGTTAAGATCTCCTAATATAATTGTTTCCTGGGGTAATTTATGAGAAATGTAATCTAGGATACTTTCCAGGGTAGACATATTATCCCCTGGGGGAATATATATGCCAATTATATTTATATATTTTTTATAATTTATGGTAAGTTTGCAACATTGTATTTCAGCTTTACTGAAGTTTAGGGTGGTTAGATCAACAGCTGTTAAAGATAGATCTGTTTTGTAGAATATAGCTATGCCTCCACCTTTTTTCACTGTTCTATACTAATGAATAATGCTATAACTGGGGGGGGGGGGGTTCATCATTTGTGATATGGGGTTCCAGCCAGGTTTCAGTAACCACTAATATGTCAGGTGTATATAGGGTGATACTAGCATGCAGGTCATGGATTTTATTGGTGATGCTTCTAATATTCAAATGCAAGAAGAGTGTATCACCTTTACACCTTTGTGGAATGATAGTTAGTGGAGCGTGGTCCATGGTAATGTTTATGTCTGAGTTTAGATTAGTGATAGGTCCTGGGTTTGGGTGTATACCACCACTTAGTGTATAGAGTGATCTTTGTATGGAGTGATCTTTGTGATAGTAACTATATGTTTATTGAATTTTACAGATGGTTTTGGAATACTGGGGTGTTTAATAATGGAGAAATGCATGTAATGTATTGTTGTGGTGTTTATGAGAGAAGAAGATATTTTAATGTTCATACATTGTAGTTTGGGTACATAAGGAGTAGAGGTGACACAATATGGGAGTGGTGCGTAAAGTCTGTTTTGGAAAGAAGTGATATGAGCAAGGGATAATAAGGTTATTATAACAGTAATATGACTAAAATTCAGTCTCTTGTACATTAGGGCTTGAGAGGGACTGATACTTGAGTTTATGTTAGCCATTGTATATAACGTGTGACAGATTGTAAAGATTTGGTTCATAGGTTCATAGGTGTGTACTAGACTAATGGCCCTGGGGCCGTTACAAGCCTAGCCATAGGACTACCCTGGCATAGTGCCACCCGACCTTAGTTCCCAGCGCCTCTGTCGAGTAGAGACACTGGAGTGATCCCCAGGGTGAATTTTCTGTTTCCCATCCACTCATCAAGATTTCTCTTGAAGAGGGTCAGCAAGGTGCTCTGCTTGACATGTATGGGAAGTCTGTTCCAGAGCATGGGCAGTCTCTGGGTTATGAAGCAGTCCCTCCAGCATGTTCTGTTGATTGTGTTAATGAGGTTGAGTTCTCTGGAGCGTGTGGTGTGGAGGGATTGGGGTTTCTTTAGATGTAGCATTTCTAACAGGGCTGGGTCAGACATAACTTTGTAAGTCAAGCAGAGATCGTCTCTAAGCAGGTGATATGATACAGAGAATAGTTGGAGTTTTCAGGAAGGAATAGAACAACTGGGAAACATTTTTGGAGCTAGGGGATACAAAATTAATGAGACTAGGCAAATATTGAATGAAGTGATGGATATGAGAGAAGGAAGGGCGAAACCATAGTTTATGCAAACATGTATAGAGGAAACAGGTGTGACTAAGTTTAAGAAAGAGGGATGTGGGCAAGTTAAGTATACTATGTGCTATATTAGCAATGTTAATAGTATTAAGCAGGTCGTTTGAGGGGAATTGGCCTATTCTTCTAACAGACGAGAAGATTGCTAAATTAGTGGGTACTAACCCAAGTTACTGTTACAAGAATTGTCAATCTATGAAAAAACTACTTTGTTATCCTGATGGGGGAAGGATTTGAGTAACATATGTGAAGGAACACATCCATGTGGTACATGTAGATATTGAAAATGTATAGACCCAGATTCCTTGGATATTTTACATCCGGACACTGTGAAGTTGTATAAGTTTAATGTTAGGGCCAATTGCAATACTGAACACATAGTTTATATGGCGAGATGCATATGTTGCTCAAAGTTTTATATAGGGAAGACAGATCGTTCTCTCAAACAACATGTGAGAGAACACATATACAGTGCTAAGAATGGAAATAGGAATAATGCTATAGCTAGGTATGTTTTGAATACTAGACTTGAATATGACTTTAAATTTAGAGTAATTGAAGTTATACATGAAATGGCCAGAAGGGGGAATATTGAAAATAAAACTGAAGAGACCGAGTTAAGATGGATTTTGAAACTTAGGACTGATAAGGAAGTGGGACTTAACGAAGTGGTCTTCATTAAACCTGTATTAAAAGCTAGGGGTTTGCCTAGGTGATATGTGCGCATATGCGTTTGCATTAACTATAGCAGGGACTGCATATTTGTTATACATTCAACAAAGTGCAATATATCTTTAAAGGAACATGGAGAATGATGTCATTGATGCATGCGGGGGACAATGCATATGACTGGATGCTTTAAACTTAAAGTGTTTTATAAGTGTATGTTTTATTGGTGTGTGTTATTAAGGTCTGAAGAAGCCACGTTGATGTGGTGAAAGCGCTTACCTGAATAAAGTACGATTTGGTTTTATATGCTCGCTGTGCTTTGTTTTGCCTATTAGTATTTAAGTTTACTGCTTTAAATATATGATGTTGTGTGGCACTTGATGCATTTAATACACCATGCTGTGCCATGCTGCATGTGTTTAATATAATAACAACAGTCACAAATATATGATACCGAATCTTGAACCATTAACTTAATTCTTGTTTCTTTTTTCCCTTTATTTGTAATTTACTGTATTAGACATGAATCCATGACAAGCTTTAAGAATACCTTATTAATTAAGAATGCCTTATTAATTAATAAAAATAGTACAGGATCAGCCAGATATAATGAAGCAAACATCCATTGAGGCTGACAGTGAAGGACAGAGTGTGTGTGTGTGTGTGTGTGTGTACGTTTACATATGCATTTGTGTGTATGGATGCGAGTTTGAGTGAGTGTGTGTGTGTGTGTGTGTGTGTATGCGAGTGTGTGTGTGTGTGTGTGTGTGTGTGTGTGTGTGTGTGTGTGTGTGAGTGTGTGTGTGTGTGTGTGTGTGTGTGTGTGTGTGTGTGTGTGTGTGTGTGTGTGTGTGTGTGTGTGTCTGTGTATGTATATAAGTGTATTTGAGAAAGTGTTTGGATTTGTGTGTGAGTTTATTTGAGAGGTTGTGTGTGTGTATGTGTCTGTACATGCACGAGCATGTTTATAGGTTCATAGGTTCATACTAGGCTATCTGCCCTAGGGCATTTATAAACCTAGCCAGAGTGTGTTTGACTTTCGCCACCCATTTTAAATTAATTTTGCTATGCCCTTTTTCGAGGTTAGTATACTGTGCCTCTGTCTAACAGTGACACAGAAGTGATACCCGGGGTAAACCTACGATCTCCCATCCACTCATCAAGATTCCTCTTGAAGAGAGTCAATGAGGGACTCTGCCTAACCTGGACTGGGATTTTATTCCAGAGTGAAGGGAGCCTCTGGGTTATGAATCTGTCCTTCCAGCATGTCCTATTTATGAGTCCTATTTATTTATGAGTGTATGTATGTGCGTGTGTGTGTGTGTGTGTGTGTGTGTGTGTGTGTGTGTGTGTGTGTGTGTGTGTTCACATGTCCGTGTGTGTGTGTTCACATGCTTACGTGTATTTATCTAAATGCATTCTATATGTGTGTCAGTATGTGTATACACATGTATGTGGATTAGCTAGGAGAATTAAACAGCTGCAATGTGCAACTGCTGTGTGAGGATTATTGTTTGTATTTTTATGAAATAAACAGGTTATAACTCTCCAGATGGCAAACCATTTAATCTGGTTCATTAATTTAATGTAAAGGAACTAGGGAGGCTAAACTATCATCATAAAACTGAAATACAGAGCTTTCTGTTCAGATGTGTTTTAAGGCATGTAGTCGCTCTAAAGATTACCTGCTTTGTTTGTTTTCTAATGTGCCCCTTCCTCTTTGCACTTTTAAAATGCTACATTTATGAAACAGAAAGAAACGTGGATTTTACACAGCAGTAGGTAATCTATAGCCAAGTTTCATTAGTTTTACAAGTCCAAGTTTTGTATGAATAGGTTTCTGCTTCATGTTGAGCTCTCAAAATTTACTCGTCGCAGGTTTTTTGTAATCTTCTGTGGGAGACTGAGTTATGCTTTTCTTTAGTTTAGTACCTTGGTAGATTGGCTATCTAAGTACTGATTTATTCCATGCAGTAAAGATTTCTGATATTTTGTTTATCCACCAGCAACCTTATCACATGCAATATTGATACTCCGTTTAGCTTTAAACAGAAGTCAGACAATTAAGCTTTCTCTAGTCCTCTCGTCCTTTTTAAATCTGCAATATTCCTACATTGTGTTCCAAGCTTTATGCTTTATGAGCTAGTAAGTTGAGGCAAGTCTCTTTGCGCAGCTCTGTAAATTTAAGATACTGCAAAAATAACCATAAGCCTTTATATATACTTCTTTCTTACTTACTTTCAGTAAGACCATTCACCTCCATCCTTCTGACCCACCAGTTTTCAGAAGACCATATTCACCACCATCCTTGTGAACCATCAAATTAACTTCTGCTTTCTGATATGGATGCAGATAACTACTCTATGGCTGTGTAAGTCACTGTATGTCGATTCCTGAAAAAAGTCCATGAGTGTCACTAAAAGTAGACAACGCTTTTAATGTTTTGGGTTCAAACTATGATATTAAACCCTACACTTTTGATTAATCATTAAAAATTCAAATTGATACATGCCCAAAAAGTCAGCTAACAGACAAAAATAAAATGTAAAATGCTTTTGCAGGAAGCTTTACCCTCTTCACATACCCACTCTAATTTTACCATCTAAACGCCCATGCTCTCAAAGAAAGAAGAAAAAATATCAAAACTCACCTATTCCCTGTACTCCAAGTAAACTGACATCAGAGATGTTTTATTCTACCACGATAAGAGTTTAGCACTGTTGTCAAAAGTACATAAGATTGAAGAAGTCAATTTTATGTACTTTTGACGAAAGCGCTAAACTCTTATTGTGGTGGAATGAAACTGTTGGATTTTTATTTTTGGTGCAGTACTCTTGGTTATTTACTCCATTTAGCTTTTTTTGGGTTTGGATATTTTTGTTTTTCTGACATCAGAGATGTAGTTTGTTTTAATGGATAACGATTTCACAACCAGCACAATGCAGTTTTTACATTGTAAGCATTTGTGTAAAAGAAAATAGCACTTTAAGTATCAACAAAATGCGATACCAGTAAGTGTAGCAGCGTTCCTATTTGTTTCACATGCAGCGTGCACATCAACTTTTCTGTTTACTTTTATATTCTTTAAGTTTCCTGTTAGTCAAAACTTCTTGGGTGTGTCACAATTCACTTGAGTGTGGATGTGTGTGCATTTGCATGCACATGTGAGTGTGTGTGTGTGTGTGTGTGTGTGTGTGTGTGTGTGTGTGTGTGTGTGTGTGTGTGTGTGTGTGTGTATGTGTGAGTGTGTGTGCACATTTGTATATGTTCATAGGTGAATAAGGTCTATATTAGCTAGTCGAAGTGTCAAAAGAGTGAATGCTCTTTCATTGACTGTTAATATGCAAAACCACACAAAGTCGACTGGCTGGAACAGCGATTTTCTTTCCCAGGGAAAAAAATTGCTGGGCCATTGTCGGGACATTGCCATTTCCTCCACTGTGGTGTGATCTTGGAGTTGGTATATTTATGTAGGGGGGCAAAGCCCCTCACTTTATTTTGTTTGTGGATTTGTTTTTTTTTTGGGGGGGGCAGAATTTTTTTTTCCCTGGGAAAAAAAATCTCTGTTCCGTATGTTTGACTTTGTGTGCTTTCGAATATTAGCAGTCGATGAAAGAGCGTTCACTCTTTTAACACTTTGACTAGCTAGTACAGCCCCGGTGAATAGGCTTGCAGTCCAGGACACCATTGAGAGGCACAGCCCATGTACCAGTTCCCTCCAAGCATTGTCTGGTTAAATGACTTGCTAAAGGTTATTGAGTAGGCAGCTGAGGGCTGTGGGAATCAAGCCCTGAATACAGTTCACAACCATAACCTGTGCCATCTGCCAGACTGCAGACTGTTTTTATTTTTTCAAAAGTAAGTAATGATTATATCTCCAGACTGCAAATTGTTTTAAATGAACCTGCTATGCTTTTTTCTTTGTAGGCATGTTATGTTGTTGTAAAATTATAGAGAACCAACATCAAGGCAAACTGTAGGATGATGCATTTTCCTACTTTGTTTTGCTGTTCCATGTACATAACTATTTCTGGAATAATGGACATTTCAATTAGAAATCATTTCATGAAAAAAAATGCAAAGGGGAGGCGTGCCTTTATTGTTTCATTTATTGTATTTACATGGAATGTCCTGCCTGATGCTGCATATGAAATGCACATCATACATAAACAATGCACTGATTAATGTAGACAGATACACATTGCTATGTTAAACACCAGAGAGGAAACAATATTCTTAACAGAATCCAGCAAACTGCATAATGTGAAACAAGCACAAATGAAACTTGTGCAGCCCTTCAGCTGCGTTAACTATTACTCCTCAGAATTCATTATAAACCATGGTATGGTATGGTCCATATTACCTTTATTTACACCTTTTTCTGTCTTTCTCCCCTTTGCTTTCTCCTTCCTGCCATAATGCTTCTGTCTATCACCAATGCATTCGGCATTCTGTATTGGCAAATGTCTGCTTATACTATATGATACTAGCTATATTTTTGTTACTTTTAATGCAAAATACATACATTGTTTCTCTCATCCTACAAAGGATAGCATGTAGTCAAGATGTTGTTTAATATGTGCCACATCTACTTACTATCGCATCATGACGCTTGTATTGCAGAGGGTTTATTAAAAACTGAGCTTAATTCATTTACAAAATAACTGTATATCTGGTGATGATCCTGCCCTTAGTTTTAGTATTTGAAATGCAAGCTGCTGGCTGTGTTCTTGGTGTTTTGCTGTGTTCTTGATGTTTCACTGTGTTCTTGGTGTTTCGCTGTGTTCTTGGGGTTTCCTCTGTTGTTGGTGTTTTGCTCTGATCTTGGTATTTCCTGTTGCTAGTATATCGCTTTGATCTTGCCTTTTGCTTGTGTGGTAATGATGTTATCTAGACTTCTCCAAATGACAAGATGCATTTATGTGCAGGAGTGGTGTTCCATGACCTTTGAAATGAATTAGAACAGTTTAGATATGATTTATAATTATTCTTTTAACTGAGACATTAGTATTAGTAATAAGCCAGAGTCACGGCACAGAGTGATACAGCCAAATGATGACCAAGGTGACCAGGGCTTGTTTAACAGTTTGGTTGTCTGAAATGTTGGCAAAGAGGAACAGTTGTGTCCATCTCAGGTGGGGTGGGGAAAGGGTGCAGCTGTCTAGGTATTCCTGCAGGGAGACATGGTCCATATAGTTGGTTAAATTTGGTCCTAGTTGGTTTAAGTTGGTTAAAACTGTCTCATCAATTAACATATACACAACTTCTCATCACCTATAAAATTATCCAGCATCCATCTGCCTCTCCAGCACTAAAAACCATTCTACACAACTATGTTCCCAGTTAGTCATTGTGATCCAGTGACCAAAAACTTCTGTCTGTCTACAAACCTATCAGAGTTGCTGGGCATTGTCTGTATTTGAACAAGGTTGAAGGCGTAAAACTCCTTGCCTGTATCCATCAGATCAATACCCTCCCTTCCATTTTTCAAAACCAGTGTAAAAGACTTCCTAGCTAAAATCTGGCTCTGTTCTTGCTGAAAACCATGATAAACTACGTCCCGATGTGAACAAGTGCCTTTTCATTATTTATACCTCCTTACTCTCCCTTCTTACTTACTTCCTTAGTTTCATCAAATTCTCTTCTCTAACTTTGTCTCTAATTATACCATAAGGCCTGTTTTCCCCCCTCACTTCATATTGCAATTCCTGTTTGCATTCGACTAACTTACCCTTAATTTCTCTACAAACTGTCTAATATTTCTCTAAATATTAAATGATTGTCATGTAACGTGTGTCGATTCTTAGCCAATGATTTTATATTATGCCTAATTAAACTTCAGATGGTTTTGTTTTAATTTTAAAGATTGTAAAATTATTGTTCTGAAAATGTTTTGTAGTAATCTGGGGCTTTTCTCCCCAGGCCTCTGTTGAAAATGAGCTTCTACCCAGTTGGACTTTCCTGGTAATCAAATATCAATAAATAAATAAATAAACCAACTAACAAACACTCCACTCTCAACTGAATTTTAACTAATAGAACTGGCCTCTTCACAAGCTGGCTGTCTGCTAGACAGCCTCAGTGACCACTTCCCAACATATCTACTTAGACAGCGACTTAACCCAACAAAACAAACTATATACAAAGAAATAAGGAACAAATAAAACCTAAACCCTACTAACCTTCTAAACATCCTAAAACTCTATAATTGGTACCCCCTTAAAGCGCTTCCTCTGGAAGAAGCAGTACATTATTTTAATACCACCTTCCTGGCCATCCTAGATTCACAAGCCCCTACTAGAACCATACGTGTCAAATCCAACTATGCCCCTTGGCTACGCAAGGAAACTAGGTCACTATTAAAAACAAGGGACAAAGCTTAGGCAAATTGGTACAAAATCAGGTCCCCATTGGCATTACAAACCTATAGGGAGCTCAGAAATCAGGCAAAAAAGCAAATTAAGCTAGATAAAATTAACTATTACTCTGACATCCAAACCAAACATCACGATAACCCTCAAAAATTCTGGTCAGCCATAAATAGGATATTGCAACCAGGCAAAATTAGTATTCCCCCCTTCTAGCAATAACAACAACTTAGAAGATATAGCTACCCAGTTTAATAGATATTTCACAGAAATCATCCTAGCTATGTCTAATAGTCATACAACATCTCCTGTAACAGTAACCAATAACCCACCTAAAAACAGAAACGCCTTCTCACTGCAACCAACCTCTACTGAAACAATCAGAAAACAACTACAGAAAGTGAAACAAACCACACTAGCAGCAGACAATCTGTACTTGTTCTGTTATGTGAAGCTTTGCTGTGATTATGCAACTGTATTTTTTACCAGAGTGTAATTTGCTGATGTTTTTCAACTGTAGCTATCCTGTGTTTTTATAATTGTTCTGTAATTTGTTCTATATTGTATAGCATGTGGAGCTTTTCTCCCTGGGCTTCTGCTGAAAAAGGACATGTGTCCAGTCAGACTTTCCCAGTAAACAAATGCAAACTAAATAAATAATAAATAAATAGTGTGGGTGGGAGGGGGATAGGGGTGATGAAATCAAGGGATAGGTAAAAAAAAAAAACGTAGAAGCAGTCAATGGCAGAGCTCCATCTAGGACACTCATAGGTTCTACACCTACCCCAGCCTTAGGGGGGCAATAGTCTAGGGGCTGTGGGACAGGTTGTTAGGCTCAGCAGTAGACAGATACATTGTGGTAAGTCAGAAAGAATGAAGCAGAAGGGAACCAAAAAGAAAGCAGTAATTAGTAATAATTGTATTATTTATTTCTAGTTTAAATGTCATTCAGTTCTGTGACAGACACATTGAAATATTATTATTTAAGTGAAAAATCTTTATAAAGTTAAAAAAAGAAATAAAGCAGAATGTTTGTAAGAACTCTTTCAATGTGAGACAATTCCTTCTCTTACAAGCTAATTTAACATTCTGTTTAATTCCAAGGACTCTGACTGCTTTCTTAGATGCACATCTCACATTTTAATGGTATAACAACACTTGGTGATGCTCATTAGAAACACGGGCACTGTGCCAAAATGGGTAATGTACTGGTGAATGAAGATAGAGCACCTCAGCTTCACTTTACCAAGGTTCAACCTATCAATGAGTGGAGTTCTACTGTAAGAAATCACTGTTGGTGGGTTGTGCCATAAGTGCTTCCCTTTTTGGGGAAATTTATTCCTTTTCAGGTTGGTATATATAAGTTTGGAGGGGTGAGAGGAGCGTGTCCCTACACATCAGGGGTGCACGGGGGATTGCCCTCCTGCAAAAGACACTTAAAACATGTTTTTTTTTGCATTTTTTATGTAGTTTGGGGATTCCAATCCTTGGTGCATTTTTCACTTTCGCTCATTCATAGTGGAAGCACATACAGCATTATTCTCTGAGGTGTCTCTTGGTGGAACAGCCACAGTGCTATTACCCTGATCTATGCTAAATTTGAGTCAGTGGAGCATGTAATGCTGAGTTAGATCATCTTATTGAAGCTATATGCTTGTCAGAAGCTGATTTTTTAATTTAATAGTTAGGAATTCATTAAATGTAATTTGAACACCAACGTTCTTATTCACTGTGATAATAGACTGTTTTATACCCCTTGTAAATGTAGTGGGGCAGAGATAGAACTATATTGCCTCAATGCCTAAAAAGTTGCAGTATTAATGTTCATCTGTAATTTATATATATATATATATATATATATATATATATATATATATATATATATATATATATATATATATATATATATATATATATATATATATATATATATATGGGTCTACAATACATGGGCGACATTTCAGAATGTCAAACACCATATGGCCGAGACCACATGATCGACATTCGAAATGTCGACCATGTAAAAACAAACAAAAAACACAACAACAACTTACCTTCATATTGCTCCGCCCCCCAGACCCCCTGTAACTTAAATAAACCAACTCTGAGATCGCACTACAGTGCGGAAGATGGAAATCTTTCCATTCCGCACTGTACGGAGATGCCGGTTCTGCATGGCTGACATTGCGAATGTTGATCATATGGTCTTGGCCATATGATCTCCGACATTCTGAAATGTCGACCATGTGTAGGGACCTATATATATATATATATATATATATATATATATATATATATATATATATATACATATATAGGGTTCCTATTATATAATCAAAGACACAATTCTTCGAATGTGTCTTGATCGAACTTGAAAGCACAAAACAGCAAAATAGCACCCTGAGAAAGAAACTGCTTGGCCGCCTCCATTACTTTGCTGTTTTCGTCACTGTAATGCGATCTCGGAGTTGGTATATTTAAGAAGGGGGGTGTAGGGGGCACAGCCCCACACATCGGGGGGTGTGGGGGGTGAAGCCCCCCACTTTATGTATTGTTTTGAAGTTTTTATTTTTTATTTATTTTTCTTTTGTGGAACAGCAATTTTTTTCCCTGGGAAAAAAATCGCTGTTCTGAGTGTTTGGGATTGTAAGCTTTCGCTTACATGGGGTCGATAAATCAGTGTTCACTTTTTTAAGCGTTCACTTGTTTAATATAGACCCTAGATATATATATATATATATATATATATATATATATATATATATATATACATATATATATATATATATATATATATATATATATATATATATATATATACATATATATATATATATATATCTATATATATTTTTTATTTTATTTTATTTTATTTTACATTTGTTGACCGGGCTAGTCCAACTGGATACATGTCCATTTTCAGTGGAGGCCCGGGGAGAAAAGCTCCATATGACAAAAAACAACACACAGGAGATAAGAATACAAGGTAATACTTTCAAGGTCACATGAACAATAAAACAGGTTAAACAGATAGTTTAAGTAGTTGAAACATTCTTGGGTAGTTGGAGTACTCTAACTACAAATGAAGTCCCGTTGAATTATGGATTGGATAGGTAGTAGCTGGCTGTTTGCTGCTAATCAGGATTAGAACATGGGCATAACCAGTTAGATTTTAGTAGGTCTTTGAGTTGTTTTTTGAATTGGTTGAGTGAAGTTTCGTGTCTTAGGTTGTTTGGGAGGGCATTCCAGGATTTTCCAATGGAGTTCGCATAGAGTGCTTCACCTCCTGAATTATTAGCTTTAATGGTTTGGATTTGAAGGTATTTGGAGGATCTAAGGGATTTAAGGTTAGAGTATGGAATGAATATTTTGGTCATTTAGCTAGATATAATGTGTAAGTATGTGGGGTGGCCACGGTGGTGCAGCGGTTAGCATTGTCACCTCACAGCAAGAGGTTCTCCGGTTCGATTCTTGGCTGGGGTGCCTTCTGTGCAGAGTCTGCATGCCCTCCCTGTGGTCGTGTGAGTTTCCTCCAGGTGCTCTAGTTTCCTCCCAAGGACATGCAGTAGGTGGATTGGACACTCTAAATTGGCCCTAAGTGTGTGAGTGTGTGTGTGTGTGTGTGTGTGTGTGTGTGTGTGTGTGTGTGTGTGTGTGTGTGTGTGTGCCTTCTGTGGAAGGTTGGGCAGCGGGCTGGCAACTCGACACTGTAAAACTACACTGCCAATCATGAGCGGACAGGTGATCCACTGTGGTGACCCCTGACCAGTTAAAAGCCGAAAGAAGAAGAATATGTGTGTATGTATCTTATTATTTGATCTTGAAACTTGCACCCCATTTCCACTGACTTGTACAGAGATTTGATGTAAGGAACACCAGTGCCCTTATCTAAGTTATTTTAACCAGTTGTTGAGGCATTTCAGCATTACTAGCTATATCCCTGGAAGTGAACAGCATTTCAGTGGCTCTCATATGCTCATTAACTCTGATTCTTGGTGTGTTGACTCAGCTACTCACGTATGTTAAGATCTCGTGACAGAGTCTGATTCATTATATGTCACCACACTCTTTTGTGTTTCTTTTCACAATACCTCTCCATCTACAGGTATGTTTCACCTGTCCAGGTTTTAGATCCATTTCTCCTCAATATGTTCTTTGCTTTTTCCATCTGGAGTACTTATCTAGTCTCTGGATGTCCGCACTGAACCTTTTTGTGCCTTTAATTCATAATTACTCTCCTCCCCGTCTTTTCACACTTGTCCTCTCCTTACACAAATTACATCTTTCTTCTATTTGATTTGTGTCAGCATATTCTGTCTCATCTTAACAGCATCATATTAAACCCCTTTTATAACCTCACACTAAGCACTTTCTGTTGCTTTTTTATCATCATCCTTAATTTTTTCCTCTTCTACACGTGGCATACATTTTATTATGTAGCCTTTCCTTTCACATCTCTTCTAGTTTCATAATTCCTCAATTTTTATTTACCTGTTTTTTTCTTTCCCCTTCTACTGTTTTATGTCCCTTCATACGTTAAAATCTCCACTGACAATTGAACACTCTAATTACCTTGTTTTTTCCATAATTGGACCTTCACCCACTGTTTCACTCACTCACTCACTCACTCACTCACTCACTCACTCACTCACTCACTCACTCACTCACTCACTCACTCACTCACTCACTCACTCACTCACTCACTCACTCACATTCCAGTGCTATGTTCAGTTTCACACAGCCCTTGATTTTACTGTCCTCGAAACACAAATTGATCTTCACTTTCTTCTCACATCATAATAGCCTTTCAGGCAATACTATTCCTCATCACTCATCTAAATGACTGAGTTGCTGCCAGAATTTAATTCTCCTTTGTACACTGACATAGAATAGTCCATTTGTGTGTGTGTATATATATATATATATATATATATATATATATATATATATATATATATATATATATATGTATATATATATAGATAAAAATATTGAATCTGCATAGCTTATACTTTTTAATTAAAAGTCTGATGCCTCCAACCTGTCTTGCCTTCACTTAGCCATCTATTGTTTGCAGTCTTTTGCATTTTGCTCATGTATGTACAGCCCCTTCTTTCCTGTATTCAGCAGGTTTATCTTGTTTACTGACACTCTTTTTTTGGTACCTTCGGACCTCATGGTATAGGCCCATCCACCAGTTACCCATGCCCACACCTGGTCTACACGCCATCTTCCTATCCCTGACTATTCCAGTCTGGTCTTGGATCCTAGGATTGTCCTGGGGGTTCGCCACCTATGCTTCTGTCTGGGGGGGAGTCTTTTTTATGCCATACCTGATTTCCTTTTCCCCATGCTCACATTGACAGAGGGCAAATTCCCTTTCTGGACTATGCCTACCCTTAGGGTGCATCACTGATGAGTGTCCTCCCTCTCAGGATGGGCACAGCCTTCCCTCCCTGCAGTTCTGTCCATCAGCTGGGTCACTAATCAAACCACGGACAGCTGGGATGTAGTTGGGTCTTTGTCCCTTGTTTCCTGACACTATTACCTAGATGGTTATCCTTTGGTCATATACTAATCTTAACAGATAAAGGTAACTGGCAAACATATGTTAGAGTTGCTCATGCCAGTGAAGTACCTATTCCTCTGGAGAAAAGAAACCACCTGACAGGAGAACCACACATAAAAAGTCCAGATACCCTAAATTATTTCATGGCATTTATTTTATTGGTATTATTTTTATTTTCAGTAGGTAAACAGACCAGACCACAGAGTTCCCCCTGAGTCATGTCTTTGTTACAGTTGTGTTGGCAAGGCAAACAGTTACATTAAAGACAATACTTACATACAATGTATAGGGGAATATACGAAAATATGCTTTAAAAGAATAACCCTCAAGCTTAAATGTATAACACAACAGAGAAAGGAGTAATAAAGATATGAAACTGTAACAGGGTAGAACTTAAGTGTAAAACAAAATAAATAGAATTATGAGACTAGAAAGGTTACACATAAGTTAGACAGCCAAGGTTAGTTAGGTAGCAGAATCCAAGAGGAACTCCAGAAGTCAGGGCAGTGATACTGTTTAAGGCTATTTCAGTGAAAATGCCCACCTTCCTCTAAAAGCCTGTCAATCTTTGGTTTATGTGCCAGATTATAATCTCCACGTACACCACCTACCCCTTCTTCTCCACCCCTCATCTTGGCCAGGATTTGAAAGCATTCCCTAAATATCACTGCATTATCTTTATATTCAGAGTTGGATCCAGCTCTAAGTGATCTAGGCGCAGTCACTTAGGGTCCACTGATTTGGGGGTACCACTGGCTGGGATGCTGCTGCAAACAGTTGCATTTCTTCTTTAAGGGATACATGCAGTGTATGTCCTTAGTAGCATCTTTAATATGATGCACATACATTTAAAATGAAACAGAGCTCGCAATATTTAACAAATGAGCATGAATTTGGAGTTAAGCCAACACAGAGAATGCATCATTTGTGAAATAGTACTTTAGGGGAGAACAGTGTATGTATGAAATGCCCCAATTAGGAATGGCAGGTTGGTTAACTCATTCCAGCTCAAACACTGTACTTTCAGTACAGAACCCTAGAGCCTGAATCCTGTTCACCAACTGCCAGTCTATCATCAGAAAATGCATTCCAAGGGCTGTTGAGTTTCAGTACATTTTCAAAGAATGCTGAGTTTCTTTTCATTAATAAACAATATTTAGCTCCAGCTTATTTTCAAACAATGTTGAGTTTCTGTGCATTTTCAAAAACTGTCAAGCTTCTATTTCAAAGACTGTTGAGTTTCTGTGCATTTTCAAGGAATTGTGAATTTTGGTGCATTTTCAAGGAATGTTGAGTTTCAAGGGAAGAAAGTTTGTTGTTGCTCATCCTAAGTCTATTTTCAATGTATAACTATTTTTTTAGCAAATGGCCATACTCAGTGCTTGTGCTATAAACTTTAGAAGCAGTGTTAGTAGCATAACAGGTAGCATACTTGCCTTTATTGTAGAAAGCTGTGGTGGGTTCTCTTCCCTCACTATGTACATGGAGTCCTCCTCCTCCTTTAAGGTGGGATGGGGAAGCTGCACTCCTGTGTATCCTCCTTTGGATGATATGCTTAGTAATTATGAACCTGTTACTGGTTTGAGAGCTGTTCTCTATTCTATTGCTACAGGTTTACCATTTTTTATTGTAACATGCACAGTTTATTTGTCAAGGACAGCAGGCACATAGTTTGTAGATGAAACACTGAAATGTAAAGTTGTTTAGCAGCAGCAACCTCTTTGTTAGTTGCAGATCCCTTTAATGTGGAAGTATTTATTCAGATGACTTTTATTTCTGCAGAGATTGTGTATATTGACTGATATTTGTGGATTGTAATGACAGAAGGTTGAGTGGCCTTTTGTGGTTGAAATGTTCTGTAATGGGCAGTTTTGTCATTATAGGATCATGCATTTTGTTTCATTGCTTACTGGAAAAAATTTCAAACCTGCAAATGTAAAACACGTTGTAACAAGTGGTGCTATATTATACAAGGAATATAATTTAATACAATTGAAAGGGTGAATAAAGAACAATGCACATATGCATGGTCCACAAAATGTGTGCGGGGGGCCTGTGGTTTGAAAATAGACACAAAGGTAAAATTAATCCACCACTCTGCATTTGCATTTTCTTTGAATGTGGGTTTCAGTGCCATTTCAAGGGCAGAGAACTTTACTATTTGAGCTAAATCTGTTTCATTGTGAGACTGTATTGTTGTGTTTAGCAAATGGCTAATCACAGGTTGTGCTATAAAATTTGAAGTTCATAGGTTCATAGGTATGTACTAGGCTAATGGCCCTGGAGCCTTTACAAGCCTAGCCCAAAAAAATTGCCCAGGTTCAGTGCCACCCGATGTTAGTTCACAGTGCCCATATCCATTAGGGCAACTGGAATGATCCCTGAAGTGAACCTTCTGTTACCCATCCACTTGTCAAGATTCCTCTTGAATAGGGCCAGTGAGGTGCTCTGCTTGACATGAATGGGAAGCTTATTCCAGAGTATGGGGAGTCTTTGGGAGATGAACTTGTCTCTCCAGCATGTTCTGTTAATTGTGGTAATGAGGTTCTGATCTCTGGGGCGTGTGGCATGGGGGGATTGGGAATTATTTAGGTGTAGCATTTCAAGTAGGGCTGAGTTGGACATGGCTTTGTAAGTCAAGCAGAGATCACCTCTAAGTAGACGATAAGAGACTGAGAACAGCTTAAGTTTCTTGAGTCTACCCATGTAGGACATGTGTTTAAGGCCTAGAATCCTTTTTGTGAGGTACTTTTGTGGCCTCCTCCAGCTTTTGTAGGTGTCTGGTCAGATACATGCCACATAGGGTGTTATATTCGATGATTGGTCTAATGAGGGATGAGTGAGAGGGATGATGACCTCTTTCTTCCTGGATGTGAAACTTTTGGTTATAAGATGTGCCACATAGAAGGACATTCTGACCACAGTGGAAATCTAGTGGTCGAAGGTGAGTTGGCTGTCGACCTGGGTGCTCAGATCTCTTATGGCCCCTTCAGTGTTCAGTGGGCTCCCATCAATGTGGCAGTTCGTGGGAACTGAGTTTTTCCCAAAGGGGATAATAACGCATTTTTTGGCGTTAAGCTTCAGGCCATGGTTCCGACACCAATCGTTGGTCTCAGAAAGGCCCTTTTGTAGGGTGTCTGCATCACTTGGGAGTTGATAATGACTCCTAGCTTGCAGTCTTCAGCAAACCTGGTCAGCCAGAGTCCTTTTGTGTTGGCCTGGACTTCCAAGAAGTAGATGCCAAACATGATAGGGCCCAGGACCGAGCCCTGTGGGACTACACTCATGACTGATCGACAGTCTGACTTGGAATCTGCAACTTTCACTCTGTGGGTCCTGTCTGTGAGCCAATTTGCAACCCACCTAGTAATGTAAGGAAAATATCTGTAAAAGTTTTAAATATCTTTAATCATTGTAGAAGTAAAGAGGCAAGTAGTATATACACTGACAGGTATGAAGGGTGCTTATTGTAACTGGGGAGAAATAGACAAGTAATGGGACACTGGAATGGCTGGGGTGCTGCTGGGGGAACTGCTGTGCAGGGGGTCCTGATCCATCATCCTGCCTAGGGCCCCACATGACCATGATCTGGCTCTGCTTGTGTTACACATAAGTTGAACCCAGTACTCAGTACTTTCACCGTCCTATGCTTTGGCCAAACTCACCTCCCTACCTAATTTGTGTCCACCTTCTCCACATGTTTCCATGTCATCACCACTGTACTGTATTTCCCATTCAGGCAGTCTTCTTCATGACTTTGAATAAGTAACCCCCTCCCACGCCCTCGTCTCCCTTGCTTTTACTTTAGTTTCCTGGAGCACTATAGCTGATGCTCTTTCCCTCTTTAGCCTGGTACCCATTTTATTTCACTTAACCAGAATCCAAATTTCCCCCATCAAATTCTGTTTTATCATTTAATTTTTTTTCTCCAGATCCCTCGTCAAGCACTCCTCCTGTAAAAGCAATTTGTGATTACCTGCAGGAACTAGGTTTGAGCCCTTTGTGTGTATATAGTACTGATTCTTCCCTTCCCAGCCACAGACAGAATGTGATCTTCCTGAGTTTACCCCTATTAATGCATGCAAACAAACCCCACATCCACATTTAATATCCCCCTCACAGCAGACGTAATCCACTGCTCATTCTTTTCATAACCACTGCTTACAGAGCTTAATGGACCCCACCCTATGTGCACCACAAATATAATAGAATTCATAGCATAACAAAGAAGTCTGAGAAAAAAATATAATTTGAGCACACAAGGTAGAGTGTCTCTTCATCTGATAATAACCATACATATTAGGAATTGACCAAAAGTTGTTGACCATTTTGGGGTGTGTGTACCACTGGGCCAATGTTGCTCACTTTGCTCTCTCTTCACACAAATCTTCAACAAAGTAAATCATTACTATCTGTCTTTCCCCTCTTCCCGCAGTACACATGGTTTCAGGCAAAAGAAATTACCAAAGAAAAAAGACGAAGAAATAATGTCTCCATGAGAAGTCCATTGTCTCATTTGGTCTTACCTGAGCTCTAACAGCCATGAATATTGCTTTGCCCTTCTGGCAACAATTCCCAACACCCTTGTCAAGCTTTTTTCCTCTCCATCACTTCTGGTTGGCACTACTGCTCTTTCACTTTATTACAATCATTGTTCCGCAACTCAAACCCATTTCACCCTGATATCAAAAAAAAAAAAAAAATCAGATGCACTCAATTACATCTCAGGCACAAGACCTGACCATGAACTTTGATGATGAAATTTTGAACTATTTCCTATTTAAATGTGCTACTTAACCCGTCACAGAGGAAAGCCTTGGCACTGAAGCTCCTTGATTGAAATAATGTAATGCTTGTAGGGCTTACAGAATTTCTGCCAAAGATCAAACAAAAAACAAAAAAATACCAGAATGACAGCCCACCCACTCAGTGTTTTAACAACCCATGAAGCATTACAAAAATATGCCTTCTTAGGAGCCTTTTCCACATTACTGCCAACATGATGGAATACACAGTGTGGAGAAAAGGGGCAGGAGGCAAAAAAGATAAGCACCTACTAGCAGTGTGATATTCTCCCATTGTTGTACACTGCAGGATGACTTTTATAAATTCTAAACGGGTCATGATTGTCCAGAACATACATCGGCATACCTTATCAACAATCCCCAAAGTGAAGACTCCTTAACTCTAGAGGACACATTTAATTCTGCTGCTATTACCAGCAGAAATAAAATCACTAGCAAACAATTAACAATCTTACAGGTAGTTCTACCCTGACTAGCATTAAAAGATGGCAGAAGGTGGTGGTGGGAAGGAGTTAGGAAAACATTAGAGAGCCTTCTTCATTAGGATAGTCAGCATGGTCCATAGCCTAACTCTTCAGACACATGCTTTCCAGCTTATTGGAAATGTAAAGGGGAAAACACTAACAACAGCACCCTTTGGTGTACAGGTTGTGGAAATATACAAAACCATATTAACTGCAACCAGAATATGAAGCTGGATTAGGAGTCACACTGAAGTACAAGAACACAGCTTGTTATCCTAAGTAAGCTCCTTTCATACTGAATCCTTATGTACACATTTCCTACTTTGAATCACTAATTCCTAGCATCTTTGATCACCTTTCTCTTTCTTTAATGACCGCCACTAGTAATTAACTAGGAGACTGTTGTTTTCTTGTATATTCCACATAGCTATCACCCACTATACCTTTCAGCTGTTCCACATTTGGTGGTATACTCTGATTTCAGACTCAAAACTATATCTGTTCCACTTTTCTGCTTATACCATATTTCTTTCAACTGCCCAGATTTTCGCAGACTGTCCAGATTTTGACTCATAGTTTTAGTTTGTTCCTCAAAAAATTACAGATTCCTAGCAAATCAATGAAGGCTGAAGTTACTAAATAATGACAAATATTTGAGATTCAGACTTCATATCCTTCAGAAATTTCATGCTTTTAGAAACATGTTATTTTAGCAACATTCTCAGTTTATAAGAGCAGTTTTTAAAATCTGTCCCTATTTTTTGGCTTTAGTCCCTCCATTATTTTTGGCTTTGTCCAGATTTCTTGCACTAAGAGGTTGAGAGGTATGGACTATAGATAGCTCTGATGTCTAGCTTTTCATTGGATCAGTTCTAAAATCAATGATAAACTGACAGAGCTTGTCATGGTCAAAGGGGGACCAATGGCAGATGCTAAAGTACAGTTTGTAAGGAGTGTAGTTAGTACAAATACAGAAGGTGTAGTCTTTTATTTTGTTAAATGATGGCTGGGAAAAGAATACAAGCTGGCAGGGCTGAAAAAAGGTCTGCGTGTTTCAACAGACAGCCATAAGACAGGATCCATCTCATCATCATCATCAACAGTGATGAAGAACCGTCTTCTGGTTCGGGAAGCAATGATATCAGGAGTCTTCTGGTTCGGGAAGCAATGATGTCAGGAGTCTTCTGGTTCTGGAAGCAATGATGTCAGGAGTCTTCTGGTTCTGGAAGCAATGATGTCAGGAGTCTTCTGGTTCGGGAAGCAATGATGTCAGGAGTCTTCTGGTTCTGGAAGCAATGATGTCAGAAGTCTTCTGGTTCTGGAAGCAATGATGTCAGATGTCTTCTGGTTCTGGAAGCAATGATGTGAGGCACTTCTGACTGTGCTCTTGGACAAATAACAAATTTAAATCACCTTTACCAAGCCTGACTGTGATAACCTGGCACAAGGAAGTTATTCTAGCAACCTACAGCTTGCCAACTTCATGCCACATAACAAAACATTACCTAGAGTCAAAACTAACTTACATGAACTCAGGAATACATCTAAGGCAGAAATGAGTGCATCCACTATACTGATGACTTTCACTGATACATCTTTACAAGAAGACTCTAGCCACACCTACATACTGATACGAGGGTAGCACTAGAGCAGATTTGGCCCATTTGATAGCTTCAGTCAACCGACTCACTGTGTGACTGAAAGTTCTTCAATCAGCTCTGCAGAGCCAAGTTCAACATATTAAGGACTCTGTCATTAATGCTTTGGATAGGATGGCTAAGTAGGTTGTACTATTAAATATAGTGTTTTTCTCTGCCATTGTTAGACATGCCAAGCTTATTTAATACAATTTATGTCAGTACCCCAAAGTTGGGGTAACCTAAATCCAGGCATGCCGTCACCTTTTACAGAGTTAGCAAACTCTCTCCTAGGGGTACATTTTTTCCTGAGAGAGCTCTTTTGGGATGAAGTTAGTGGAAAATATTAATGAAATAAACTCCCCAGTGCAGAGGGCTGATTTACATAAGCAGATCCTGTCATTTGTACCAGATATCTTGACTTTACAAGATACCTGTCTATCTGTGCAAGGCCATTTAAAATTGCCAGAGTGAGGATACGATTTACCTTTTTCCTCAGTCTATACTGCAGGCAAATGGTGAGGAGTAGCCACACTTGCGACACTGTATATATATATATATATATATATATATATATATATATATATATATGTGTGTGTGTGTGTGTGTGTCTGTGAATTTTATCTTCCAGGGGGAGAGTTTGCTGGCGTGGTAACCAAAACAGGTGGGCAAATTCCTAATGGGGCTACATTTTTATGCAGATGCTGCTTTATATTCAAAATGGAGTGTGGGTATCTTTAAGAATAGTTGTAATGGGTGTAACTGCATTATCTACCAAGCTGACACTTCAGCGATACATACTTGTCAGCTCTTGGCAATGACTAAACTGCTGTGAGCCTGGATAGATGAGATGCAGTTAGTAGATATGGGAACATATAGCTCCCACTCCTCAACTCAATTCACACACTACTCACCCCCTGTTTGATATCTTCAGTAGAATAGATAGAATGTGTATAGATAATGAATTCCTGAGTGTCCCTCCTGAATGTTTTACATTTCCATGCTCACACTCTGTCCGTGGAGGTCTTTTTTGTGTCTTTTCAAATATCACCCCCCTCCCCCCACAGTCCTTGAGATTGTACCTGTAGTTCACAAGAAGACCCATTCACCCAAGAGTTTATGCAGACACATAATAATGGCCACAGTCAGCTTCATTACCTTTGGAATAGGATACCTACAAAGGCTTTATGCCTTCCAAATTTAGATCCTGGTCCATTTGGCTGTAATGGTCCTGGAATTTGGAATAACTTACCTACAACAAGAATACAAAAATATCTTGGTTCAAAAACATAAACTGAAAACTAATCTCTCTCTCTGAGGAGCTATAAAAGATCAAACATAGTATTCAACAGATAATAAATAGGAAGGCAGAAATAGCTCTGAATAAGCTGCAGCTACAGTATTATGAAAGGTCACCACAAACATTTTCAAGGTTAGCTATGAGATGCAGAACAGAAGTGAGGTACACCATATGCTCATACTCTCAAACCATGATTCTGGTGCACCGGGTTGGTACGGGATGCTATGGGAGTGATGCACCCTTTCATATAGCAGCTTTGTAAAAGGATCCATGTTCAAAGTTGTCAGGATCCTTGCCTGTAAAAATGTAAGCATTTCCCTTTGCTCAGAACCCTCTAGTAAGGTTAGAATTTGAAGGTTTTTCTGGCAGGCCCTGTTTTCTTGTTCTTTGATTTTTTTCAGACAGGGATTGAGTAAAGTCAACCAGACATGTCACTTGATGCTTTAACCCCTTGGGTCTACCAGCTACTGCTTGTGAAGTGGCCTCAAGCTTTACCTTCTTCATGGACAAGTCATCACCTGAGTTCTTTAGTTCTTCATTTATTTCACCTGCCTTGCAGCTGCATTTGGAAGGTCTCCATGGACATGGTGAGTTGATGAATTAACTGGGTAAGTTCTACTAGTTCTGAAGATGAGGTGATGTCTAGCTGTTGGTTTATTTTACTGTTTACTTCATTTCCTAGTGTAGGCACAGGGTTTCTGGATGCCGCCATATTAGTTTCACTGGATTCCGCAGCTAAAAGATGCCAAAGATTATCCAAGTTTACTTTGGCTTTTGGAGCTATATTTTGGGTGGCATAAATTCTCTTGTGAAGTTAATTACCACTTTGTCACTCTTTTAGGAGGCTACTGTGTTTACAAAGTATCAGCAGTGCTTTTTGCTAATATTCTCAGGTGCTCGAGCTTTCACATCTCACACCATTGCCCTCAGAACTAGAAATCCAAAGCAGTCCTTTTATAAAGAAAAAAAAAATATTACTTTTGGATTCTCAGTTGTTACACTTTCCAAAAGCCCTGTCCACCCTCACATGATCCCTAAAATGGAGGGTCTTTGCATGGAAATGCCTACACTGACTTTTTATTAAACCAGATATAGTAGTAGGTTTTACCTGTGTAGGGAGACCACAATGTGGGTGATGTTTGCATTCAGACTATGGTCCCTTCTTGTCACACATAATTTGGAGCTGTGAGCTCCTTCAAAATTTTTTTTGGGATCAGTTGGAAGGTGTTTGTCATGTAAAGTATCAAGATAAATTTGACCTAGTGGTCTTTGAATTTATGCTCACACTCAAAGATTTCCTCTATTTTATATTCTGTTATTAGCACTAAAGAAAGCCATTACCCACCATTGGGGGGACTGCTTCTCCCACCTCAGTTTTAGAATGTGGGCAAACCTTCTAACAAATGTTATCACTGTAAAAATTAAATATCCCAGGAGAGAAGCAAAGAATACACTTTTCTTGCTAAAATGGTCCACTTATGACCCAGTACTCAAATTGGCACTCCACTCCAAGGACAAGCATCTTGTGAGGTAATTAGGACAACTGTTAACTCTCAGGGATCGTTGGGCCTTCCCAAACAAATGAGATCTGTATGTATTCCAAATGTGGAAAAGTTATTCCCACGCCACTGCCACATAAGCCTGGCACCTCTACTTTCCTCTATTCCTGGCTACCTTAATAACAGTCCCACTTATCCTGTCCCAAATTGCATATCCATATACTAGATAAACATATTTTACAACTGAATATTTTATTATTACTAAAAGTCAGTTACTGATTTCCTTGTGAACTGTGATTCATCCGTGCATATTATTTTTATATATTATCACTATCTTTAATAATGTGAATTTTAAAACAACTATGCATAATGCACAGCTTATTTTGGTTTCACTATACAGCTGGTGGTGATTCCGTATACAATGTGAGGAAACCTGATGGAATTGTCTTATATATGAATTTATGTTCAGTTTACATTTCACAGAAAAATGTTTTTAGTTATACATAACATTCTAAACTAAGTTAAAAATGATAAAGAACAGCAGAAAAGTGGAAGAAATATACCAAACAACAGGTTTAAAAAGAGAATTAGTCAGAGAGTTTCTAATGAAGCTGTTAAACAGTACTAGGGAAGGGATGTAATTCACATCTATACACTGATTATGAAAATGAGCACAACGTGAAACTGACTTTTAGTATTTAACAATAGCTTATCTTATCTTCTGTGTTGACAAAGATGTGTAAAAAAATGAGTGTGCACGTGCGCATGCGCGTGTGTGTCTATGCATATGTGTTTGTGTGCCTCTGTCTGTATTAATATTGTGTGTGTGTGTATGTGTGTGTGAGCGTGTGTGCCTGTATATGAGAGCATATGTGCATGTACGTGTGTATTGCGCGTGTGTGTGTGTGTGTCTGAGTATAGTTTTTCTTGTTTTCCCATTAATTTAAGAAATTCTGCAGTGCTGTTAGTCCATCACTGGGGAGGATTACCATTTATGGTCCTTGGAGAAACTAATCTCTCAGTGTGCTAATCAGGATGGTTAGTATTCATCAAAAGTAGAGATGCAAGCTTACTTGTTTTATGGAGTTTTGGAAGCTGGTCAGACTGGGGTACTTGTGGATCAAGACAGCCAGCATTTTAGTGAATGCAGAGATCATTGGAAGTACGCAGTTGGCTCTTCTGGAGGGGAATTTAAATGTGCCATAACATAGTTTCTGTAATGATTCGATGATCTATAAATCCTTCTGCCAGTCCACACCAGTTCTGTATTTATTAGACAGTTTAAAGATAATATCATTGCTGTTTTGTAGAGCTCTCTGAGTTGAAAGCAGCATAGCTGAAATAATGTAATCATAGCTCTTTTATTGGCTAATGAAGCTTTTACTGAATTAACAGATAAACCACATTCATTGATAAAAAAACAGTAACAGGATAATAAATAATCAAAATCAATCTAAATAACAGTAAATCCAAAGAATAAGAGAATAGTTTATAGTTATATGTGAAACAAATGTTTTTGTTTCACTGACTGATAAAACAGTGTATGAAAGTAAACTGCCCTGGAGGTGGGATCCATGCAGTCCTTTGTGAATAGATGCCATTTGTTATTGCAGCAAAACTGTGTTTTTCTTCATCTGCAAGGGAGAAGTTTTATTGAAAAAGTCAGCTGCAAGGCACTTTTAGTACTGTCCTACAGAGATCCTAGTTTCAGGATTACCTCTGAACTGCACAGAGTTTTGCAGAATGGCCAGATTTTGCCTCATATGTTTGGTTCATTTTTCATAAAAGTGTGGTTTTCTAGCAAATTAATGTGAAATCATTAAAGACTGAAGATTAAAAATAATGACAGACATTTGAGTTTCAGACTTCATATCCTTCAGAAATTCATGCTAATGCAAAACATGTTATTCTATCAACTTCCTAAGTTTGTAAGAGCAACATTTAAAAATTGCCCCTATTTTTGGGCCTTTGTCACATGTTTACTTATGGCTTTGTCCAGATTTCTTGCTCTAAGAGGTTGAGAGGTATGATGTGATGTAATTGTGGATAGCTGTACTTTGACACCAGTTAAGCCCTCTGCTCAAGGATGACACAGTATAATCAGCTACAATCTCTATGAACAACTGTAGAAGAACCACAAAGGTGAATCCAAAATGCTGTTCAGTTTTTAATGCCTTTAAATTGCATTAGTTTTACAGAAGGTTTCCCTGTAAGCTTGATCTGGTCCTGCATTATGAGCACTGAATCCAGACGGGCTCTTCATTCATGTTATTCTACTGACTTCTTCAGGAAGAAGTCTGTTATGAAAGACAAAAGTATTTAACCACATTTTTCAGTGTACCTGGTGGATTTTATTTTGTGTGTTTTTAGTTTTTGCAAACAAAGTAATAACACATGGAGATAGTTTCACAAAGTACAGTCTACGTCTCTCCTTCAGTTTGTGCTTTATGCATGTCATTCTGTCTAGTGTCCCAGTACACTACGCAGGAGATTTATTGGTAGGTGATGTCTGATGGCAGGACAAAGTAGTATTTTATGCAGTGGCCCTCTTATGAACCGCACATCTGTCATTATGGCAGCTCTTGTGGATACTGTTGACACAGATTACATTACTAAAAGATAAGTAGAGCTATCCACCAATTACCACCTCTCCTTAATAATGAAGACATACCTCTTGCAAATGCCACTACTATCTTTCTTAATATGTGCCTATCACACTACATCTTGTAACTACCCAGAACAGGATAATTTCCCACAACCCCATAAAGCCACTGCCAATTTATCTCCCAACCTACCTCCTTACTCTCTAACAATTAATCCCAGCTTATACAATGCTACTGCTGTAAGCTATAGCCATATTAGACTCTTTACCTCTTATCCCAAATCAACAGCAACTCAAAAATACTGTACCATACTAAAAGAACTAGCAAAATTAATGCATAATGTCCATCACCTACTCCTGAGTGCTGGAGATATCAACTCAAACCCAAGACCTAACAATACAAGTCCTCTCACCAATTCACATCACCTTCCCAAGACAACTCAACTTAACTCCAGGCCGTTAAACAGTCTACTCCTCCTAAACCTAAATATTAGAAGCATGAATAACAAAACACATGAACTATACACTCTAATCTCTCAATACTCCCCTGATATAGACAGTATAACAGAAACATGGCTAAAACCATCTACGCAAGATACCGAGATCCTACCACCTGGATATAGTACACTTAGGCAAGACAGACTAGGTAAAAAGGGTGGAGGTATTGTCCTGCTGTACAAAAACATTTCATCCATAACTAAACTCGAGGCAACTACACCCCCTTTAGAAAAAGCTGAAATTCTCTTAGCAAAGCTTAAAATAAGTAACAGAAAAGCCACCAACCTAGTAACATGATATATCCCACCAGGCAATAACATCCCTATCATGGAGACATTCCTTCAATGGTTATCTCAATCCATGCCTCAAGAGACAATTGTATTAGGTGACTTTAATATAGACTGGCTCACATGCTCTGCTCAACTACCCACTAACCATATCAATCTTCATACCTTCTCTCAAGTAGTCAAACAGCCCACCAGAATAGTTAAAAACAATAAAAAAGAAAGCCTATTAGACTGGATCTTGCTAAATAAAATACCCTTCTACTACTTAGCCGGAACCCTTCCAGACTCACTGAGTGACCATCAAACTACTTTCTTACTTAAATACAACCCCATCACCCCCAAAGTCCTATACTTCAATCAATTAGAAACAAAAAATACTTTAACCCCACTCACTTCAGACAAGAACTAAAGCTATATAATTGTTCTGACCTTTATTACCTACCCTTAGATGAAGCTATTCAAAACTTCAACTCCACCTTCTTAGATATATTAAACAGACACGCCCCTGCAAGAACTACTAGAGTAAAGTCAAAACCAGTCCCATGGTTAACTAGGGAAACTAGGCAAAAAATAGCTGAAAGAAATAGAGCCTGGTCAACCTGGAGGTCCAATAAAAGCCATAGCACACAGCAAGCCTACCAACAGATTAGGAATCTAACCAAAAAACTAGTTATCCAATACAAGAGAAACTACTTCATTACCCATCAAACCCAACATATGAATAACCCTAAGAAATTCTCGGCAGGTTTAAACAAGTTACTACACCCTGGTAAAACAATCACCCCACCCCCAACATCAGGTTTAACAAAAGAAACATAGCTGAATCATTCAATACATTCATTACTGAAATCGTACAAACTCTAGCCCAACAATATCTCACTGTCACTACAACAGGTGTCCCCTCCCCCACTAACTACATGCCCACTTTTAAACTGCAACTCACCCCAACCTCCTACATAAGAAAACTATTATCCCAGCTGAAACCCACAACACTAGGAATAGATTCCCTCCGCAATGAACTTCTAAAATTGGCAGCAGCAGAAATAGCTGTACCAGTTTCTATACTAATCAGTAGATCAATTACTGAAGCTACAGTACCCCTGATCTGGAAAACTGCCTATATCATACCCATTCACAGAGGAGACACTTCCTATGACATATCTAACTACCGACCAATCGCTATACTAGCTCCACTGGCTAAAATATTAGAAAAATGCATCCACCATCAACTTATGTCCCACCTTATAAATCAGGAACTCATATCTCCATCTCAACATGGTTTCCGTCCAGGTCATAGTACCACCACAGCTCTGTTAGCATTCACAGACACCATAAACCATAACAGGAGCAATGGTAAACTTACTTCTGCCCTTTTCTTATACCTATCAAAAGCCTTTGATATGGTTAGCCATGACAAACTCATCTGCCACCTCAAAAACCTAGGATTAGACAACCAGTCATTCTCCTGGTTCGACAACTATCTTAAGGACAGACAACAAGCAGTACGGTGGAACAATAACTTGTCTCCACTTTTACCAGTCACTCTTGGGGTACCTCAGGGATCAATACTGGGTCCCTTGCTATTCTCAATTTTCACAAACAATCTCCACTCAGCGACAAATAGCAGTAGCCTTATCCAATACGCAGACAATTCCACTATAATATGCAGTGCCTCAACCCTGCAAGAACTACACAATAAAACCCAGGATAATTTCCACTCAGTTGAAAACTGGCTTACCGACAATGGTCTCATTCATAACTCCAAAAAGACCAAAACCCTGCTATTTCACCCCTCACAAAATACCACCCTTGCCGAAACTTTCTATATTCACTCTAAAAATGGTACACTTATCACACCCGAATCTCACACAAAACTACTAGGCGTCACCATTGATAACAAGTTAAAATTTGATATCCACATTAATCTAGCTATTAAAAACACTCACAGAAAGCTAGGTAGTCTCTACAAACACAAGTCCTACTTGACCCATACTGCTAGGACCAAAATTGCTCACACTCACTTGCTCTCAACATTACTCTATGCATCCCCAATCCTAACAAATCTATCCAAAACAGAAACCAGCAAACTAGCAACCTGCTATAATCAAATAGCCAAATTTGCTAATAACTCATCTTTTAGAACCCATCACTATCATAACCTAAAACAATTGGACTGGCTTGAACTGCCAAATTTATTAATCTACAATCAATGTATCATTACTTATAAGCTCCTCCCCCACCCAAATAAAACACCAACTTTAAGCATCCTAATTCAGCAGTATTCCTGTCCTAGGCAACTCCGCTCCACAGATAAGTTACTATTAACAGTTACTAGATCACACAACCTTGCCAGTGACTCCCTCTACTCATCTTACATATCCAAAATTTGGAACTCCCTGCCTCCATCCATTACCCTGGAATCTTCTCTATCCAAATTTAAGAAATCTATCAAACGCCATCTCAGCAACAAATGGTTATGTCCCTGCTCCACACCAGATTAACTTCAGTCCTGCTCCACTCCTGCTATAACTCTTTCCTCAAACACACAGTCTCCTGATATGACTGTTTAGTCTTATCAATACCATATTCAGATGCATGCTGTGACTCTAGATAGGATATTTAATATACTTTATTGTTAGTACATGTATTGATCATTATATATGTCTTTGTAAGAAATTAATAATGTGTGCTCATCTATATTGTCTGGTTGAATATACTAGAAACATGTAAAATATATTGTCTGTATGTCTTGCATATGTGTTTCTTTGGAGCTTTTCTTCCCGGGCCTCCACTGAAAATGGGCATGTATCCAGTTGGACTATGCCGGTTAACAAATGTAAAATAAAATAAAATAAATAATAAATAATTGTAGAAATTTTAAAATTCAGAAACACAGAATTTCAAGCACAGGTATCTGAACAAAATCATACAAAACTTTCTGCAACTGATTTTTATCAGAACAAATTCCCTGAGATCGAAAGCCATTTCATCAGATTATTATTATTATTACTACTATTATATTATTACCAATTTACAAGTACAGTCCACCTTCACAGGCAGTATGCATGATAATTACTTGAAATGGTTCACAGCTGATCTCTTCTTGATAGAACTGGACTGTTTTGACATTCCTGAAGTTGCTGGGAATCTGTGGATTGCTATTAAGGAACTGCTCTGTTTTGCCCCATTTAGCTGCCTGTCTAACTTGGGTTATTTAACTGTAGGTTGTTAGCCCACTGTAGAAATTACTGAGAAGTGTATACATGGTATAAGAAAAGATGAAGAAAGTTTAAAGGTGGTAAATCTAAAATTCACATGGGGATTGGGTTTTGCTGCTTATTAGATCATGATTAATAATAGCAAATCTGGCATTACTGCTGTAGTAAAGATTTGGCAAATTAATCACTTCTAAATTGTGAGCAGATTTATGTCTCATTATGTCTTGTCTGTAAACGAGTGTTGTCCTAACAACATTATGAAAATGTAGTTAGTTTTTCCTGGGAAGCTTGAACTAATTAAATTATGAGATTTTCAGAAAAGAATACAGTATTGAAGCAGAAACTAAAATCCATGTTACAGATAAACATGAGCCTCGTGACAAGATGCAGGTGTGGGATTTATGATCCAGTTTCAGAAATGAAATCAAATTAAACAGAAAATCAGCAGGCAACACATGTAGGAAATATTAAAGCACTTGGCACAAAAGTATAATTCTGATATAGTGTTCAGTTATTAATTTATAAAACATTAATTTTCTGTATCCATTTTGTATCTAGATTATAATTTGAACCCTGATGGACTTGATTTCTTATTAGCCGTACAGAAACCATCAGCGAGGTTTTCATGGAAATTGTGCAAGACTCATGGCCGACAGGGACTTTTCTCACACTTTATAAAAGAGATGGTGACTACCTTCCTTTTGAAGAAATTAGCTCCTCACCTATTACAACCTAAAAACTACAGAGCAGCCATTCACTGAGACGTTCGTAACCTTATAGACTAATGACTTTCTTATCAATCATGAACTCTTGGAACTTTTTAAACTCACATTCAGAAAGGATCTTCATGTCAAGATGTCTTTGGCCAGGATACACAGTCATCTTCATTTGGCCACTAGCAAAAGACAGTTTCCATTTTTATTTTATTAGGCTTGTGCAATGTATTTGCTGTTATAATGCACAATATTATTACATACAACTCTGAGGGCCTATATGAGTCTAAGGTAGAAGTCTTAATCCTGTTGTGGCTGGAGAACAGAACATTCATGTTTAACTTCAGAAGCCAGTTTCTCATATTCCTTAAAAACATAATGAGAACAGTGATATGGGTCACGAAAACATTTGACTTAGTTAATTTTCCATTAAGTGTTTTTGTCTTCGAAAGCTATATTTATAAAATGCACACTGTAAGAAGGCATCTGATTGGCCATATCCAAAACAAAGTAGTTTTAAGGGAAAGCAGCCAACAAGAAAGACACATTTTAAGCATAAATTACAATTGTCTATAAATAAAGAAACAAATCAATCACTCAATCAATAATCAATCTGAGAGGGAGAAGCATGAGGTGAGAAATAGCATTTGTACTGTACCTCTCGCTTAGTAAAACAATGAATATTTTTCTTAAAAAAAAAGCAGAGCAACATTGTATCAAAATTCTTCACAGCATTATGATGTAATTGCTACAGTTATCTCGCAATACAGATAGCATTACAAATTGTAAAAGAAAGCCTTTATTAATATGGCAATATATTCATTTTGCATGCCTATTAATTCTACTCGATGGAATACATTGAGAATATATCTAATTATGTTTGCTATCCACATTCCATGTAAAATTGTATTACAGTCTGTCTGTGATTCTGCCTTCAGGAAAATGACAGATTTGCATAAAGAAAAATTATTCAGTTAAAACCTACTCAGTTAGCAAGATAAGTACACCACTGCTAACACTGGGAATGCAGACAGCTACAAACACAGTCTATTTCACCTTTGCTAGATTTAAATGGTTATCATTATGTGCCTCTCAATATCAAAGAGTTACTTCAGTCCCTAAAAAAAAATAAAAAATACCTTTCTCTGATTTTGCTAGTGAGGCCTGCAGTGGAAAAGAATATCAAAGAAAAAAAATGAAATACACTCCGCAGATTTTCCAAATGTGAAAACGTTCTTATTTTAAACCTTATGAAATTACACCATTGTTCCTTCCATCTTGCACAGGAAAATTTGCATATAAATATAAGATAAAATCGGACTTTGAAATAGTTCTAAAACATAAGGCAAACACTGTTTCTTTAGTCTGGCATGAGTGTTTCTGCAGTGTGTGTCAACACTTTATAGGAAGTTGTCAATCTGCATGCCAAGGTTAGGTAATGCATCTGGAAATGCAGAACAAGAGACCGAAACAAAATGGGTTAAGAAGTAAACTGTTCACTCTCTGATCATAAGATGTGTCAATCAATTACTAATAAATCTTTAAACACTCATAGTGGTTATTGGCGTCTTTATTCATGGCAGAAATGGCATACTGAATCAACAACTCTCATGGTGTTTTTGCTTTTTAAAGTTTACTTCCATCATTTACTGCCTAGAAAACATTTAATTCATAACGGCCTTGCCACTGTCATTTTACTTTGACATCTGACTGCATTTATTGGTGAATATTTTGTGTTCATGTGGTAAAGCAGGCAGTGGCATTTGCAAAGTTATTTCATGTTATAATATGTGTCAACCTGCAGATACTGAAAACAGGAAAATGGCCCTTGAAAAAATAGGAACATTCAGCTAAAAATCTGGACATCTAATCAGCATAAACTTTGAATACCAAATAGCATATAGCTCTTCATGCTTTGAGAAGGAATGTGGGACACTACTTAGAAATACGTTTAAAAACAAAAATGATGGAAACGGTTTACTATTGGCATTCCGAGTCTGCTTCAGTCAGCCATTTAGAATGTCAACCCAAAATGCTGAATCCGGAATTCTGAATAGTAAACCCAGGAGAAAATGAATACTTCGGCAACCATGGTTTGATGTATTCAACATAGCAGGAGGTGACGTCAATCACCTCCTGCTATGCACATTAAAGTACTGTTACACTCTAAAGTCAATGGTACATTAATTCTACTATTTTGCAGGGGGGCCCCTGCCATGTGGGAGCTGTGTCCCCCACACCATCTGCACATTAAATATATCAACTCCGAGATCACACTACAGTGCGGAAATGGGCTAATTCCCCGTTCCTCACTGAAACTTGATCTGTTTGCACAATGTCAAACCCAAACTTGAACTACACTACCTGTTCGCTGTAGTGTAGGCGGTACATTTTGGTTCAACATTCTGCCAACTTGAAAACTGCAATTCGATCAAATGCTGGTTGACTGATGCAGTTTCATGTTTTTCAGTGTAAACAAATGGAAACGTATAAGCATGTTTTCAGAGAGACTGTATACAATCTGTAGACTTTAATGAGCCATATAACAAAATTCTACCACACACAAAGTCATTTATTTTTGCTTCAGAAGTAGAGAGTTGTAAGATGTGTCTTTTTGTTTAAATTATTGTTGCCACTAGTATGCTGGCCGTGTAGTGTGGCTTTCTGTGTACTAGACAGCTTCAAAAATCACATATGATAATACAGATTCACAAAATTGTGTGAAGGGGTAAATCAAGCCTGAAAATAGGGACATAGCTCCAAAAATAGGGACATCCTAAATCAGGCCTGAAAATAGGAATAATCATGTTATGAAACTGAAATATTTAGGGCTATGTTACATATCTCCTTTACTCATTTTTAACAGAATGGTGAAGCTTAGTGAGGTACATGCTTAAGTGGATATTAATACTCAATTATGGGTGTGATATGGGAAGAATAAAGTGGTAAATCCACTGAACACAAGTATCAGTTTGTAAGGGGGACGCAAGAGAACTGCCTGATTAAGTGACTTGCTCAGAATAACATAGCAGTCAGTTGGAAGCTGAGGCAGTCAAACCATGAACTATGGGAAGCAGATTGTTGTCATAATTCTCTGCAATAACTGCCAGGCAGATTTCATAACTGTAGCTGAGATGTTGTGGTTGAAAGAGAGTTCATTATCTACATAAGTTCCCAGGTCGCTGTGAGCTGAAATAGTTTTAAAAGGGGTCTTTTTCTTCTAGGTGTAACAAAATTGCAGTTCTTAGTCATTAGTTTGTGGTCTGCACTCTTGTGGGAGAAGAGGCTGGACTCTGCCCTTCTGAGCTGGGAATTTCTGGTTAAAGGTTTATAGTGCCTGCATATTTGAACTGTATCTTACTGAAATTGGTACACCTTGTTTGCTGTAGCATAGACTAGATCCAGGCCTGCTGAATCTAGCTTTGTTTATATGCTTGTTGCTTGTTTGCTTGTTATTTCCCTGGAACGCTAATTCCACCTAATACGCGGCTTCTCAGCGCTTCTGTGGATCACTAGTGATATCTGCATTGCTTACTGCACTTATTTCCTTGTTTCACTTGAAAGAAAGTTACTGTTTGTCGTTTTTGCATTTAAGTTACCTGTAACACATTGCACTTAAGTTACCAGGCACTTGCTCACTAAAGCAATTATATGTCAGCACTAAAAATTAAAAGCACTACACCCTCACTCCCCACTGGCCCTGGTTTTCAATTATTAAGGAATTCCCAATATTATTCTAGCATGTCCAAAGGTCAGTTGTCAATCTCCTTTCCAGTCCAGCTGGTGAATCTGGGAATCTTGAGGCAATGTTACAACTGCCTCATGTACACAGACAACCCTCTCCTCCTCCCAACAAATTCCAACACATGTGAGAGATGCAACCATATAGCCAAACTGGAGGCTAAGCTCTCTCAACTCAGTACTGGCATAACCAGTCAGGAGGAGAAGGAAACCACACTCACTACAATTCCAGTCTCACATAGACCTACCACGACAGCAAACCAAACACATAATCACACAAAACATACTCGGAGGCTCTAAATAAAGATCTGCCAAAGCAGCAGAGACCTCCAAAGCAGACACCCAAGCAGCTGCTACCCCAAAACAAAACACGTGCAACACATATCTCACAAAGCCAGTGTGCCAAACAGTCACAGCCCTTAAGACTAAACAACACACCTGATACACTTGTAATAGGTGACTCTATCGTCAAGCACACTGACGTCCCGCTCACCAGGCTGAACAAGGAGAGGGTCACGGTGAGCAGCCTGTCGGGCGCTAGGATCCGCCACATAACACAAGCACTCAGGTCACTCCAAGGCAAGTAAAAATATGACTCAGTCATTGTCCATGCTGGTGTGAATGACCTGAGACGTACCTCCCTGGACTACATGAAAAGAGACATAAAGGAGCTCTCTGAGCATGTAGCCCATGCCGGTATGACCCTGACCTTGAGTAGCATCTTACCCTCACCAAGAATGATGCCACAATATGAAGACAAGATGATCAATTTCAACAATTGGCTTAAGTACTGGTGTCATTCAAAGGGGATCCAATGCCTGTCAGCTTGGGATGATATGCTCGACAAGCCACGATGCTTTGCTAGGGACGGCTTGCACCTGTCACCCCTGGGCTTTGGGATATTGGCAAAGGCTCTTGCTACCCCCATAGTGCCTTTTTAGGCAAGGCTCAAAAGACAAACCCACCTCCATAGGTATCACAAGGGATAAGAAACTAAGAGTAATGCTACTCAACGCCAGAAGTCTAAACCTCAAGATGCACACACTCGAAACTCTCCTTAGCATGGAGAACATCGATATCTGTGCAGTAACAGAAACCTGGTTCAGGGCTCCCGAGAGCACCCCAGCACTACCAGGTTATACCTCATACCATGCTTTTCGGCCCCAAAACTTGGACCTAACCACAAAAGGAGGGGAGTATCGATATTCATCAAAGATACCCACACCTCCAGGTTGGTGGCAAAGCACGAAGCATCAGAGACTATCCATGTGCAACTAACAGTGGGTAAAACTGCCTTCCAGTTTATAGCCTGCTACAGACCACCCTCCCAAACCCAGGAACCCCACTCGGCCTTCCTGAAAACACTGGAAAATATGAAGGTCTCTCCAAACACCATTATATTGGGCGACTTCAACTACCCAAACATAGACTGGGAGCATTACTCTAGCTCCAACACCCTAGCCCAAAGGTTCCTAGAATTTATAAACTCAAATGCTATGGAACAACTTGTTACCACTCCCACAAGAGGGGAAAACATACTGGACCTGATCATCACCAACATGGGGACTATGCTCCAGACCAGAAGTGCATCCCTCACTGGTAAGATCAGACCATAAACTAATCTCACTGGATATTCACATCCCGACCCCACCCCCTGCCCAGAAAACCACAGTGAAAAACTTCTCTAAAGCAAATTTCACACTCCTTAAAACTGAGGTGGAATACTTCAAAGCCCTCGGGCCTGTGGAAAATACGGCCCAGACCGCAGAATCCTTTATAAACGCAGTCTATGAACACCTTCAGGAATGCATGGATCATGCGATCCCAAATAAAACCAAGACCCAATCCTCCAAAGGCAGACGTCCTGTCTGGTGGACCCCAGCCATAAACAAACTATACAATAGAAGGAGGAAGCTACTAAATGATAGAGCAAAATCCCAAAAAGGGAAGGCATCACTGATCAGTATTAGCAAAAAACTATGGGCACATATAAAATTGTCTAAGGCCAGCTTCGAGAGAAAAATTGCACAGGACACTAAGGATAATCACAAGGCTTTCTTTAGTTATGTTAGGAACCTGGGTGGTAATTCCCAGATATGCTCAGAATTAGTCCAAAATGACAAAAAATACACCGAACCCACAGACATTGCCAACATTCTAGCTGACAGGTTCAGTGCAAACTTCTCCCCCCGCTCCCCACCAAAAGGGCAAATATCTATCCCAGCAGAGTGCTGCCCCCCTGACATCTCAGATTCTCAGGTAAGAGCCGCCCCCTCCAAAGCAAAAAACACAGCATCAATGGGACCAGATGGTGTCCCGGGCTGCGTCCTACATGAACTCCAAGAAGAGCTAAACCCAAACATAAAACTACTGTTCAATCTCAGCCTTACTAAAGGATATGTGCCCAAAGAGTGGCGTACAGCAACAGTGGTCCCTCTCCATAAAGGTGGTGCCTCAACGGATCCTGGAAACTATCGCCCCATAAGCCTGACTAGCTTGGTCTGCAAAGCTATGGAAAGGATCATCATGGACCTCATAAATAAAGATATTGGGGACCTACAAACAGTGGATCCTACCCAGTTCGGCTTTGTTAAGGGCAGATCCTGCCTCTTAAACCTGGTTGATTTCTTTGAAACAGTCACCAAGGCCATTGACGAGGGGAAGGTGGTCCACACAGCCTACCTGGACCTCGCAAAAGCCTTTGATACAATACCCCACTCGGGCATTATAGATAAGCTCACCAGCTTAAATATAAACCCCTATGTCACTAGATGGATTGCAAACTGGCTCAAGGACAGAACCCACATGGTTAGAATTGCTGGAGCCATGTCAGACTCCAAACCAGTTACAAGTGGTGTCCCACAAGGCTCAGTCCTGGGACCTCTCTTGTTCGGTATATATTTCTCGGAGGTACAGGCCAACACGGAAGGACTGTGGCTGACCAAGTTCGCAGATGACTGCAAACTGGGCACCATAATCGACTCTCCAGCCGACACAAGCATCCTCCAAAAGGGCCTCATAGAAACAGACAACTGGTGTCAGAGCCATGGCCTCAAGCTAAATGCCAAAAGTGTATAGTCATCCCTTTGGCAAAACAAAGTGCTCACAAATTACCACATAGGTGGTAATCCATTAAGTACAGAAGAAGTAATTAGGGACCTGGGGACCCAAGTTGATAGCAATCTCTCATTTGACAACCATGTGGCCAAAGTGGTTAGAAAAACATTTTATATAGCCCACCTTATCATGAAGGGATTCACATCTAGATCAGGGAGGTCATCGTGCCTCTTTACTCATCCCTCATCAGGCCCATAATTGAGTACAATGCCCCTTTTGGGATGTACCTTACCAGACACCTGCAGCAACTGGAAAGACCCCAAAAGTACCTCACCAAGAGGATCAAAGGGCTCAAACAGATGCCATATGCTGCCCGGTTAAAGAAACTCCAGCTCTACTCAGTGGCATACCGCCTGTTCAGAGGTGATCTGTGCCTGACGTATAAAGCCATGTCCAACCCGGAATTAATGGACATGCTGCACCTCAGAAAATCCAAATCCCATCGAGCTACGCCGAGAGACTTGAACCTCAGCACTGAAATAAATAGGACATGCTGGAGGGACAGATTCATAACCCAGAGGCTCCCTTCACTCTGGAATAAAATCCCAGTCCTGGTTAGGCAGAGTCCCTCATTGACTCTCTTCAAGAGGAATCTTGATGAGTGGATGGGAGATCGTAGGTTTACCCCGGGTATCACTTCTGTGTCACTGTTAGACAGAGGCACAGTATACTAACCTCGAAAAAGGGCATAGCAAAATAAATTTAAAATGGGTGGCGAAAGCCAAACACATTCTGGCTAGGCTTATAAATGCCCTAGGGCAGATAGCCTAGTATGAACCTATGAACCTATGAACCTATGAACTTATTAGTTAGGTCAATATTTTTCTGTAGAATTTGAGAGTCTTTGATGGAACTGGCAAATGCAAGCAGATGCAGTCCATTTTTTGAGAACTACCTTAGCTGAGTGTAGATTTTTCTGCATGCTTTGCTGGCTACTGTATTTGTCAATTTATGATGTAGTCAAGATTGACTGTAGTATAAAATGAGGGTGCTTAACTCAAGCCCCCATACTGAGATGGGAGGGCCAAAGCCAACTATGTAAAGGTTGTAATTAAATTTGGTATAACTTTTTTTGCTTCTCTTCTGTCACTCTAACAGCTGTCACAGTGCCCTGCATCCTTACCTGGGTCTACTGGCACTCCAATCACCCCTAGTCCAATGCCTACATTTGAGCTGGGACCACCAAGCATCTTAAGGGTGTCCTAGGGGGTCGGTAATGTCCATCTTCTAGCTAGGGAGTTTTGTTCTTATGACCTAGTCTGATTCTCCTTGTCTCCATCCCAAGTTGTCCCATTCTTCTATCCAACTGCAGCCTTGCAAGGGAGAGGTATGGCATATTGCACCCGTCTCTGTGGCATCTCAACCAAGTCTCCAACCTCTTTGCCCCTTTTGTACCATGCCTTCCACTAGCAATGCCCCAAGCTTCCACTGGGGATCATTACAGCAAATGTCTACAGGATTGCCCATGCCCCAGAGATGATAAAACCCATCCCTGACTGCTGCTCCGTCAGTCACTCGAGTCACTAATTTAATCCAGGTCAGCTGTGCCGTAGTCAGGGCTTGGACCAAGAATTTATTTTAGCATTACTGTAGGAGGTGTCCAACAATTAATTGAAACACCATTTGCATACATAAAGCGGTGTTTTTTTTAATGAATGCTAGTGCTGTGCTTTGTTTTACAGTAGTTGTTAGTGTTGATAGGGAAATCGTGTTAGTGTTTTGCTTTCATTGTCATATTTTGGGCAATACTAGGTAGTGTGAGGTAGTCACTATTTAAATTTCTATATTTTCAATTTCTTTCATGTTTTGTGTGTGTGTGTGTGTGTGTGTGTGTGTGTGTGTGTGTGTGTGTGTGATTGTGTGTGTGTGTGTGTGTGTGTGTGTGTGTGTGTGTGTGTGTGTGTGTGTGCAGGGTTTGTTGTGGCAGTTTATTTGAGATCTGTAAAATACTTCCTGTATGTATGTTTTTTACAGTTATTTTTTTTTTACACAAAAATATCTTACTGAATTATCACTTACAACATAGGGAAGCATACATTAATATAAATGAAGGCAACCCATACTGACATATTTTCAGTTGCAAACAGTATACATCACTTGTAATCTATCCAGTCATTGTTGGTGAAACATTATAAAGGTCATTCAATTCCTGCCTTCTCTTAAACCTCCTCCAAAACATTATTCTGAATGTATTGTTCCCATAATTCCCATTTCTTTCTATGGAATTTGCTCCTACCAACAAATAAAATAAAATTAATAAGGATCCCACGTCCTGTTCTTTTATCTCTAATGTATACACTACTTCTAATACGATTGGTTTAGACTTTGATTTCCATTATTTATTAATTGCTTTTTTGGCAGCCACTAGGTTTAAACTCAGCAAAGTCTTACTATGTCTAGGCAATTCAAATTTGGTATCACAGCTCAAAAAATCTTTTCCTTAGTTAGTTACACCAATTTGTTTACCCAGTATTTCTGACACAGTAGTCTGTAGGGAATTTTTAAAGTCTGCCAACTCATTACATTCCTGAAATATGTGTTCCCAGTTATCTCTTGATTCTCCATCATACCTCCAACATTTGCCATCTACCTGATGAAAAATTATTTGGAGTATGCTTGGGGTATACATATACAAATACCTATGCAAACACTTCCAAGCAAAAATTCATATATGGAAGACATACATATGCTTCATTTAGAATTGCTTATCTAGTCTCTCTTCCTAATCCTATCTAAACTCTGACTGATTCCTATAGTTATCATGCAGTATTTTATATGTCTTGCTAATTATCCCTTTTGTATCAGCAGCTTATCTTCTGGATTCTACTTTAAACTCTATGAATGCTGATCTTTATGTTATGATCCCCCTGTTCCTTTCTGTCTGCCTGTGCTCTGATATCAATTCTTGATGGGGACGGCAGTCTCCAACCTGCAGTCCAAATGTTTTCTTTTCTTTTTCCCATTGTATTACCTTTTTCTCTCTCTCTATCTGCTCCTATTACCTTGTTTCCTCTGCCAGTTTTCTCCAGTAAGTTCCCACCCCCTCTAACCTAGTCTTTGTACCACTAAATTGCAGTCACTCCCATCGGCAGCATCTTCTTTCCCTATCTTCACATTGGATTAGTTCTTAGAATACTTTCTGCTACTTTAGCAATATAATATTCTGCATGACTATTGTTATTCTCCTTAAGGATCTGCATCCAAAATTCCAGTCTCTCCTTATTTTTTGAGCTTTCCCTTTGTTTCATCATATGTTTCTTTATAGTTATTGGTGCAATATAGTGCGTTTGCAATGTTTAGTGTAAATGATTATATTTTATTATTTAGAATTTGATGGTTTCGTTTCTCAATGAATCCTTACAAATTTATTTATATATGTTTGTGACAGGTGTAGGGCTAGCGTTATACTTAAAGTTAGCACACATGAGTAAGGTAAGCAGTGAGGGGATTACCATAACTCTTTCTTTGCCCTAACCCTATACATTAAGGTGCTAAAAACCATTTCCCTAGTAGCATCTCTAAACAAGATGAAATGACAGAATACACACAACACAAAACATGCACAACACTGATTCTATCCCCGTACCTCACTCTTACCCTAACTCTAACCCGTAAACACTTGCAAACTCACACCAACTGCTATAAGACAGTCTTGCACATTTTCACAACTACCACTTTTTCATTCAAACAATGTTTCCTGCACACTCCAGCTTATCTACACTATGTAAAACTAAACTCAAACATATATGATTCACTCAAATCAACATTTACTTATTTATGCATTCCTGTAAATACCCCAGAAAGTTTAAATCCAGATTAATTGAGGAAGTACTATCAAAACTCTCAACACTGAACATGTAAAACATTGTACAATACCAAATCCCAAAAATGCTAGACTTAATGAGGAAGTGCTACTGAAACTGCCAACACTGAACATGTAAAGCATTGTGCAATATCAAATGCCAAGATTCACTACTGTCTGGATCTGGAAAGAAGTGTGGGGGTATGGGGTTGCTGGTGTGTGTGTTCATTATTTTACACTTTTAGTGTTGGGTGTTTTGGTAATTCTTCCTCGATATTGTTGAATTTGACCTTGCTGGCATGAGAGACAACTGGAACTATCATTCAGTACCATTCTGTTGATCACACATTTGTCAAACAACACCTTAAAAATCTGACGAAAAAATAAATACAGACAACAATGTTTTACAACTAAAAGCCCAATTTCAGCCTTTCTTGGGGCTTGGAGATCTCAAAATTTATACTAATTTTAAGATCACACAAAAGTGGGGAAAAGGAGCAACTTCCAAATC
>NC_056745.1:1520163634-1520188634 GCF_019279795.1 Protopterus annectens | reverse complement strand
AGGCCCGGGGAGAAAAGCTCCACAGTTAAAATAAACAGACAGTAGTTACATTGGATTACATAGCGATTAACAATTTAACATAGCAATTAATTACAAGCATATTTACAGATGAAGAACATAGTACATCAGTAGACAACTAGAATCTTTATCTGCAAAGTACATAATAGACATTAACAAATGTTACAATAAGAAGTTCCTGCTATATAATAAGTACTAGGCTTATGAGCATCTGAGCTTGCTATAATCAAAGTAGTTAGTGGGGTGGAAAGAAAGGTAGTTGTTGGATGGGGTGGGTAATATTAGAGTGGGAGTTGCAAGGGCATAGCCAGCATGTTTTTAGGTGCGCTTTTAGTAAAGTTTTGAAGTGGGTGCATGATGGTACGGAGGTAATTGTGGGTGGGAGGGAGTTCCATAATTTGGCTATGGCGCAAGAGAATAGTGTTTCACCAGCAGAGTTCTGCAAGTGATTTTTGTTACTGGATCTTAGTGGTCTGGTGGTGTGATAGGGTTGGAGTAGATTCTGGAGGGATGGGACATTTAGTGGATGGTTTACTAGTTTGTGGGTGAGTGATAGTTGATACCATTGAAGGAGGTGAGGGAGTTCAAGCCAGCCCATTTCAGCAAGTGACAGACACTGGTGACTACGGTAGGATGCCCCTGTGGTGAATTTGGTGATTTTGTTGTAGCAGGTCTCTAGCTTGTTTAGATCGCATTGCCTTAGGTTGGTATATATTGGAGAGGCATAAAGTAGGGTGGAGATTTGCTATTGAAATCTTTGCTGCTTTGGTGAGAAGTTGCTTATTTCTGTATAATGCTCCTAGTTTTTTTGTGGACTTTTTTTATGGTCATGGATATGTGAATGTCAAATTTTAGTTTATTGTCTGTTTCCACTCCTAGCAATTTGGTGTGTTCATTTGGGTATATAGTGGTGTTGTCTTTTGCTGTGATGTTAAAGTGAGAGTTGTTTTGAGTATGTTTGGTGGGTTGGAAGATGAGCAGTTTAGTTTTGTTTGGGTTGAGTATTAATTGGACATTGGATAACCAAGTTTCAAAAGAGGAAAAGGCTTCCTGTGTGACTTTTTGCAGTTTGGGTAGGGACTGGGCTGAGCAGATGATGGTTGAGTTATCTGCGTATTGTATGAGTGTGCCATGTTTGGTGGCAGAGGCTAGATTATTGGTGAAAACAGAGAAGAGTAGGGGTCCAAGGATAGATCCTTGGGGAACCCCTATGGAGACAGGTAGTTGGGGAGATATGTCATTCTGCCATACAATGGATTGTTGGCAGTCAGACAGGTAACTCTGAAACCAGTTGGTGACTGATTGAGAGAAGGATAGGTTATTGAGGACAGAGATGAGTTGTTTGTGTGGGACCATGTCAAATGCTTTAGATAGGTCTAGGAAAGTAGCAGAGGAGAGATAGCCATTGTTTTTATGCTGAAGGATAGTGTTAGTAAAGGAGAGTAAGGCAGTGGTGGTACTATGGTTTGGTCAGAAGCCATGCTGAGTATTGGAACGGAGGTTGTTAGTAAGGAGGTAGTTTGAGACCTGAGAATATATGCATCTCTCTAGTATTTTGGAGAGTGGAGAGAGAATAGCTATGGGGCAGTAACTGGTTATTTCTGTGGAGGGACTGCCTTTGTGGAGGGGAATTATATGTGATGCTTTCCACAGTGTGGGAACATAACTTTCTGACAGAGATCGGTTAATCAAGATGGATACTGGTAGGCCAGAGCATCAGCTGCGATTTGTAGGTATTCACTTGGGAGGTTGTCTGCTGCTAATTTGGTGGGCTTAAGTTTAGTTAAGTGTTTTTTTATGTTGGAGGTAGGTACAGGAGAAAAAGAGAAGGCAGTGGGGAGATTACTAGTTGAAGGTGTGGGTTGGAGGGGAGGGGGGTTGTGTTGTTTAGCTAGTGATAGTATGGTTCGTGTGAAGTGTGTGTTGAATGAGGTAGCAATATTTGTGGAGGAGTGAGGGATGTTAGGAGGAGGGGTACTGACTTTACCTGGGTGGAGGATGGAGCTTATGGAGGACCAGAATTGTTTGGGGCTGTGTTGGGAGGAGTCCAGGGCAGATTGGTAGTATTGGGATTTGTCCTGTTTTATTAGCTTTTTAACTCTATTGCGTAGTTCTAGGAATTTCTGTCTAGTTGAGGGGGTTTTGGTTTTGCGCCAGTGCTCCCAGGCTTTATCCCTGTTTTTCATTTCTGACTTAGTGGTTTTTTGTAGCCATGGGGAAGGTTGTGCTTTCATTCTGGAAAGTCTTATGGGGGCATGGTAATTAAGGATGCTCAGGAAGGTAGTATTAAAAATTCAACTGCGTCATGATGACTGAGGTACTTTAGGGGATGCCAGTTACATTCTTTGAGGGATGAGATGAATGTGAGTGGGTTAAAGTTTAGTTTTTTACGTATTTGACGGTAGATGACAGGTTTAGCTTGGTATAGGTATTTTTTGAGTAGGAATGTTGGGGAGTGATCACTGAGGCTATCTGATAAGCAGCCTGTTATATATGACTGGGGGCCCTTACTGACTAGTATCCAATCCAGGGTATTGTGCTTGCTGGAGTTATTTATCCTGGTTGGCGACTGGACTAGTTGGGTGAAGCCATGAAAGTTTATATGATGGGTTGGATTGTTGCCAGAACATGACTGCCAGTCAATATTGAAATCACCTAAAATGATAATTTCTTGGGGGAGATGGTGGGTAGACCAGCTGAGGAGGTTTTCTAGTGGAGGGATGTTTTGGCCAGGTGGGAAGTAGCATCCAATTATGTTGATGGTTTTGTTTTGGTTTATTTTGAGGTTGGTATATATTATTTCTTCATTGCCTATTTGTGGAGCTGATGATTTTAAGATCTGGATGTTTAGATGCTGTTTAAATATTATAGCTACACTGCCTCCTTTCTTGTTTAGCCGGTCTACTCTTAGTATGCCCTAACTGGTAGGGAGTATTTGCTCACTGGTAATGTGAGGTTTTAGCCAGGTTTCTGTCAGGATGACTATATCTGGGGATTACAAGTCCATGGTGGCATGGAGTTCATGGACTTTGTTGGATATACTTCTAATATTTAGACTTAGTAGAAGGAAGTCACTTGGCTTTCTGTTGGCTGTGATATGGGAGAAGTTGTGGTTTCTAGTCTGATTATGAGGACTGGGGTTGGAGATGGTAAGACCAGGGTTGGGGTGGATGTCTCCACTTAGGGCTAGTTTTGATATGCATGAGGTTATTAGTTTTCTCAGTTTTTGAATGCGTTTGTTTATTAGGGAAACTTTATGATTGTGCTCTGTGGGTAATAGGTGGGAGGGTTACTATGTTAAGTTGCAGGGATTCTTTATGTTTGAGTAATATAGTTGGTAGAATATGTGGGGGGTGCATAGGGATGGTTCTTGAGTTGATGGGAGGGGAGCTGAGTGAGGGTGAGACACGAATGGTGGTGTGAATAGTAGTACAGTGGTAGTGGTTGAGTGGGGGAATGATGGAGCTTTGGTAGGATGTAAGATATGCAAGGAGAGTGCATGCAGTGAGCATAGGTAAGGTATGCTTGTACATGTTAGTTGAGGAGGTGTGATAGTAGTGGGAAAATGGAGGAGGTAGTGATGGGTTAGCACTGTGGTTGGCTATTGGAAAGATGGGAGGGGTTTGTGAGTGTAATAAAGGTAGGACCACTGGGGGCGGGAGGGAATAGGGGGCAGGGTGGGGAGCGAAGCGGGTAGAGACCCTGTTAGTTGCTCTTATGAGGGGGCTAGAAACAATCAGGTAACTGAGTAAACTGATAAATGAACTCACTCACATGCTCACTTACTTTACTTATGAAGCAGCGCCCCATCTCACTTAATACACCATTCATTGTACTGTTAATCAGGGCAGCACACCTACTCACCCTGCCCAACAAGCAGGGTCCATACCTCTACTCGCTTACTTTACTTATGAAGCAATGTCCCAACTCACTTCATACACCATCCATTGAATTACCTTCCACCAAATAAGCACCATCCTTACCTCAGCTTGCTTATCTATTCAGCAAGCTTCCTCCAACTACTCATTTCCTTTCCCCAGATCCTTGAAATGAACATCCAAACATCAAAGGGGGAACAGAAGAGGGCAAGCCTATCCCTCTTCTCCACCAACCAGCCAGATCAGGCTGTTCCTCCTCCCTTCTACCCAAAATTGTTCAACCCACTTCCCATAAAGGGAAGGGTCAAACCAGACATCATTTGGTGTACCCATCATCTGTAAAGCACCTTAGAATCCCATCATAAAGCCCTTTGCCATGCCATTATTGAAACATGCCCTAATGAAACTAAAGTAGGATTATCGTGACCCTGTTGTAACACCGGAACCTCCACACCAAGAGAACACATGCCCTTTTAGCCTGCTACCTTCAAAACTGAAATCATGGCTCAACCTGAATGTATTGACAGCCTATGTCCCCAACAAACCACAAACTATAACCCCTTGAACTCAAGACAGCACCCAGTCAAACTAGTAGCAAGTCTCACACCCAAGACCCTGTTAACCATAGCATATCACCTTAGCTCACCCACTACCCAGTTCTATATGTACAACAACTCCATTACCATAGGGAACAGTCTAACTCCAACTTTAATGTCCTACCTTAGCTGGCAGAAACCCAGCACGCCTTGACCTAGTTCCTGAAACCCGCCTATGCTCAGCAACAAAATACTTTACATACCCAGCCATAAACACCCCCAATTCACTCATTACCAAACCATTCTTAACCCCTGTTTGGCCCTGTCATTTCCCCTGGAGAGCTCTTTCCTTATATTACCTATACCACTAGTAGGCAATTAAGACCGGTTCTACCACAGCCTTATCCTGCAACCAAGCTTTCTTTAAACCTTCTAACTCCCCTGTAACAATGCCCCCAATTTTGAAAACTACCCCACCAACCACCTACCTGCCATGCTTCTTAAAACTCTACTCACAAAACTGACCCAACACCAAGTGAAATGATCCTTGTATTATTCTGTAAAACCTTAACCTGTTATGTAACATTAACACTACCTACTCAATATGGAAAATGTAATCTCAAGCAATTTTTAGTCACTACACCTGCAATCTTAGCTAAACACATAAGTGCATATATGTAAATATAACATTACTTTCCAAGATAGAATGCAGAAGGTTCTAAGCTAATACCACCATGCTTATTCCTTAGCTCGGTAGGCCATACAGCTACCTTTCCACTCAAAACCATTCCTGACTGTTCTCACAAATTCCACATTTTAATTTATTGTAAAACCAACTCTGGTAAAGTCCACTGACCCACAAAAAGCACCATGCACTGCGACACAGTTTAGCATCTATTATTTTCAGCAGCTGTCCAATGACAACCCAGTATTCCGATGATAACTGCACTACCTTTAACACTTTTAATGCATTTTTCTACATTACAATAACATATGTCCTGCCTTACCCAACTGCATCCAGAGATCCGATCCCAAATTACCTGCCTACATGGTTTGCCTTTAAAATCAAATTTAACAGCACAGAGAGAAAGCAACCAATGAAACACGACCACTGGACATGCAAACTGGTAGTCACCTGACCCCCCCCCCTGCACTGTTCCCGCCATCCGATCGCAGTAACACATCTGTCACCACAACGTCCAACAAACTGGGAGGACAAGGTACAAAGCATAGCTAGACCGCCAACTTTTTACCCCCAACCCCTCAAGCAAAGCAAAGGAAACGGACCTACCCATATCCGCAGTCGTGCCACACACATGCGTGACCAACAGCAATCACCCGCGGGCACCTAACAGCCCCAGAAACCTGCCATGCCATCCTGACTGATGAAACAGAACACCACAACATGGACGACACCCATCGGGGACCTGGATGCCCAACGGCACTGATCCCATGAAACTAGAAAGGAGCCATCAAGCATGCCATGCTGCTCCATCATTGTTATTATTATTTTTTTTTAATCTTCCCTTTTTCTTTTCTTTTTCTCTATCTTTACCCCTTTCCACAAAGTCCGGCAAGTTGACCACCAAAAGGACCGGTGCACCAAAGTTGATCCCAGTGCACCCCACACATACCCTGGCCAGCCACCACCACACGGGAGTGCCCCATGGCGTGAAAATACTGACAATCAGATGCACTGCTCGCCTGAACCAGACAAAGAAGAAAATTCACCCCCCCCACCACCACCGAAGAAGCACCCATACGACTACGCATTAGCAGCTGAATGGTCTTTTTATCAGGCCACCCACCTGGCTATCAGATAAACTATAACTAAATAAATAGGATATAAATGCATGTAAATCACTGCACCAAATATAACCTAAAAACCTGAAATGAGTGGTGCTTTAAGGGACATTTCCACAGGACACGGACTCAACTCCTTAACATGCCAGCGATTAACAGCTGCACTGAAACTTTGCTGCCATTGTATTCACATTTAACCCCTAACACCACAACCTGCCACAAGGAAACATTGGCTCCACAAGATATTATAGCTTAATCTACATATTTTTATTCAGGATGACTCACCTGGCATCTTACAATGCCCAACTATGACAAGGATAAACATATTTGCCATGTGAATTTCAATCTTTAGAGCTAGTGCTCCTCCTTAAACCTAGAATATTCCATCCAAACTAACAACTTTCTCCAAGCTCCTGCTGCACATTTTAGAACTGAAAGAGTGCATTCATTAATGGATACAACATGAGGACACCATGAGCCTTAGCGGCCTGTCACCCAACTTCCTCCCCAGAGAGCCGAGCATTTCACACAAGGAGAAACTGCACACATCTAACCCCCCAACACCACAATATCCTCATCTGCCTCACCATCACACAGCAAACCAAATCACCAACTGGCCCAAACACCACAGAATTGAAGCAAATCGCAGCCAACTGCTGGGCACCCCAAACATGCCCACCAAAACAGACAAAACCAGCATGAAAAAACACCCAAACATGAGTCAAATTCTGCGAGCATTCTGCAAAAATCTGAACCCAAAGTTGCCCCCAACCCCGATTTTCAACCCCTATCACCATTCTAGCTGAATGAGCAATATTCATCCATTGCATTAATCATGCTCTCTAGTCACAAATAATAACCAAAGCTACTTACAGCAAAGCCAGCGACACTTCTTTACATGTGTGGATCACCACAAACAGCCGCTACAATAGTCTAACTAAACTGCTATTTTATTCTGCAGAATGATTCAAAGCTACTGTTCCTGCTCTTTCTATGTATACAAGAAAGATGTGGGGAAATGCTCATGTTTTCTCTGCTGATCCTTCACAGCCACAGCAGAAATCACTGAGGGATGAAAGCCCCACTGCTCTCATGCAGATCACCTCTTGCCCTTTAAAGGTTTTTTTTTTTCTTCCCCCTACTTTACCCGCCTGATACTCCAATCAAGCAGATCCAGATGCTAGAAACCCCACCAACAGCCGTGTGGAAAACTCCCTCACATTTAGTGTCTGTTTAGGTCACAACAAAATGCAAAACTGCCGAATACCCCAAATGAAACTCTTACTACAACATCCCCTGGGAAGTGCAAGTGTAGTGTCCACCATGCGAAACCAAATGCATGGAGCCCACCGCGCATGCGCCATGCACAACATCACCCCAAGCCCGCAAAAGTTTATGCACAAATGCAACAGCAGCTACATCAATGAGGATGCAGTTACAAGGATCCTCTTCCAGCATATAATGGAGTCGCTCAGTGCAAAAGCTAAAGAGCTGCTGCTTTATTGTTCCGATCCGAAGTGTCATCCAGATGGTGTCAAACATGGAGAAAAAGCAAGTGCTTCCCGAGTTCTCCCAGTCCCCTTCTTTAAAGACTTGCACAGTTCGATAAACACATATCACCTACTGACCTGGGAGTGGGCCTAATTCTATGACAAAGCAACTACTTTGCACAATCAGTCACACAGACTTCGCTGGAAAAAAAAAACAAAATACAGCAGCAACCAATACAAAATCCCCTCCAGTTTGAACACAAAGTACAAATGGGCTGCCTCCATAATAGTCTGCATCCTCAAAAGAAAGTGGGATGACAACCCGACACAACTCAAGCACTGGCTCAAAGCCGCATCAACAATCCCCACTGTCATCCTGCAACACACCACATGGCAAGGCAGAGCAACAGAACAACCACGCCATCCGCAGCCAACTCCTGAACCACCGCTGTGACTGAACTACCCTTTTGGAAACCATACATCACATTAGCGCAGCAAAATCTAATTTCCCATATGACACCACCATCGAACCTGCCCCATTTTCTTAGACTTTTTCTTTTCCCTTTCCCAACGCAATGTGCCAGAAACCACCACGCAGACTGAAGTGAAGCCCCAGACTACCCGCGAAAACATGCACCCATGAGAGACACACACCAGCCCAAGCTCCATCAATCACAGCCATCAAGCGGGCTCCCCCCGAACTCAGCCCTGCCAGCATGAAATGCCTAAACACCCTCCTGACAAATGCCAAAAAAAAATTTTTTACTATAAATCACCTTCTGTAAGCTCAGTGCAGTTAAACCGGTATGCACCACGTAACCCTTCCAGCACACACACAAACTTTCAGCAGCCAGACATGTGCTTCATCGCGGTATCTCCCCCCAAGCAAGTCAAGTGAACCCACAACAAGCATGCCTAACAAAAACCCACATGAACCTTACAACCACCATGACTGCTCCAGCGAGCAGAATCAAGCTCCACATGGCCAAGATCACACAAATTGCCACCAACGAATCCATGACCATCTCTGACCAACAGGGAAAAGAAAACTCTAATCAACCACAACAAGTAAACCACCCACACATGCACCCCCACCACCAACAAAACCCATGAAGACCTTGATTATTAAAATGGGAGTAGTACTGGCCCAATACAAATCTAAGTACTACTGACCAAATGCAAAGTTAACAATCCCAGATCTTAACACAACCCTTAAATCACCTCAAAACCTTAAGTACACTGTGTCTATACTGTACCACATATGCAAAAAAAAAAAAAAAAAAACTAAATAAATTACCACATACTCTAGCATTAACTAAGGCCTACCTGTCCACCGTAATACCTAAAGGTCATCAGGACATAAGCTTGCAGCAAGCTCACGCCAAAATGTGATTGCTTAACCCAACTACACTAGACTAAACCTCTTTAGCCCCTCCCCATCATTATCTCATTCCACCCAACCATCCCTGCCTCCATTTAAACCTTTCACCTCCCCAACCCACTTAACTCCTCCTAATATTAACCTAACCCCCCCCCCATGAAGATGTCCCGGGACAACATAGTTTGTTGCCAAACATCATTTATGTCCTAGAATTTGTGAGTCCCTTATTTACTTTGCCATTGTGTCTAAGTATAAAACAAATTAAAAAGGGAAAGAAGTCGCCTCTGCCTGATTCCTGTGCTCAAACACAGCTTATCTGAGAGGAACATTCCCACCTTAATTCTTGCCTCTGATGCTTCAAATATCTTCCTAATTAACCTCATTATTTTGACTTTGAATGCAGATGCTACCATTGCCCTACTCATAAAATCTCAGCTGACTCTATCGAATGCTTTCCCTGCATCATGATCCACCATTAGTTGTGGTGTCTTCTCTGCTTCACCTTCAATGATCATTATTCTATTAATGTTGCCAAATGTTTACTTTTTGTCCACAAAACTCCACTGAACTATATCTATCCATTTTGCTAGCATATTAGCCCATGTTGAAGAATGCTCATATTCACGATACTGTATTAACGTGTTTCATTTTAATGTTTGTCTTCCTTTTTCCATTTTGTAGAAATTTAACATACAACCATGGTTAAATAGCATATTACACTCTGTGCTGGATAAAATGATGTTACAGTATGGCTATATCCATCGCGGTATCAGCTATCTGACTTTAAGTATGTCACATACTGCTGCTAGAAATGCAATGTTAAAATGAGTTGTTTGAAATGATATTCTGAACAACATAATGATATATTATTAATGACACAGGGAAAGTAAGGGCATGTAAGTAATTATCTGTAGCAAGAGTGCAAGTTACTGTGCGATTTGTTCCAAGGTGACAGTATTTGTACAAGAGGTGAAGAGAGACGTCAGAATGCAAGACAGCACTTAGGAAAGGAAAATCTTCCAGAATGTGAAAGTCCCTCATTGCATAGCTGATATATTTTATGTGTTTTAATAATAAGATAGACAGCGCAAGAGAAAACGAACTAAAAAAGAAGCCAATGCGCAATATCAGTTGTATATTATCGAGTTGTAAAATGCTTGTGGAACTTGTTTACAAATATATTGTCAGGTAACTAAATAATGAAAACATTAATTTATCACTTCAGCAGTGTACTTTGATTTCCGCAAGCTATAAAACTGGGTTATTGATCAAAACACAACAAAGTGCATTCTGTTGAACTTTTTTACTCTTCTTTGTGTAGTTTGCATAATTTTGAGTGACATGGGTATGCTATTTTTACAAGTGCTAGGATCTTTCCACCATAGGTATAATGACAGGGAAATCAGAACAAAAGTGCCAGCGAAATATAAATGCGCTTATTCAGAATTCTTGTTGTATTCTTTCCTTCAGTACTTAGCATAAGCAGAAAGTTCAGGCAGCCTGCCAGCATTTAAAGAATGGCACTCCATCAATTACTTAGCTTCTTGACAGATCCATTAAAATGCTTGGCACTAGTTACCTTATTTGTGAATGCTACGAAGCACTTTCTAAGGCCCCTGCTGTTTCTGATATGCCTCATCCAAGCTGAGCTAGAATATGGAAAAAAACAATATTTTCTGAGGTTTGTTAAAGTATCTGAAATATGTCTTGAAAATATTTGTAATATAATAATGAAAACAATCCTTTTATGTTTTACATTGCTGCTTATATTTTTAAACTACCCAGGTTGAAACAAAGATTTTATTTTCAAAGATTTTGTTGTTAGTGCTGTGAGCTTGTGTGAAAGTATCACTCAGGCACTACAGAAGTGGCAAAGATGTAATAAAGTATGCATATTATAGTCACATATGCAAATAATTGCCTGGGTTGTACATAACCAGAACACAAAGTATTAAAGTGCTTACAGTGGAACTAGTCTCACAGGCACAGAAGTCTGTAAGACTTGCATGAATCATGATAATAAACAACTAATTAAGTATGCTCTAATGTACGACAACAGATGGAGAAGGTGTATAGCATGGTAAGTGAATCTGCACCTGAGATTTTGAATGTCTCATGATTCCAAAGGGTGAAGTGTTGACAAATTGAGCCACTGTTGTTTACTATATTAATTTACAAGATGACAGACATTAAGTCATAAGACAGATTATTTATAGTAGAAGATGTAATAAAATTCTTATATTTGTGTACCTAGAACTGATGCTGATTATTTTTTTAGCCTGCGTGCTGAGGTGTATGGATGGAAATCACCTCTTTCAATAGCCTGATTGTGGATATAAACCAAAATGCCTTTAAAAGTACAAACACCACTACATAATTTCAGGGCAAACACCCTCAGCACTGATTTTCATTATTAGCTGTGTTACAATTGCCAGTTATTGTCCATCAGTACTGATTTTCATTATTAATTGTGTTACGATTGCCAGTTTTTGTCCATGAGTACTGATTTTCATTATTAGTTGTGTTATGATTGCCAGTTTTTGTCCATCAGTACTGATTTACATTATTAGCTGTATTATGATTGCCAGTTTTTGTCTAGCAGTACTGATTTTCATTATTAATTGTGTTACGATTGCTAGTTTTTGTCCATCAGTACTGATTTTCATTATTAGTTGTGTTACGATTGACAGTTTTTGTCCATCAGTACTGATTTACATTATTAGTTGTATTACGATTGCCAGTTTTTGACTATCAGTACTGATTTTCATTATTAGTTGTTTTACGATTGCCAGTTTTTGTCTATCAGTACTGATTTTCATTATTAGTTGTGTTATGATTGCCAGTTTTTGTCCATGAGTACTGATTTTCATTAGTTGTGTTACTATTGCCAGTGTTTGTCCATCAGTACTGATTTTCATTATTAATTGTGTTACAATTGCTAGTTTTTGTCCATCAGTACTGATTTTCATTATTAGTTGTGTTATGATTGCCAGTTTTTGTCCATCAGTACTGATTTTCATTATTAGCTGTGTTACAATTGCCAGTTTTTGTCCATCAGTACTGATTTTCATTATTAGCTGTGTTACAATTGCCAGTTTTTGTCCATGAGTACTGATTTTCATTATTAGTTGTGTTACGATTGCCAGTTTTTGTCCATCAGTACTGATTTTCATTATTAGTTGTGTTACGATTGCCAGTTTTTGTCCATCAGTACTGATTTTCATTATTAGTTGTGTTACGATTGCCAGTTTTTGTCCATCAGTACTGATTTTCATTATTAGTTGTATTATGATTGCCAGTTTTTGTCCATCAGTACTGATTTTCATTATTAGTTGTGTTATGATTGCCAGTTTTTGTCCATGAGTACTGATTTACATTATTAGTTGTATTACGATTGCCAGTTTTTTTCCATCAGTACTGATTTTCATTATTAGCTGTGATACAATTGCCAGTTTTTGTCCAAGAGTCTGATTTTCATTATTAGTTGTATTACGATTGCTAGTTTTTGTCCATCAGTACTGATTTTCATGATTAGTTGTGTTACGATTGCCAGTTTTTGTCCATCAGTACTGATTTTCATTATTAGTTGTGTTATGATTGCCAGTTTTTGTCCATGAGTACTGATTTTCATTAGTTGTGTTACGATTGCCAGTTTTTGCCCATCAGTACTGATTTTCATTATTAGTTGTGTTACGATTGACAGTTTTTGTCCATCAGTACTGATTTACATTATTAGTTGTATTACGATTGCCAGTTTTTGTCTATCAGTACTGATTTTCATTATTAGTTGTTTTACGATTGCCAGTTTTTGTCTATCAGTACTGATTTTCATTATTAGTTGTGTTATGATTGCCAGTTTTTGTCCATGAGTACTGATTTTCATTAGTTGTGTTACTATTGCCAGTGTTTGTCCATCAGTACTGAGTTTCATTATTAATTGTGTTACAATTGCTAGTTTTTGTCCATCAGTACTGATTTTCATTATTAGTTGTGTTATGATTGCCAGTTTTTGTCCATCAGTACTGATTTTCATTATTAGCTGTGTTACAATTGCCAGTTTTTGTCCATCAGTACTGATTTTCATTATTAGCTGTGTTACAATTGCCAGTTTTTGTCCATGAGTACTGATTTACATTATTAGTTGTATTACGATTGCCAGTTTTTTTCCATCAGCACTGATTTTCATTATTAGCTGTGTTACAATTGCCAGTTTTTGTCCAAGAGTCTGATTTTCATTATTAGTTGTATTACGATTGCTAGTTTTTGTCCATCAGTACTGATTTTCATGATTAGTTGTGTTACGATTGCCAGTTTTTGTCCATCAATACTGATTTTCATTATTAGTTGTGTTATGATTGCCAGTTTTTGTCCATGAGTACTGATTTTCATTAGTTGTGTTACGATTGCCAGTTTTTGCCCATCAGTACTGATTTTCATTATTAGTTGTGTTACGATTGCCAGTTTTTGTCCATCAGTACTGATTTTCATTATTAGTTGTGTTATGATTGCCAATTTTTGTCTATCAGTACTGATTTACATTATTAGTTGTATTACGATTGCCAGTTTTTGTCTATCAGTACTGATTTTCATTATTAGTTGTGTTATGATTGCCAGTTTTTGTCCATGAGTACTGATTTTCATTAGTTGTGTTACGATTGCCAGTTTTTGCCCATCAGTACTGATTTTCATTATTAGTTGTGTTACGATTGCCAGTTTTTGTCCATCAGTACTGATTTTCATTATTAGTTGTGTTATGATTGCCAATTTTTGTCTATCAGTACTGATTTACATTATTAGTTGTATTATGATTGCCAGTTTTTGTCTATCAGTACTGATTTTCATTATTAGTTGTGTTATGATTGCCAGTTTTTGTCCATGAGTACTGATTTTCATTATTAGTTGTGTTATGATTGCCAGTTTTTGTCCATCAGTACTGATTTACATTATTAGTTGTATTACGATTGCCAGTTTTTGTCCATCAGTACTGATTTTCATTATTAGCTGTGTTACAATTGCCAGTTTTTGTCCATGAGTACTGATTTTCATGATTAGTTGTGTTACGATTGCCAGTTTTTGTCCATCAGTACTGATTTTCATTATTAGTTGTGTTATGATTGCCAGTTTTTGTCCATGAGTACTGATTTTCATTATTAGTTGTTTTACGATTGCCAGTTTTTGTCCATCAGTACTGATTTTCATTATTAGCTTTGTTACAATTGCCAGTTTTTGTCCATCAGTACTGATTTTCATTATTAGTTGTATTACGATTGCCAGTTTTTGTCCATCAGTACTGATTTTCATTATTAATTGTGTTATGATTGCCAGTTTTTGTCCATCAGTACTGATTTTCATGATTAGTTGTATTACGATTGCCAGTTTTTGTCCATCAGTACTGATTTTCATTATTAGCTGTGTTACGATTGCCAGTTTTTGTCCATCAGTACTGATTTTCATGATTAGTTGTATTACGATTGCCAGTTTTTGTCCATCAGTACTGATTTTCATTATTAGCTGTGTTACAATTGCCAGTTTTTGTCCAAGAGTCTGATTTTCATTATTAGTTGTATTACGATTGCTAGTTTTTGTCCATCAGTACTGATTTTCATGATTAGTTGTGTTACGATTGCCAGTTTTTGTCCATGAGTACTGATTTTCATTATTAGTTGTGTTATGATTGCCAGTTTTTGTCCATGAGTACTGATTTTCATTATTAGTTGTGTTATGATTGCCAGTTTTTGTCCATCAATACTGATTTACATTATTAGTTGTATTACGATTGCCAGTTTTTGTCCATCAGTACTGATTTTCATTATTAGCTGTGTTACAATTGCCAGTTTTTGTCCATGAGTACTGATTTTCATGATTAGTTGTGTTACGATTGCCAGTTTTTGTCCATCAATACTGATTTTCATTATTAGTTGTGTTATGATTGCCAGTTTTTGTCCATGAGTACTGATTTTCATTATTAGTTGTTTTACGATTGCCAGTTTTTGTCCATGAGTACTGATTTTCATTATTAGTTGTGTTACGATTGCCAGTTTTTGTCCATCAGTACTGATTTTCATTATTAGTTGTGTTACAATTGCCAGTTTTTGTCCATCAGTACTGATTTTCATTATTAGTTGTATTACGATTGCCAGTTTTTGTCCATCAGTACTGATTTTCATTATTAGCTGTGTTACGATTGCCAGTTTTTGTCCATCAGTACTGATTTTCATTATTAGTTGTGTTACGATTGCCAGTTTTTGTCCATGAGTACTGATTTTCATTATTAGTTGTTTTACGATTGCCAGTTTTTTGTCCATCAGTACTGATTTTCATTATTAGTTGTATTACGATTGCCAGTTTTTGTCCATCAGTACTGATTTTAATTATTAATTGTGTTACGATTGCCAGTTTTTGTCCATCAGTACTGATTTTCATTATTAGTTGTGTTATGATTGCCAGTTTTAGTCCATCAGTACTGATTTTCATTATTAGTTGTGTTACGATTGCCAGTTTTTGTCCATGAGTACTGATTTTCATGATTAGTTGTGTTACAATTGCCAGTTTTTGTCCATCAGTACTGATTTTCATTATTAGTTGTTTTACGATTGCCAGTTTTTGTCCATGAGTACTGATTTTCATTATTAGTTGTGTTACGATTGCCAGTTTTTGTCCATCAGTACTGATTTTCATTATTAGTTGTGTTACGATTGCCAGTTTTTGTCCATCAGTACTGATTTTCATTATTAATTGTGTTACGATTGCTAGTTTTTATAGGTTCATAGGTTCATACTAGGCTATCTGCCCTAGGGCATTTATAAGCCTAGCCAGAGTGTGTTTGGCTTTCGCCACCCATTTTAAATAAATTTTGCTATGCCCTTTTTCGAGTTTAGTATACTGTGCCTCTGTCTAACAGTGACACAGAAGTGATACCCAGGGTAAACCTACGATCTCCCATCCACTCATCAAGATTCCTCTTGAAGAGAGTCACTGAGGAACTCTGCCTAACCTGGACTGGGATTTTATTCCAGAGTGAAGGGAGCCTCTGGGTTATGAATCTGTCTCTCCAGCATGTCCTATTTATTTCAGTGCTGAGGTTCAAGTCTCTCGAGCGGGTAGCTCGATGGGATTTGGATTTTCTGAGGTGCAGCATGTCCGTTAATAACGGGTTGGACATGGCTTTATACGTCAGGCACAGATTGACTCTGAGCAGGCGGTATGCCACTGAGTAGAGCTGGAGTTTCTTTAACCGGGCAGCATATGGCATCTGTTTGAGCCCTTTGATCCTCTTGGTGAGGTACTTTTGGGGTCTTTCCAGTTGCTGCATGTGTCTGGTAAGGTACATCCCAAAAGGGGCATTGTACTCAATTATGGGCCTGATGAGGGATGAGTAAAGAGGCACGATGACCTCCCCTGATCTAGATGTGAATCCCTTCATGATTAGGTGGGCTATATAAAATGCTTTTCTAACCACTTTGGCCACGTGGTTGTCAAATAAGAGATTGCTATCAACTTGGGTCCCCAGGTCCCTAATTACTTCTTCTGTACTTAATGGATTACCACCTATGTGGTAATTTGTGGGCACTTTGTTTTTGCCAAAGGGGATGACTATACACTTTTTGGCGTTTAGCTTGAGGCCATGGCTCTGGCACCAGTTGTCTGTTTCTATGAGGCCCTTTTGGAGGATGCTTGTATCGGCTGGGGAGTCGATTATGGAGCCCAGTTTGCAGTCATCTGCGAACTTGGTCAGCCACAGTCCTTCCGTGTTTGCCTGTACCTCCGAGAAATATATACCGAACAAGAGAGGTCCCAGGACTGAGCCTTGTGGGATGCCACTTGTAACTGGTTTGGAGTCTGACATGGCTCCAGCAATTCTAACCATGTGGGTTCTGTCCTTGAGCCAGTTTGCAACCCATCTAGTGACATAGGGGTTTATATTTAAGCTGGTGAGCTTATCTATAATGCCCAAGTGGGGAATTGTATCAAAGGCTTTTGCGAGGTCCAGGTAGGCTGTGTGGACCACCTTCCCCTTGTCAATGGCCTTGGTGACTGTTTCAAAGAAATTGACCAGGTTTAAGAGGCAGGATCTGCCCTTAACAAAGCTGAACTGGGTAGGATCCAGTGTCTGTAGGTCCCCAATATCTTTATTTATGAGGTCCATGATGATCCTTTCCATAGCTTTGCAGACCAAGCTAGTCAGGCTTATGGAGTGATAGTTTCCAGAATCCGTTGAGGCACCACCTTTGTGGAGAGGGACCACTGTTGCTGTACGCCACTCTTTGGGTACATATCCTGTAGTAAGGCTGAGATTGAACAGTAGATTTATGTTTGGGTTTAGCTCTTCTTGGAGTTCATATAGGACGCAGCCCGGGATACCGTCTGGTCCCATTGATGCTGTGTTTTTTGCTTTGGAGAGGGCGGCTCTTACCTGAGCATCTGAGATGTCAGGGGAGCAGCACTCTGCTGGGATAGATATTCGCCCTTTTGGTGGGGGGGGGAGTTTGCGCTGAACCTGTCAGCAAGGATGTTGGCAATGTCTGTGGGTTCGGTGTATTTTTTGTCATTTTGGACTAATTCTGAGCATATCTGGGAATTCCCACCCAGGTTCCTAACATAACTAAAGAAAGCCTTGTGATTATCCTTAGTGTCCTGTGCAATTTTTCTCTCGAAGCTGGCCTTAGACGATTTTATGAGTGCCTGTAGTTTTTTGCTAATACTGATCAGAGATGCCTTCCTTTTTTGGGATTTTGCTCTATCATGTAGTAGCTTCCTCCTTCTATTGTATAGTTTGTTTATGGCTGGGGTCCACCAGACAAGACGTCTGCCTTTGGAGGATCGGGTCTTGGTTTTATTTGGGATTGCATGATCCATGCATTCCTGAAGGTGTTCATAGAATGCGTTTATAAAGGATTCTGCAGTCTGGGCCGTATTTTCCACAGGCCCGGGGGCTTTGAAGGATTCCACCTCAGTTTTGAGGAGTGTGAAATTTGCTTTAGAGAAGTTTTTCACTGTGGTTTTCTGGGCAGGGGGTGGGGTCGGGATGTGAATATCCAGTGAGATTAGTTTATGGTCTGATCTTACCAGTGAGGGATACACTTCTGGTCTGGAGCATAGAGTCCCCATGTTGGTGATGATCAGGTCCAGTATGTTTTCCACTCTTGTGGGAGTGGTAACAAGTTGTTCCATAGCATTTGAGTTTATAAATTCTAGGAACCTTTGGGCTAGGGTGTTGGAGCTAGAGTAATGCTCCCAGTCTGTTTGGGTAGTTGAAGTCGCCCAATATAATGGTGTTTGGAGAGACCTTCATATTTTCCAGTGTTCTCAGGAAGGCTGAGTGGGGTTCCTGGGTTTGGGAGGGTGGTCTGTAACAGGCTATACAATGGAAGGCAGTTTTACCCACTGTTAGTTGCACATGAATAGTCTCTGATGCTTTGTGCTGTGCCACCAACCTGGAGGTGTGGGTATCTTTGACGAATATTGATACTCCCCCTCCTTTTGTGGTTCGGTCCAAGTTTTGGGGCCAAAAAGCATGGTATGAGGTATAACCTGGTAGTGCTGGGGTGCTCTCGGGAGCCTTGAACCAGGTTTCTGTTGCTGCACAGTTATCGATGTTCTCCATGCTAAGGAGAGTTTCAAGTACATGCATCTTGAGGTTTAGACTTCTGGCATTGAGTAGCATTACTCTTAGTTTCTTATCCCTTGTGATACCTATGGAGGTGGGTTTGTCTTTTGAGCCTTGCCTAAAAAAAGGCACTATGGGGGTAGCAAGAGCCTTTTCCAATATCCAAAAGCCCAGGGGTGACAGGTGCAATCCGTCCCTACCGAAGCATCGTGGCTTGTCGAGCATGTCATCCCAGGCTGACAGGCATTGGATCCCCTTTGAATGACACCAATACTTAAGCCAATTGTTGAAATTGATCATCTTGTCTTCATATTGTGGCATTATTCTTGGTGAGGGTAAGATGCTACTCAAGGTCAGGGTCATACTGGCCTGGGCTACATGCTCAGAGAGCTCCTCTATGTCTCTTTTCATGTAGTCCAGGGAGGTACGTCTCAGGTCATTCACACCAGCATGGACAATAACTGAGTCATATTTGTACTTGCCTTGGAGTGACCTGAGTGCGTGTGTTATGTGGCAGATCCTAGCGCCCGACAGGCAGCTCACCGTGACCTTCTCCTTGTTCAGCCTGGTGAGCGGGACATCAATGTGCCTGATGATAGAGTCACCTATTACAAGTGTATCAAGTGTGTTGTTTAGCCTTAAGGGCTGTGACTGTTCGGCACAGTGGCTTTGTGAGCTATGTGTTGCACGTGTTTTGTTTTGGGGTAGCGGTTGCTTGGGTGTCTGCTTTGGAGGTCTCTGCTGCTTAGGCAGATTTTTATTTAGAGCCTCCGAGTATGTTTTTGTGTGTTTATGTGTTTGGTTTGCTGACGTGGTAGGTCTATGTGAGACTGGAATTGTAGTGAGTGTGGTTTCCTTCTCCTCCTGACTGGTTACGCCAGTACTGAGTTGAGAGAGCTTAGCCTCCAGTTTGGCTATATGGTTGCATCTCTCACGTGTTGGAATTTGTTGGGAGGAGGAGAGGGTTGTCTGTGTACATGAGGCAGTTGTAACATTGCCTCAAGATTCCCAGATTCACCAGCTGGACCAGAGAGGAGATTGACAACTGACCTTTGGACATGCTAGAATAGTATTGGAATTCCTTTATAATTGAAAAAAAGGGCCAACAGGAAACAAGGTAAATATCTCAATCCACGAGGCCCTTGTCGGCAATAATTCAGCACAAGAAGTCCTTAACGCGTTTTTTATTTATAATAGACACAAAGAATCGAGAATTAGAATGGCAGTTGCGTCTCGACGCTTTTAGGCACCCTGGCCTTAATATTAATTGTAACATCACTCCAGTGTTGAAATTAAGGAGCTATCTAAGATAGGGCTACCTTGGTATAATGGACTCATTTGTAAAGAATGTAATTACATTTTTCATACATTATTATTTTTTACAATTTTCATAACGTTAGTAATTGGTATGACTTGTAGCACACTAAGTCATTTCACATTATACATAGAATATTCATAGCTTCTCACTTCCTTGTGAGGTATGTGAGAAGAACTGACTGAATAAAACGTTTTGACATCTTCTGGACATGCATATATCCGAGAGAGTGCTGGCTGTTTAACAATTATTGACTATAAGGAATTAATTGTGATTTTTATCTTATTGTTTTAGTAGACTGAATGTTTATACATTGTTTTATTTGCTGGCTTGTTTTATAATCTAACTTTTGCATGGGTGCGCTTGCACTGATTTTATTTTATTATAAGTGTTGGTGATTTTACACCAGCTTGTTTTCAGGAAATAGTAAAGATGTCATTTCCTGATTTTAAACACTTTTAAGGAGTGTTTCTCCTGTTGATGTATTCCTCTGATGAAGCCACAGCACTCTGTGGTGAAAACGCTTTGTGTCTATTATAAATAAAAAACGCGTTAAGGACTTCTTGTGCTGAATTATTGCCGACAAGGGCCTCGTGGATTGAGATATTTGTTTTTGTTTTTCTTACTTCAGTGAGTTTGAGGGAACAAGGTACTCAAGGGGAGTTTGTGAGGGTATAGTGCTTTTAATTTTTTAGTGCTGGCTTAGTGAGCAAGTGCCAGGTAACTTAAATGCAATGTGTTACAGGTAACTTAAATGCAAAAACGACAAACAGTAACTTTCTTTCAAGTGAAACAAGGAAATAAGTACAGTAAGCAATGCAGATATCACTAGGGATCCACAGAAGCACTGAAAAGCCGCATTTTAGGTGGAATTAGCATTTCAGGGAAATAACAAGCAAACAAACAACAAGCATACAAACAAAGCTAGATTCAGCAGGCCTGGATCTAGTCTATGCTACAGCAAACAAGGTGTACCAATTTCAGTACGAAACAGTTCAAATATGCAGGCACTATAAGCCTTTAACCAGATATTCCCAGCTCAGAAGGGCAGAGTCCAGCCTCTCCTCCCACAAGAGTGCAGACCACGAACCTTCTTAATGTAAAATAACTGGCCTGAAGCCAAAGTGCTTAAACTAGAACTAATACACTTTTAGAATAACAGACACTGAGCCCTCAATCAGCAGTTCCCAACTCAGAAGGATGTAAGCTACCTGTCCTGCCACCACAGTGCAGGCCACAAACCTTCCTAATGTAAAACAACTGGTCTGAAGCCCAAGTGCTTAATCCAAAAGACTTAGAATGATAGCTACACTTTAATCAAGTTACTACCAAGCAGTAATAAATACAATCGAATACTTTAAAGAATGCCTGGATTAGTGCTCAAGTTATACAAACAAAGCTAGATTCAGCAGGCCTGGATCTAGTCTATGCTACAGCAAACAAGGTGTACCAATTTCAGTAAGAAGCCGTTCAAATATGCAGGCACTATAAGCCTTTAACCAGAAATTCCCAGCTCAGAAGGGCAGAGTCCAGCCTCTCCTCCCACAAGAGTGTAGACCACGAACCCTCTTAATGTAAAATAACTGGCCTGAAGCCCAAGTGCTTAAACCAGAATTAATACACTTTTAGAATAACAGACACTGAGCCCTCAAACAGCAGTTTCCAACTTAGAAGGATGTAAGCTACCTGTTATGCCACTACAGTGCAGACCACAAACCTTCTTAATGTAAAACAACTGGTCTGAAGCCCAAGTGCTTAAACTAAAAGGCTTAGAATGAGTTACACCAAGCAGTAATAAATACAACTGAGTAATTTTAAGATGACGCAAAAGCAAAATAAAGTAGGAAGAAACACAAATACAGTAAAAGCAGATACATTTTATTTATTTATTTTTTTTAAGTGGAAAGAGAGAAAGGAAAGAGAGAAAGGAGTAGCAGAAACTAAGCTGATTGGCCTTCTCAAATGTTCTCCCCATACTGGGTAGAATGAGGTAATGACACTAGACTGGGAGGAGGGTCCCAGATCAAATTTACACTAGGGGCGGGCAACTGCAAAGCCACCAACTATAAAAACACTATACCAACACGGAGGGAGGGTGGGAAACAAACTGCAGAAATGTTTCTCACAGCTGAAAAGCAGCAGTGAGCCTTTAAATGAAAGTTTATAAACAGCTAAAGGAGCCTCTAGATAAAAGAGTTTAACTGCAACAAGTTATCAGAAACAAACAACCCAACAGATGCTTAATAAAGGTGGACAATTTCCAGTTAATACCTCACACACAGTGAAACTAGCTAGAAAAATACACAGTACACAAAGTGCTATAAATAACAAAGAAATAAAGAACAAAATAAACAAAAATACAGGATACTTAATGTTATATATTATAGCTCCGAGTTTCCTCAGTGTCCTTCCTTTGATAAGCTCAGTGTGAAATGGCAGAACACTCACAACTGAACTTCTTAGGTAACAGAAAGTTGAAACCTGAGGCAGCTTTTAAGAAAGAAATCTCAAAAGAACCAATGAGGTGCTTAGTCTAAGCTGTAGTCCAGGTGACCTCAGTCAGCCAATGACCTCAAACAATTCTCTCTCACTGAAATGCCTGATGGCTTTGGCTAAACCAAGATGTCCCTGAATATGTGCTCAGACACACAGCCTCCACAAACACTAGGCCCAAATACAAGCCTGAATATGGAAATGCTACAAATATCCCCACTACTTAGAACAAACTGCAGAAATGTTTCTCACAGCTGAAAAGCAGCAGTGAGCCTTTAAATGAAAGTTTTAAACAGCTAAAGGAGCCTCTAGAAAAAAGAGTTTAACTGCAACAAGTTATCAGAAACAAACAACCCAACAGATGCTTAATAAAAGTGGACAATTTCCAGTTAATACCTCACACACAGTGAAACTAGCTAGAAAAATACACAGTACACAAAGTGCTATAAATAACAAAGAAATAAAGAACAAAATAAACCAAAAACAGGATACTTAATGTTATATATTATAGCTCCGAGTTTCCTCAGTGTCCTTCCTTCGATAAGCTCAGTGTGAAATGGCAGAACACTCACAACTGAACTACTTAGGTAACAGAAAGTTGAAACCTGAGACAGCTTTTAAGAAAGAAATCTCAAAAGAACCAAAGAGGTGCTTAGTCTAAGCTGTAGTCCAGGTGACCTCAGTCAGCCAATGACCTCAAACAATTCTCTCTCACTGAAATGCCTGATGGCTTTGGCTAAACCAAGATGTCCCTGAATATGTGCTCAGACACACAGCCTCCACAAACACTAGGCCCAAATACAAGCCTGAATATGGAAATGCTACAAATACCCCACTACTTAGAACAAACTGCAGAAATGTTTCTCACAGCTGAAAAGCAGCAGTGAGCCTTTAAATGAAAGTTTTAAACAGCTAAAGGACCCTCTAGAAAAAAGAGTTTAACTGCAACAAGTTATCAGAAACAAACAACCCAACAGATGCTTAATAAAAGTGGACAATTTCCAGTTACTACCTCAAACACAGTGAAACTAGCTAGAAAAATACACAGTACACAAAGTGCTATAAATAACAAAGAAATAAAGAACAAAATAAACAATAAAAACAGGATACTTAATGTTATATATTATAGCTCTGAGTTTCCTCAGTGTCCTTCCTTCGACAAGCTCAGTGTGAAATGGCAGAACACTCACAACTGAACTTCTTAGGTAACAGAAAGTTGAAACCTGAGACAGCTTTTAAGAAAGAAATCTCAAAAGAACCAATGAGGTGCTTAGTCTAAGCTGTAGTCCAGGTGACCTCAGTCAGCCAATGACCTCAAACAATTCTCTCTCACTGAAATGCCTGATGGCTATGGCTAAACCAAGATGTCCCTGAATATGTGCTCAGACACACAGCCTACACAAACACTAGGCCCAAATACAAGCCTGAATATGGAAATGCTACAAATATCCCCACTACTTAGAACAAACTGCAGAAATGTTTCTCACAGCTAAAAAGCAGCAGTGAGCCTTTAAATGAAAGTTTTATAAACAGCTAAAGGAGCCTCTAGAAAAAAAGAGTTTAACTGCAACAAGTTATCAGAAAAAAACAACCCAACAGATGCTTAATAAAAGTGGACAATTTCCAGTTAATACCTCACACACAGTGAAACTAGCTAGAAAAATACACAGTACTGATTTTCATTATTAGTTGTGTTATGATTGCCAGTTTGTGTCCATCAGTACTGATTTTCATTATTAGTTGTGTTATGATTGCCAGTTTTTGTCCATCAGTACTGATTTTCATGATTAGTTGTGTTACAATTGCCAGTTTTTGTCCATCAGTATTGATTTTCATTATTAGTTGTTTTACGATTGCCAGTTTTTGTCCATGAGTACTGATTTTCATTATTAGTTGTATTATGATTGCCAGTTTTTGTCCATCAGTACTGATTTTCATTATTAATTGTGTTATGATTGCTAGTTTTTGTCCATCAGTACTGATTTTCAGTATTAGTTGTGTTACGATTGCCAGTTTTTGTCCATCAGTACTGATTTTCATTATTAGTTGTGTTATGATTGCCAGTTTTTGTCCATGAGTACTGATTTTCATTATTAGTTGTTTTACGATTGCTAGTTTTTGTCCATCAGTACTGATTTTCATTATTAGTTGTGTTACGATTGCCAGTTTTTGTCCATCAGTACTGATTTTCATTATTAGTTGTGTTACAATTGCCAGTTTTTGTTCATCAGTACTGATTTTAATTATTAATTGTGTTACGATTGCCAGTTTTTGTCCATCAGTACTGATTTTCATTATTAGTTGTGTTAGGATTGCCAGTTTTTGTCCATGAGTACTGATTTTCATTATTAGTTGTTTTATGATTGCCAGTTTTTGTCCATGAGTACTGATTTTCATTATTAATTGTGTTACGATTGCTAGTTTTTGTCCATCAGTACTTATTTTCATTATTAGTTGTGTTACGATTGCCAGTTTTTGT
>NC_056745.1:1520001134-1520158634 GCF_019279795.1 Protopterus annectens | reverse complement strand
CCCTGCCTTACTAGAGTACATATCTAACTTCTCTAGGTTGAGGTATCACAGTAGGACCAAACTGCCTTGGTTCTCTCCAGCAGGATGGGAGAACCAAACTTTTTCAAAAATTCCTGCCCTCCTGGCTATCACCATCAGTACCTCTATCCACTAGTTGAGCCTGTGGCACTGGGGAAACAATCAGGATTCCATTACTCTGCACCACAGAGCTGGCATTGAAACTAAAGTCTGACGTGGAGTATCTATTGGTCACATCTTATAACAGCTGTAGGAATGTTTTAACAAGAAGTAAGCATCCAACACTGGCCTGAGCATAGATCTCAAGTCCAAGTTATGAATCACAAAGTCCAAGGTGTGTGACTTAGTCAATTCATGTTGTTGGCTTCTTTTTGTGATACAGTGTTGTAGAATGCAAACCACTAAAGTTTAAGCCACAAGTATCTTGTGTATGGTCACCAGTAGCAGATTAACTTATAGATGGTAATCACAGTACATTTTGACTCTGGTTATGACTTGCATTGGTTGCTCTTTCAGAAAAAAACATTTGTTTCAACCAGAAACACTTGAAACTGCATCTACTATGTGAGGAAAAAATGTTCTCAAACTTTCTTTTAATTTGATTTAGTCACTAAACTGCATGTTGTTCTTGGAAATACCATGACGTTTTGAAGGTACATTCGAATGAAATACATTATTTTCTCCACAATAACTTACTTATTTTGTTTATCACATAAGTCAACCAGATAACAAGTTCCCCTTTCCATGACAACCTAATTACAGTGAGTGAAAAAAAAAGTAAGCGTTAAACAAAATAAAGGTAAAAAATACACGCTTTCAGCACAAATATGTAAAAGATAAAGTAAGAAAATCCAAGCAAACAAAACAGTATTAGGTTAAAATTAAAAAAAGGTTTGCAGCTACTATAAAGGGCAAATACAATATATTAAACATTATGGTGTCCTGCCGGTTGCCCTAGTCTCTGGAGGCAGACATCTTCAGCTGTGAGTACTGAGACAACCTTATAGCGGCAGTAATCTTGGCGGTGTTAGTGTCCAAACCCACTGTCATGGCAGATACAAGTATTAAATAAGACTAGTTGCAGCACTAAAGTTATGTTGCTTTCTTGTTACAGACTTTTCTCATGATGTTCGTGCTCTCCCAATCACTCTGCTTCTGGTCAGGTAGCTGGTTTCCCAGTCTCAGCACCATTTTCATGGGCTGCTCCCATAAGGTGTAATTTTCCTACCAGACATCTGTGAAGAGCCATACCAAGCGCCTTGGTGTTGTTTAGATACACCACATCCATAGGTGTCTCCTTGTTCACTTGACAGGTAACCCAATAACAGAAAATGATCAGGCTAAATTAGCAAGTTTTCTGCTTTGTGAAGCATTAGTGTCAACTATTGGCCAGATAATTAGAATTTAGAAATTTTCCAGCTTTTCACACAACTTTTCACTTTCACTTCCTGGAACAGAAGTGAGACAATCCTGCATGGAATTACCTGTTTTTTCTTGTATCTACTTTTATTTATCAGAACTACAACTGTCAAAGTGTAGCCTTGTAGCACCAAGCCAGTTACAAATGACAAAATTACAGTCTGTGCATTTCTCTCAGGGGTTCATTAAACACCACCTGTTCATATAGCAAATTGTGAGGTATCTTGACTGGACCATATGTGTCATCCTTGTGATTGGTCATCAGCTCCTTTTGTATGTCTCCCCTTAGCATTCTACATTCTGCCTGACAGTCCCAATCCACCCCTCCTCTAGGGTCCCGTACTGGCACTCAGCCTTGTCATTGCTGTTTAAATACAGAAGTGAATAACACATACAGTAATTCAGCCTGGCCTACATAATTTTAAACCTCATCACTACACTTTCAGTAAAGCCATCTTTGGAGATTTCTCCAGTGCTCAGTAACATAGTGCAAAGATATTTTGGATACAAAAGAATGCTCAGCGTATATGAAACATTTGTTTCTCTGGTTAGTATGGGCAAAGGCAGGACCACTTTCACCCAACTATGCAGGTTTTGCCAAGTATTAACATCTAATTGAAAGTGACTACATACAAATTCTGGAAGTGTATACGCACATTAATAGCTGATTTATTCCTTTTGTCATATGACAGCTAAGGATTTAGTCTTGTAGACAAGTTCTAATTCCTGTTAGTGTTCTAAAAAATGTAATAAAAGGCATTTGCCCAGATTGTTTGTGTTCTAAATACCAAATGAATAATTCATGGTTGGCATAGTCATCAATGTCCTTGTTAAATGTAATCCCTTTCCTCACTTGTACACTTTTATTATAACTTAAAAATGTCATTGTAGCCAGTTCTATAGCCCTGAAGTTCAGAATCAGTTCAAAAAGCAGCCACTGTTATCGGTTCATAGGTGTGTACTAGGCTAATGGCCCTGGGGCCTTTACAAGTCTAGCCATAGGATTACCCTGGCATAGTGCCACTCAACCTTAGTTCCCAGTGCCTCTGTCGAGTAGAGCCACTGGAGTGATCCCTGGGGAGAATTTTCTATTTCCCATCCACTCATCAAGGTTTGTCTTGAAGAGGGCCAATGAGGTGCTCTGTTTGACATGTATGGGAAGTCTATCCCATAGCATGGGCAGTCTCTGGGTTATGAACCTGTCCCTCCAGTATGTTCTGTTGACTGTGGTAATGAGGTTGAGGTCCCTGGAGCGTGTGGTGTGGAGGGATTGGGATTTATTTAGATGTAGCATTTCTAACAGACCTGGGTCAGACATGACTTTGTAAATCAAGCAAAGATCGCATCTAAGTAGGCGATATGAGACAGAGAATAGCTGGAGTTTTTTGAGTCTGTCCATATAGGGCAAGTATTTAAGGACTAGGATACTCTTTGTGAGGTACTTTTGTGGCCTCTCCAGTTGTTGCAGATGTCTAGTGAGGTACATGCCAAATGGGGCATTGTACTCCATGATTGGCCTAATAAGGGAAGAATAGAGGGAGACAATGACCTCTTTCTTCCTGGATGCAAAACCCTTAGTAATGAGATGTGCCACATAGAAAGACTTTCTGACCGTAGTGCCAATGTGGTGATCAAAAGAAAGGTTGCTGTCAAACTGTGTTCCCAGATCTCTTATAACACGCTATGCATTCAGTGGACTACTATCAATGTGGTAATTCACGGGAACCAGATTTTTCCCAAAGGGGATAAGGACACATTTTTTGGCATTAAGCTTAAGGCTATGGTTCTGACACCAGTCGTTGGTCTCAGTGAGGCCATTCTGTAGGAGGTCAACATCATTTGGGGAGTTAATATTAGCTGCCAATTTGCAATTGTCTGCGAACTTTGTCAGCCAGAGTCCCTTTGTGTTGGCCTGGACTTCAGAGAAGCAGATGCCAAACAGGAGAGGACCCAGGACTGAACCCTGTGGGACTCCACTCATGACTAGTTGGCAGTCCGACTTGGAGTCAGCTACTTTCACACTGTGGGTTCTATCTGTGAGCTAATTTGCAACCCACCTAGTGATATAGGGATTGGTGCCTAGCTTAGTGAGTTTTTCTATGATTTCTGAGTGGGGAATGGTATCAAAGGCCTTGGCCATATCAAGGTAGACTGTATGAACCACCTTGCCTTCATCCACAGCTCTGGTGACTGCCTCAAAGAAGTCGAACAAGTCGAACAGGCATGAACTACCCTTCACAAAGCCAAACTGTGTAGGATCCAGAGTTTGGAGATTCCCTATATCCTTGTTTATTAGGTCCACGATGATGCATTCCATAGCTTTGCATATCAGACTCGTCAGGCTAATGGGGTGATAGTTCCCAGGGTCTGTAGTCGCTCCTCCTTTGTGGAGAGGGATGACTGTAGCAGTGCGCCATTCGGTAGGGACAAAGCCTGATGTGAGGCTGTGATTGAACAGGGCACCCAGGTGAGGTACCAGTTCACACTTATATCTTTCAACTTTATTCATCAATATAGAGATGTGAATGCCTGTCACATAGAAGAGAGAAGAGAAAACGATATCTCAGTAATTGATGAAAGTATGATGTGTACCTCTGTCCATTCTTGTACACAATAGAAAGTTTTCCAGTATTTTTTTTTTTTTTTTTTTATCTTCTAATATAGAAAAACTATAAGCAGGGAAAAGGAGGATGTTTGCAATGTAGGTAACGTAGTTGTGATATATTTTTATCACGGTATTTGTTGATAAGATTGATTTCATCTTATTTTAACTCTCTTTTTCCGGGGTTCTTCCATGTTTTTGTATGACTGTGTGTCTTTAATTTGTGAGTATTATGTGCTTATATTTTGTTTCTAGTCCTAATGTGTATGCATTATTTAGGGATGCTGAGCTCTGTCTTGTTAGTGAGTAGAAAATTAAGCTTTTAATGTGTTCAGTATGATTTCATTTATGGCCATGCCATACTTAATCTGGTAAGGTAATAAATAAACATTTTAATAACTTTTTGTTAATGTTTTTAATTAGGCACGTTGTTTGTATCAAAGGCAGTGCCATGTACAGCGATGTCACATTTTAGTGCATCTTGAAATTGTCATGTATTTTACAAACCTGGACCATACTCAGGTAGATTGATAAAGAAAAATAGCCTATTTCATCTATGGGAACATTTTCTAAGAAATAAAGAGCATTTAGATTATTAAACTTGGATTTCTGCCTTGTAGGTTCTGAGACTGCTGTAACTGTCAGTGTGGCATCACCAGAAAATAATTTATACCTGATGTTAGTTGCCAGAGGTGCTTGATAAATTAAAAGAGTTTTGGGGTTTATTGTAATATAGTAACAATTACTCCCATGCATGACATGCTTGCCTCTGATTGGAAGTGCATGATGGAGTGATGCATGCATCTAACATTTTATAGGCATATGTCAACTATACTAGACTATACCTGTAGGGTAGCTCTGAAGATTTTTTTTTTAATTTTGCACAATTTCATAGGTTCATAGGTTCATAGGTAGGTACTAGGCTATTGTCCCTAGGGCCTATACAAGCCTAGCCAAAAAGGTATCCTGGCTTTCGCCACCCAAGAAAATTATTTTCCTGTGCTCCTGTCAAGCAGAACAACAGAAGTGATCCCCAGGGTGAATTTCCTATTACCCATCCAATCATCAAGATTTTTCTTGAATAGTGTTAATGAGGAGCTCTGTTTGACAAAGATAGGTAGTCTGTTCCAGAGTATGGGAAGTCTCTGGGACAGAAATCTATCCCTCCAGCATGTTCTGTTTATTGTGGTGACAAGGTTTAGGTCCCTAGAGCGTGTAGCTCGGAGGGATTGGGATTTCTTTAAGTGGAGCATGTCCAACAGCTCTGGGTTTGACATAGCTTTGTATGTTAGGCAGAGATTGCCTGAGTAGGCGATATGCGATGGAGTAAAGCTGGAGTTTTTTGAGATGGTCTGCGTAAGGCATCTGTTTGAGGCCAGTAATCCTCTCTATGAGGTATTTTTGCGGCCTTTCCAGTTGTTGCAGATGTCTTGTGAGGTACATACCAAAAGGGGCGTTGTACTCTATAATGAGTCTAATGAGTGCTGAGTAAAGGGGAACAATGACCTCTTTTTTTCTGGATGAGAAACCTTTTGTGATGAGGTGTGCCACATTTCATTAGAGAAATGTTATATTTGTTGTGGCAGAATATATACAAATGTAAGGTTTATGGGCTTCCTGTCTTCCAGAAACTACACATATCATCATATATCATTTGTCACACCTCCTGAAATCATATAAATGTACTCATCTTTCTTTCTTTCTTGGAAAACCAGAAGCATCATCCCATTCCTGTGTTGCCTTCTTATAGCTGCTGTCTGGGGTCGATGCACAAGTCATCTGCTCTCTCTCTAAAAAGTTTAAAATTTCAAAGTATTGAAACACAAATACGACTATTGTTTGGCGGGTCCGAATTAATGTTGGGTCAGTGATTGTCATGTGAATGAGACAAGAGTGATATACTACATTCTGTGTTTTATTCAGAAAGAACATGATACTGATGCTATAATATTCTCTTTTTCCTAAATATTATGTCAGTTGTCATTTATTTTTTAATCTTTCTGTTAATGTTGCTGAGGTCTAAAAGCAATAGATATGCTCTAGAGAATGAAAGATATTACTAAATCATCAGTTTAAAACTGACCTTTTCTGGTAGGACTTTTGAGTAGCAAGATTTTGTTCTTGAACTCAAGTCACTGAACTCTCACAAAGGATTATAACTTCTGTGGCAGTGTCTAAATTCTTGTATACCATGTTTTGGTTGCCATGACTAACAGATATTCATTATTGTCATTCATTATTCAGAAGGTTTATGCGTCACCAGCTTTCCCCCTAAAAAAGAAGCATCATGAAATTTGTATGTTCCACATACAAAAGTACATAAAAGCAACTGTCCATATGCTTCATTTGGTTTGGCATATTAGACCATCCCATATTTAGTGTTATTCAGTGTAGTTATTCCCTTCTTCCTATTTCACACTTCTAGAAGGCAACGGAAAGAAAAAGGCATACTCAGCAATTAGCAGCCAAAAAAGAAATATAGGGTGTGCTGACAGCCAAATACAATTCAATCCAAAAACATAAACAAGGAAGGCTCACTAATCTCTGCAGTGTGTATTGACATTCATGAAAGGTTTTTATTGCATAGAGCAGCAAGCCTTCCTTGTTTATACTCGAGAATTAACTTCTCTTTGAGCATAATACAGTCAGTAAGTGTTGTTCCTGAATACACCACCTAACCATTCTCAGTCAGGATGCTTACCTAATAAAGTTTCAACATGGTACTAGGATTGGACTGCTATTTAAGACTGCAGAAATAAAGTCAACTCTAATAATATCCCTCTAAGACATCACTAATAGAGATGACTCAAAGGGGATGTCTATAAACTGACCACTCCCTCTAAGACATCACTAATAAAGCTGACTCAAAGAGGATGTCTATAAACTGACCACCTATAGATGTAAGAGAGGAGACAGATGTTGCATTTTCTCCCCCCCTTTCTCATCCTCCATGTCCAAATTTCATTTTAAGGTGCATTTTTTCAAATACCGAGCACATTACTCAGTATGAAAGCGACTGGTGAGCTGCAGAACAAAATTACAGCTTGACTTTTGCTACTGCTAGTCTCCCAGATTCATGAATTACTTGCAACGTGAAGCAATTAGCACATTTTTTTAACAGGAGTTTGTGGTTTACAGGTTGTGATATAACATTTACTCAGTTTTGCTACTGCTTTATTGACTCTGCTGTTGTAACCTGCAGCTGGGATGTTCACATGAAGGCACTCACATTTCATAATGAAGTCAAGTGCCCTTCCCTTTGATACCAGGTGCAGTTTCATAAGCTTACCTCTCATCCCTTTTTTTTTACAGTATAATGTCATCAACAGAAATTGTTCACTTTTATTTTTACTCGTACTGTCTGTTGTGCAACAAATTAAGGCATCAACATAGCTTTAATTGTTCATGTGTCGTTAACTGAGATATTATTCATAAATGTAACCAAAAGAAAGCACCAACAAAAAATTGAAAAGTATTCTCCGGCACAATAAAGGGTATCCTTGTAGTGTAGAAGCAGGCAGGCAACTCAAAAGCTTCAAAGACTTTATTCCACCAACTCAGCACATACGAAAAAAAGGCACGAACAAAAAAACATACCGTAGAACAATAAAATTGCCAGTCCATTTCCAGTAAAATCTCTTCAAACCACTCCATCCCAATACCTTGGGGGATAACTGAAAATAGTTCTTTGACGTCAATGGTAATAAAAAACACACTTTCCAGGTAAACACTTCTACCTATTTTGCTTAAAAAGTCCCATGAATCCTTAAGAATATGCTTCCATTTAGAATATATGGGCTTTGTCATTGTGTCCACATATATTGCCATAGGTTGGGTTTTGGATCCATGGGAAGCCACTATGGGTCTAAGTGGGGGGTCAGTCGTGGATTTGTGTACCTTGGGTATTCCGAATATACCCGGTATAACTGGCTTTTTAACATGGAAATAATTGTATAAAACCAAGTCAATAGACCCAGTTAATAAATTGTCTTCCAAAATAATGTCAATTTTATTATATTGTATATTAATTTCATTTTTGGATATAAGACAATAATTCTCGTCCTTATCCAGAATTTCTTTCATTTTTCTTATATAGTCCCACTTTTCCATCAAAACCACTCCTCCACCTTTATCCAGCTTCATCACCCTTATCTCCCTATTCTTGCTCAAGTCGCTTAAAAGCTTTACCTCATCTTTACTTAAATTGCTATTTGTAGAGGCACAAGTCTTGTATTCTCTTCTAATTATATTCATAGCACAATGCTCAAAATTTAAAATTTCATTTTGCAGTGGTGGGTTCCAAGTACTATGTCTGGTGAACAACTTTTTACTACCAGCAGAATTAGTACAATTCTGTTTTTTGTTCTCACTATTAATATGCTGAAGATTTAATTTTCTGGAAAATAACTTAACATCTAGCATAAGCCTCTCCACACTGGGTGCCTTAGCAGGTACAAAAGAAAATCCCTTAGTGAACAAATCAAAATGGCTAGGTTTAATTTCAATCCCAGAATAATTAAAAATGTTAAATTTGTTGTGAGAAAAAATAATCTGCTTGGCATTCACAGAATTGCCAACCATGTTAACTTCACTCTGCTCCATGTCATAGTCTACATTGGCTAAAAAACCTGTTCTTCACCATTGTTCCTACCTGCAAAATTTTCTCTGTTTGTAGCTTGTGCATAAGTTTGCTGATTCCTATTTCTAAGTCTTTCAGACCTTCTCACTTCATCCACCAACTCTGGTGTACTCATTCTATTACCCACTCGTTCACCTTCCAAAATAGGGAATTCATCATCTAACAGACTGTTGCCTCTGTCCTCAAGATGACCTTGGTTAGAAAGATTCCTATTGTATCCAGTGTATCTATTGTATCTATTGTACCCCCCTTGATATCCCTGCTTGTAACCACCCCTATAATGTCCATCATGGGTAAATGTATCCCCCTCCCCCATTTGCATCTGTGGTTTGAAAGGACGTTGTCTAAATCTAGGCATCTTCGAATTTATAACATTAAAATTGGAAATAAAATTCTCCCCATATGTATATGCAATTCCTGAATTATATTCATTTAGGTCCCTATTAAGCTTTTTCATTTTCCTTTTAATGTTAGAATCAATGTATACATCAATATCATGCAGCACTCGGAAGTATATATGTTTGTATTCATCAATAACAAACAACATATCACTACTAATGTCAGCCTGTAGTTGGTCAATCTCTTTTTTAATGTCTAGCATACTTTTAACATTATGTTCCATCATAGCTTTCAAAATAGACAAACCACAACAATTTAAAATCTTACTAATTTCTTTAAAAATACTTGGTCCCCATGAACACTATTGGGGAATTTGTTTAACCTTAGGCCTTTCGGTACAATGTTGTCCTTAATACACAATTCAAAGTACCAATTTTCGATAGATAAGGCCTTGTACTTTGATAACAATTTTTTAAAAAGCTTACATTTGTCCTTATAAGTATAGTCATTGTTGTTGTTCCTGGTCCTAGGTACATCACCATCGACCGCATTGCCCTGAAAAGTTTTGTTTAACCAAGTCCCAAAGTCAATGTTCTCGTATGCTTCTTCAAACTCATAGTCCTTGCCCTGATGGTCGCCCGTTACTGCAGAAAAATTAGGAGCTCTCCTTTGCTGTTTCTTTCCGTTAATTCCCCCATTACCGCCTTGCTTCTCTCGGTTGATCCGCTCATACGATCCGCTGGTAACACGACCACTTCTTGGGTCCTTCGGGCTGCTTTGGGCGCACGGGATTCCACTGCTCGTGCCTGCCTGCGTGCTCTCAGCCTGCGTGTGGTTTTGTATAACCCGAAGCAATTCGCTTAACATACTGTTACTGTTATTCATGCTGGAACACTTAAAGCAAAGTCTTTTACCACTAGTAAACAGGACTCCTCGTATCCGGAAAATGAAAACAACAACTTGTAACCAAAAGAAAGCACCAACAAAAAATTGAAAAGTATTCTCCGGCACAATAAAGGGTATCCTTGTAGTGTAGAAGCAGGCAGGCAACTCAAAAGCTTCAAAGACTTTATTCCACCAACTCAGCACATACGAAAAAAAGGCACGAACAAAAAAACATACCGTAGAACAATAAAATTGCCAGTCCATTTCCAGTAAAATCTCTTCAAACCACTCCATCCCAATACCTTGGGGGATAACTGAAAATAGTTCTTTGACGTCAATGGTAATAAAAAACACACTTTCCAGGTAAACACTTCTACCTATTTTGCTTAAAAAGTCCCATGAATCCTTAAGAATATGCTTCCATTTAGAATATATGGGCTTTGTCATTGTGTCCACATATATTGCCATAGGTTGGGTTTTGGATCCATGGGAAGCCACTATGGGTCTAAGTGGGGGGTCAGTCGTGGATTTGTGTACCTTGGGTATTCCGAATATACCCGGTATAACTGGCTTTTTAACATGGAAATAATTGTATAAAACCAAGTCAATAGACCCAGTTAATAAATTGTCTTCCAAAATAATGTCAATTTTATTATATTGTATATTAATTTCATTTTTGGATATAAGACAATAATTCTCGTCCTTATCCAGAATTTCTTTCATTTTTCTTATATAGTCCCACTTTTCCATCAAAACCACTCCTCCACCTTTATCCGGCTTCATCACCCTTATCTCCCTATTCTTGCTCAAGTCGCTTGAAAGCTTTACCTCATCTTTACTTAAATTGCTATTTGTAGAGGCACAAGTCTTGTATTCTCTTCTAATTATATTCACAGCACAATGCTCAAAATTTAAAATTTCATTTTGCAGTGGTGGGTTCCAAGTACTATGTCTGGTGAACAACTTTTTACTACCAGCAGAATTAGTACAATTCTGTTTTTTGTTCTCACTATTAATATGCTGAAGATTTAATTTTCTGGAAAATAACTTAACATCTAGCATAAGCCTCTCCACACTGGGTGCCTTAGCAGGTACAAAAGAAAATCCCTTAGTGAACAAATCAAAATGGCTAGGTTTAATTTCAATCCCAGAATAATTAAAAATGTTAAATTTGTTGTGAGAAAAAATAATCTGCTTGGCATTCACAGAATTGCCAACCATGTTAACTTCACTCTGCTCCATGTCATAGTCTACATTGGCTAAAAACCTGTTCTTCACCATTGTTCCTACCTGCAAAATTTTCTCTGTTTGTAGCTTGTGCATAAGTTTGCTGATTCCTATTTCTAAGTCTTTCAGACCTTCTCACTTCATCCACCAACTCTGGTGTACTCATTCTATTACCCACTCGTTCACCTTCCAAAATAGGGAATTCATCATCTAACAGACTGTTGCCTCTGTCCTCAAGATGACCTTGGTTAGAAAGATTCCTATTGTATCCAGTGTATCTATTGTATCTATTGTACCCCCCTTGATATCCCTGCTTGTAACCACCCTATAATGTCCATCATGGGTAAATGTATCCCCTCCCCATTTGCATCTGTGGTTTGAAAGGACGTTGTCTAAATCTAGGCATCTTGAATTTATAACATTAAAATTGGAAATAAAATTCTCCCCATATGTATATGCAATTCCTGAATTATATTCATTTAGGTCCCTATTAAGCTTTTTCATTTTCCTTTTAATGTTAGAATCAATGTATACATCAATATCATGCAGCAGTCGGAAGTATATATGTTTGTATTCATCAATAACAAACAACATATCACTACTAATGTCAGCCTGTAGTTGGTCAATCTCTTTTTTAATGTCTAGCATACTTTTAACATTATGTTCCATCATAGCTTTCAAAATAGACAAACCACAACAATTTAAAATCTTACTAATTTCTTTAAAAAATACTTGGTCCCCATGAACACTATTGGGGAATTTGTTTAACCTTAGGCCTTTCGGTACAATGTTGTCCTTAATACACAATTCAAAGTACCAATTTTCGATAGATAAGGCCTTGTACTTTGATAACAATTTTTTAAAAAGCTTACATTTGTCCTTATAAGTATAGTCATTGTTGTTGTTCCTGGTCCTAGGTACATCACCATCGACCGCATTGCCCTGAAAAGTTTTGTTTAACCAAGTCTCAAAGTCAATGTTCTCATATGCTTCTTCAAACTCATAGTCCTTGCCCTGATGGTCGCCCGTTACTGCAGAAAAATTAGGAGCTCTCCTTTGCTGTTTCTTTCCGTTAATTCCCCCATTACCGCCTTGCTTCTCTCGGTTGATCCGCTCATACGATCCGCTGGTAACACGACCACTTCTTGGGTCCTTCGGGCTGCTTTGGGCGCACGGGATTCCACTGCTCGTGCCTGCCTGCGTGCTCTCAGCCTGCGTGTGGTTTTGTATAACCCGAAGCAATTAAGCAACATACTGTTGCTGTTATTCATGCTGGAACACTTAAAGCAAAGTCTTTTACCACTAGTAAACAGGACTCCTCGTATCCGGAAAATGAAAACAACAACTTGTAACCAAAAGAAAGCACCAACAAAAAATTGAAAAGTATTCTCCGGCACAATAAAGGGTATCCTTGTAGTGTAGAAGCAGGCAGGCAACTCAAAAGCTTCAAAGACTTTATTCCACCAACTCAGCACATACGAAAAAAAGGCACGAACAAAAAAACATACCGTAGAACAATAAAATTGCCAGTCCATTTCCAGTAAAATCTCTTCAAACCACTCCATCCCAATACCTTGGGGGATAACTGAAAATAGTTCTTTGACGTCAATGGTAATAAAAAACACACTTTCCAGGTAAACACTTCTACCTATTTTGCTTAAAAAGTCCCATGAATCCTTAAGAATATGCTTCCATTTAGAATATATGGGCTTTGTCATTGTGTCCACATATATTGCCATAGGTTGGGTTTTGGATCCATGGGAAGCCACTATGGGTCTAAGTGGGGGGTCAGTCGTGGATTTGTGTACCTTGGATATCCAGGGGGGTACAATAGATACAATAGATACACTGGATACAATAGGAATCTTTCTAACCAAGGTCATCTTGAGGACAGAGGCAACAGTCTGTTAGATGATGAATTCCCTATTTTGGAAGGTGAACGAGTGGGTAATAGAATGAGTACACCAGAGTTGGTGGATGAAGTGAGAAGGTCTGAAAGACTTAGAAATAGGAATCAGCAAACTTATGCACAAGCTACAAACAGAGAAAATTTTGCAGGTAGGAACAATGGTGAAGAACAGGTTTTTTAGCCAATGTAGACTATGACATGGAGCAGAGTGAAGTTAACATGGTTGGCAATTCTGTGAATGCCAAACAGATTATTTTTTCTCACAACAAATTTAACATTTTTAATTATTCTGGGATTGAAATTAAACCTAGCCATTTTGATTTGTTCACTAAGGGATTTTCTTTTGTACCTGCTAAGGCACCCAGTGTGGAGAGGCTTATGCTAGATGTTAAGTTATTTTCCAGAAAATTAAATCTTCAGCATATTAATAGTGAGAACAAAAAACAGAATTGTACTAATTCTGCTGGTAGCAAAAAGTTGTTCACCAGACATAGTACTTGGAACCCACCACTGCAAAATGAAATTTTAAATTTTGAGCATTGTGCTATGAATATAATTAGAAGAGAATACAAGACTTGTGCCTCTACAAATAGCAATTTAAGTAAAGATGAGGTAAAGCTTTTAAGCGACTTGAGCAAGAATAGGGAGATAAGGGTGATGAAGCCGGATAAAGGTGGAGGAGTGGTTTTGATGGAAAAGTGGGACTATATAAGAAAAATGAAAGAAATTCTGGATAAGGACGAGAATTATTGTCTTATATCCAAAAATGAAATTAATATACAATATAATAAAATTGACATTATTTTGGAAGACAATTTATTAACTGGGTCTATTGACTTGGTTTTATACAATTATTTCCATGTTAAAAAGCCAGTTATACCGGGTATATTCGGAATACCCAAGGTACACAAATCCACGACTGACCCCCCACTTAGACCCATAGTGGCTTCCCATGGATCCAAAACCCAACCTATGGCAATATATGTGGACACAATGACAAAGCCCATATATTCTAAATGGAAGCATATTCTTAAGGATTCATGGGACTTTTTAAGCAAAATAGGTAGAAGTGTTTACCTGGAAAGTGTGTTTTTTATTACCATTGACGTCAAAGAACTATTTTCAGTTATCCCCCAAGGTATTGGGATGGAGTGGTTTGAAGAGATTTTACTGGAAATGGACTGGCAATTTTATTGTTCTACGGTATGTTTTTTTGTTCGTGCCTTTTTTTCGTATGTGCTGAGTTGGTGGAATAAAGTCTTTGAAGCTTTTGAGTTGCCTGCCTGCTTCTACACTACAAGGATACCCTTTATTGTGCCGGAGAATACTTTTCAATTATTCATAAATGCCCTTTGGTCATCCTACTTAATTAGATATCTTAATTCCATACCACTAACCAGCTGTTTGTTTGATACCTGCCTTCACTTTTGCTCTGCTTATGTGTACTATTTATTTATTTATTTATTGATTGATTGCATTTGTTGACTGGGAAAGTCCACTGGGCCAAGAAGAGCCCATTTTCAGTGGAGGCCCGGGGAGAAAAGCTCCACAGAATTATATAATTACAATTCAATAGTAATACATACATAAGTAAAAGAAACAATCTTGATACATAGAATAAGTAGAAGATAATTTGAAAAGAAAACATAGGACATTGTCTTTTCAATAATTACATTATCATAAAAAGAATTTGAGTAATAAAGGACATAGTGATTGCATTAATTACATACAAAAGATTCCTATTATTTGTGTTAGTTAAACTGTGTAAAGTTTGGGAAGGAAGATACGTGCTGTGAAATTATGGTGGAGTACAAACAGAAAAATCCTCAGTTAATTGCACCAGTTAATCTGTGAATATAGTAAGAGAAGGAATTCAGGTGTTGGGGTTGTTAGGTGGGGTACAGGGGCATGTACTAGGAAAATACAAGGCCTTTTCCATATTTCAGAACTTCACTCACCTTGAAAACAGACCAATTCTTCAACTGTATAACACCTAATAATCTTAATTCGTGTAATGTTAAGGAAAGACATTTCAGATACCGCACTGCAGTAGCAGACAATGTTGAAATTGTTACATACAAACATCCATATGCTGAATATCCACGCACATTTTAAATTTAAGTGAATTGTCTGTGTTTGCTGGGCCAGTTCTAATACATCTCATGTAACTTCATCTTTAGTTTGCAGTTGGTTAGATGACACAACTCCCATTGCTGCATTCACAGGGGGGCAGAAGGAATGACGGCTTGAGGCCCACATATCTGAAATAGACCCTGCTGCTTCTATTCTTGGTTTAGTCTGAAATCCTATGCTATTTTATTGCAAGTTTGAGATGGTTTACTTTATAAGCTTAGACTCGAGGAACACTAATCAGTAAATCCTGTGTGCCAAATTATAACATTGTACTTGCCTTGCTGTACAAAGTACAACATTTCAAAAGAGATGCACTGCCCTTGTAGAATGATGCACTTCTGTCTTTCTCGTATTATTTTCCTACATTAATATGTGACATCCCTTCCACATTGTGTATATTGTATATAGTTACATTCCGTGTGCCCTTACCTTACTGTGGTTATAGTTGCATTCCATGTGCCCTTACCTTACTGTGGTGATAGTTGCATTCCGTGTGCCCTTACCTTACTGTGGTGATAGTTGCATTCCATGTGCCCTTACCTTACTGTGGTGATAGTTGCATTCCGTGTGCCCTTACCTTACTGTGGTGATAGTTGCATTCTGTGTGCCCTTACCTTACTGTGGTGATAGTTGCATTCCGTGTGACCTTCCCTTACTGTGGTGATAGCTGCATTCCGTGTGCCCTTCCACCACAGTTGCATTCCGTGTGCCCTTCCCTTACTGTGGTGATAGTTGCATTCCATGTGCCCTTACCTTACTGTGGTGATAGTTGCATTCCTTGTGCCCTTATCTTACTGTGGTTATAGTTGCATTCCGTGTACCCTTACCTTACTGTGGTGATAGTTGCATTCTGTGTGCCCATACCTTACTGTGGTGATAGTTGCAATCCATGTGCCCTTCTCTTACTGTGGTGATAGTTGCATTCCATGTGCCCTTACCTTACTGTGGTTCTAGTTGCATTCTGTGTGCCCTTCCCTTACTGTGGTGATAGTTGCATTCCATGTGCCCTTACGTTACTGTGGTGATAGTTGCATTCCTTGTGCCCTTATCGTACTGTGGTTATAGTTGCATTCCGTGTGCCCTTACCTTACAGTGGTGATAGTTGCATTCCGTGTGCCCTTATCTTACTATGGTGATAGTTGCATTCCGTGTGCCCTTACCTTACTGTGGTTATAGTTACATTCCATGTGCCCTTACCTTACTGTGGTGATAGTTGCATTCTGTGTGCCCTTACCTTACTGTGGTGAAAGTTGCATTCTGTGTGCCCTTCCCTTACTGTGGTGATAGTTGCATTCCATGTGCCCTTACCTTACTGTGGTGATAGTTGCATTCCTTGTGCCCTTATCGTACTGTGGTTATAGTTGCATTCCATGTGCCCTTACCTTACTGTGGTGATAGTTGCATTCCATGTGCCCTTACCTTACTGTGGTGATAGTTACATTCCATGTGCCCTTACCTTACTGTGGTTATAGTTGCATTCCATGTGCCCTTACCTTACTGTGGTGATAGTTGCATTCCGTGTGCCCTTACCTTACTGTGGTGATAGTTGCATTCCGTGTGCCCTTACCTTACTGTGGTGATAGTTGCATTCCATGTGCCCTTACCTTACTGTGGTGATAGTTGCATTCCATGTGCCCTTACCTTACTGTGGTGATAGTTGCATTCCTTGTGCCCTTATCTTACTGTGGTGATAGTTGCATTCCGTGTGCCCTTACCTTACTGTGGTGATAGTTGCATTCTGTGTGCCCTTACCTTACTGTGGTGATAGTTGCATTCCGTGTGACCTTCCCTTACTGTGGTGATAGCTGCATTCCGTGTGCCCTTCCACCACAGTTGCATTCCGTGTGCCCTTCCCTTACTGTGGTGATAGTTGCATTCCATGTGCCCTTACCTTACTGTGGTGATAGTTGCATTCCTTGTGCCCTTATCTTACTGTGGTTATAGTTGCATTCCGTGTGCCCTTACCTTACTGTGGTGATAGTTGCATTCTGTGTGCCCATACCTTACTGTGGTGATAGTTGCATTCCATGTGCCCTTCTCTTACTGTGGTGATAGTTGCATTCCGTGTGCCCTTACCTTACTGTGGTGCTAGTTGCATTCTGTGTGCCCTTCCCTTGCTGTGGTGATAGTTGCATTCCATGTGCCCTTACGTTACTGTGGTGATAGTTGCATTCCTTGTGCCCTTATCGTACTGTGGTTATAGTTGCATTCCGTGTGCCCTTACCTTACTGTGGTGATAGTTGCATTCCGTGTGCCCTTATCTTACTATGGTGATAGTTGCATTCCGTGTGCCCTTACCTTACTGTGGTTATAGTTACATTCCATGTGCCCTTACCTTACTGTGGTGATAGTTGCATTCTGTGTGCCCTTACCTTACTGTGGTGATAGTTGCATTCTGTGTGCCCTTCCCTTACTGTGGTGATAGTTGCATTCCATGTGCCCTTACCTTACTGTGGTGATAGTTGCATTCCTTGTGCCCTTATCGTACTGTGGTTATAGTTGCATTCCATGTGCCCTTACCTTACTGTGGTGATAGTTGCATTCCATGTGCCCTTACCTTACTGTGGTGATAGTTACATTCCATGTGCCCTTACCTTACTGTGGTTATAGTTGCATTCCATGTGCCCTTACCTTACTGCGGTGATAGTTGCATTCCGTGTGCCCTTACCTTACTGTGGTGATAGTTGCATTCCATGTGCCCTTACCTTACTGTGGTGATAGTTGCATTCCATGTGCCCTTACCTTACTGTGGTGATAGTTGCATTCCATGTGCCCTTACCTTACTGTGGTGATAGTTGCATTCCTTGTGCCCTTATCTTACTGTGGTGATAGTTGCATTCCGTGTGCCCTTACCTTATTGTTGTGATAGTTGCATTCCGTATGCCCTTCCCTTACTGTGATGATAGTTGCATTCCGTGTGCCCTTCCCTTACTGTGGTGATAATTGCATTCCATGTGCCCTTCCCTTACTGTGGTGATAGTTGCATTCCATGTGCCCTTCCCTTACTGTCATGATAGTTGCATTCTGTGTGCCCTTACCTTACTGTGGTTATAGTTACATTCCATGTGCCCTTACCTTACTGTAGTGATAGTTGCATTCCATGTGCCCTTCCCTTACTGTGGCAATAGTTGTATTCCATGTGCCCTTCCCTTACTGTGGTGATAGTTGCATTCTGTGTGCCCTTAATTACTGTGGTTATAGTTACATTCCATGTGCCCTTACCTTACTGTGGTGATAGTTACATTCCATGTGCCCTTACCTTACTGTGGTTGTAGTTACATTCCATGTGCCCTTACCTTACTGTGGTTATAGTTACATTCTATGTGCCCTTACCTTACTGTGGTTATAGTTACATTCCATGTTCCCTTACCTTACTGTGGTTATAGTTACATTCCGTGTGCCCTTACCTTACTGTGGTTATAGTTACATTCCGTGTGCCCTTACCTTACTGTGGTTATAGTTACATTCTGTGTGCCCTTACCTTACTGTGGTTATAGTTACATTCCATGTGCCCTTACCTTACTGTGGTTATAGTTACATTCCGTGTGCCCTTACCTTACTGTGGTGGTCTTGAAGCTCGGGCTAATGGAGTCACTGCAGGTGCAGACTTTGATGATAGTGTTAAATATTCAATTAAGAGCTCTGAAAACTAAAGCCAAGGAGGCTTCTATATGAACAGCACTTGAACATAAGATGCTTGGTTCTGAGGAATAAGTGATGCCATCCCATAGGGATAGGAACTTTATGGTTAGCCAAAGATAGGAAAAGGAGACAGCATGATTAATACAAAACAGGAAAAAATAGCCAAAACGAGCACCACTCCACTTTTTGAGTGTTGAATAAACAGTGGTGGTTTCAGCGGTTTGTCGTTGGTGTGGTCTGTGGAGTGGTGTTAGTTTTGAACATTATGGTTACCCATTCAAAATGGATTTGGGTTCACATCCCCATATATGGAGTGGAGCAGATGCATGCTTTTTGGTGTCTAATATGAATTTGCAAGCAATACAGAAAAATCCAGTAGGAACCCCTGGGAGAGTTTTCTTTTCTTTGTAACATTGGACTCATCTGTTAACTCTTTCTTGCTCTTAAAAATCCAAAGGAGAGTCTGTAAGTCTCAGTTTTTCCTGCAAACTTCCAAGATGAACAGCCTCTGGCATGTGAAACAAATTAGGTAAAGGAAGTTTATATACATTTTCAGAACAGAACTTATGAGATACCTAGATGCATATTTAGACCACAGTGAAAAGACAAATAGAAATGATGTATAAAAGTGAATAATATATTATAATAAGGTAGCCTTGCATCTCAGAATAAAAAGGATATAGTACACTAAGGTCAGTTTGCATAGACCACTGTCTGTGTTAAGTAGCACACTCTGCCCACTTTAGCTAAGTTGCTTTGTCTGGCTATAATCCAGTTGAATGCCTCTGAAACCTATTAAGTCAATCTGGCAAATGTCTAGGAATCTGCTACTACCTTGTTAGAATAGCTACATATAGGTGCCCCGTTCGGTACACTGCACCTACAAATTAGCTTTCACTATTGCAGTGAATGGGTACAGTGGAGATAATAGCTCTATATACACCTTTGGGAGGGCTGCAAGGTATGAGCTAATTTGAATCATTGTAATGTACACCTTTCATAATAGGGGAGAAATCCACTGCTGCACAGAGTCCTAAATTATACAGATTGCCCCCATACGCTATTGCATTTGCATGAGGTTCAGAAATACCCGTTGGACTCATTCGTGAGTTGCAGCGCTGTTGAAGTCTGATTACTTATGAATCACTTTTCCCCTGCACACTACACAAGGCTGTGTAAAGAGGCCTTGCACAGTAAGCAAGGCTTTATGAGTACCGCTGTAAATAGAAATGCAGTTCAGTGAACTCCCATATTTGTAAGACATATCAAAATTACTACAGCTGAAATTAATGACGTAGATGCTATGAGGGCAAATATCCAGTACTCACATGCTAAGGGATTTGCCCTGGCATGTTCTTATTTAATATACTCAACTCTGAGACAGTTTAAGGATATTTGATGAAATGGGATGCCACTAAAGTGGGTTGTGCTTGATCATCAAAATACCAAATAAATGACTACCGCTTAGGAACTAATTAGAAATATGGCTTAAGATAAACACTTTATGATAACTATGATTAGGTGTTTTATTTGAACTTGACTGTTTAACGTTTTCCAGTGTTAATTGTGTTCAGCTGCTATGATTTTTGTTGTAGAATTTGTGGAATTCTATATGGAATAAGCAATTCAGTTGTACAATTTATGAAGGCATATCTGAGTAGTGGATTTCATTTGTATGTGAACAGTAGGCACATTTGAAGAAAATATACAAACTATGAAATGCTGATGTATAATTATAGTGATTAATGTTATTGCTTTTACCCTGTGTGAAGACGCTTCGCTTCCCATGGTCACACTGCTTAAATTTAACCACTTAGCAATGGTACCACCTTAGAAATGTTATGCTAATAAGATGTAAATAAATAAATCTGCATTGGGAATGAAGCTGTCATTGCCAAGGTTTCATGACATCAGAGAAGAACAGTTTGCTTTGGGGAATGCATACAGCTCCCTTTGAAATGTTGAGGTGAGCTTTCTTCCTTGTAAACAACATTGTTATGCATTTACTTTAGGTTATTTATATGTTTGTTGTAGCTGCAATTTTGTCTTTTTTAAAGTGTTTTCAGTATAATTTCCTCTAGGTTTTTAAATATTCATGATGTGTGGTTTGGGATTTTTATTTCTTTTTTTTTTTCTCAAAATTTTTTTTTATTTTTCAAATACATTTGAATGAATTCCATGGTATTTATACATAACATCTTAAATAACGATGTACACTATTTACATTAGCCTGACACTATAACAGATCTTAATGTATACAGTTACTTTATAAGTATGTCCAATCCATTATCAGAGTGTCTGATCAATTATTGTAAAGTGTCAATCAACGATAAGACTTTTCCCCAAGGGTTGTTGATAAATGGTTTTGGATAAATTCTTAGTTCTTTAATTTTAATTTCCAATAATGCTGTGGTCTTCAGTAGGCTGTAGAAGTCTTCCGAAGTTGGTATTGGGTTTGTGTTCCATCTTCTTGTTATACACTTGGGTTGGGAGTGCCTTCTGTGTGGAGTCTGCATGTCGTCCCCATGGCCGAGTGGGCATTCGAAAGATATGAGTTGAATGGGCATGCGTTCGTTGAAGGTTGGGCATCGGGCTGGCAACTCGACACCATAAAAACCAACTTCCAATCATTAGCGGACCAGAGTTCCACTGTGGCGACCCCTAACCGGGAAAAGCCGAAAGACAAACAACTTCTTGTTATACACTTCCTTGAAATTGCAGGTATAGTCCATACTAGATACATGTTTGACCTATTCAAATGAGAACCTTCGTTCACATTTAATAATACAAGCGCTTTAGTTAAATAAAATGATTCATTAAATAAAGCTTGTAGAAAGTTATTAATACCATTCCAAAATGGCTTAATTTTAACACAATCAAAGAAAATGTGGTTCCAATCTGCATTGTGTACTTGCTCACATCAACATATTCTTTTTATGGAAGAACTAATTTTAGTGATTCTGTCTGGGGTAAAGAATACTCTGTGCAAGCATTTCCAATTAAACACTTTCCAGTATTGTGTAAAGGATGTATATTTTATTGATAAGATATTTGTTTTAATATCTTCAGTTAACTGTATTGAGTGTCCTTTTGTTATATGTTTCCAATATGAGGTTTTGGGTGTTGTTTTATTGTTTATCAATACAGGATTTTTATTTGTGATGTTATTTTGTAGAACTATTTGGGGTTTGAATTGTTTTAGTTCATCTTCCTCTGGGACTCTCAAATATTCTGTCTGTGCAAAGCTCCATGAGCATTTTGCATTGTGCTTCGTATAGCCATATTGTCGTTTCAATTAAAATGTCATCATTTCTTGAAGTTTTTTTTGCATCTTTAATGATTCTTGCTAATAGGGTCTGTAAAGGACATCTACATCATAAACAGAGCACAAGACTTTCCATAATGTGAAGATTATCCACAAACAATAATTACATTTTTTGACACATTCTTCTTAGTTATGGACAAATATTATGCCCTAATTTTTTCCAAGTCAAAGTATGGATCAGACAACACAATCAGTGCTAAACTTTACTAATAACTGATATTGCATGTCAGTACTTATTGGGATCACAGTTTACCAGATGTACCAAATAAAAATAATTAGTGCATATGAAAAGCATACTGATTTATATATATATATATATATATATATATATATATATATATATGGGATCCGGACACATGCCCAACTAGCATGTGTCTGAATCACAAAACATTGAACACACATACACGAAAGAGCTTAACATCAAAAAGCACTTCCGTGTATGTGTGCCTGTTTCGTAAATTGGACTACAGTGTGGGTAAGGGAAAATTCCCTTTTCCCCACTGTAGTGCGATCTTGGAGTGAGAATAATAAAGTAGGGTGTGTGTGGGGAGTGCAGGGAGGCGAAGCCCTCCTGCAGAAACGTAGATTTTTTTTTAACTACACATACACGGAAGTGCTTTTCAGTGTTAAGCGCTTTCGTGTATGTGTGTTCGATGTTTTGTGATTCAGACATATGCTAGTCGAGCATGTATCCTAGACCCATATATATATATATATATATATATATATATATATATATATATATATATATATATATATATATATAAAATATGTGTGTGTGTGTGTGTGTGTTAATAGATAGATATAGTTGGATATAGATGGATAAGCAGTAGTCAAAGTCTCAATTTTTTTAATTAAAGTTTCCCATTTAACATGTTATATGCCCACTGAAATGCTGTTGTAAAATAGGATGTTTTTCCTGGGCTATTGTCTTGCACAGCCAGCTATTCTGAAAATGAATGTCCTTTCTGAGCGTTAACTATCTAGGAGTAAGTCAAGGCAGACAATGGCTGTACCCTCTAATTATTGTAGGCTGCAAATTTCAGAAAATAATGTCTTACTGTAAAGCTACAGCATCACAACTGCATTCCTAAAAGGAGCAAGCGATACAGTGATTTGAGAACCAGTGAGTGAACATAATGTGATATAGTCCAGAAAAACTCAATCTGTTGCTGTCAGTGAGGCAGAGTAGTAAACTTTAAACTGTTTACAGGTAGTCAGTTCTGTCTCGCTTAATAGTACTTGATGAATAACTTCCCCACTGGCTATTAACATGCACCTTCCCTAATGGATAGCATATATAGGATCATAGGAAGTTACTAGGCTATTGGCCCTGAGGCCTTATAAGCCTAGCCAAGAGTTTAGCCCATGTTTAGAGATGTCAGCACCCGATGCCCCTGTCCAGCAGGAGCCCAGGTGGAATCCCAGGGGTGCATTTTCTGTTACCCATCCAGTTATCCAGGTTGATCTTAAAAAGGGATAATAAGGTACTTTGCTTGATGTGAAGAGGGAGTCTATTCCACAAATGTGGGAGTCTGTGAGACAAATCCATCCCGCCAAGTCCTATTGATGTCACAGACCAGATTGAGGTTGCGCATGCAGGTTACTCGAGTGGAGCTTGAGTTGCAGATATGCAGCAGTCAGTTTGATACCCATCTGGTAACATGCAGATTGATGCCTAGTTGAGAGACAGTTTTTCTATTATGCCCAAATGGGGAATAGTGTCAAAGTTTTTGGCCAGGTCAAGGTAGGTGGTGTGCACTGTCTTATTCTCATCCATGGCTTTAGTGATGGTCTCAAAGAAGTCGACCAAATTTAACAGACATGACCTCCCATTGATGAAGCAAAATTGTGTGGGATTGCATGTTTAGAGGTTGCCAATGTCCTTGCTAATGAGGTCCATTGTAATCCATTCCATGGCCTTGTAGATCAGGCTAGTTATGCTAATGGGTCTAGAATTCCCCGGATCTGTGGATGCTCCATCTTTGTGCAGAGGGATGACAATGGCTGTGTTCCACTCAGCTGGGATGAAGCCAGTACTCAGGCTTTGTTTGAATAGGGTGCCTAATGGTGCTACAAGTTCCTGCCTGAGTTCATGTAGAATGTAGTCTGGGATTTAATTGGGTCCCATGGAGGCTGCATTTTTTTGCCTTTGAGACAGCTGTGATGACCTGTTCCCTATATATAAAGGGAAGGGGCAGGTACTGGGGATGTCCTGATTTACTGATGGGGGGAATAGAGGGGTGAAGTTTTCACTGAATCTGTCAGCCAGCAAATTGGCTATATCAACAGCATTTGTGCATGTGGTGTCCCTGACCACCAGTTATGAGCAGATTTGGGTGCTTCTTTTGAGATTGTGGACATATGTGAAGAAGGCCTTATGATTTTCTCTAGTAGATGTGGCCAATTTGGACTTGAAGTTTTCTTTGGAGGATTTCAGTAGTGCTCTTATCTGCTTGTTCAGGATAAGGAGATACTGCTTCCAATTGGTCACCTGCTCCTTCTTAGTCCAGGACAGCAATTTTTCCTTTTGTTGTATAGTTTATTTATTGCAGATGTCCACCAGACAGGTTTACCCTTCCTTGCGGAGGATGATTTCTTCCTGTTGGGTATTCCTGATTCCATGCAGCTACATAAATACTCATATAGTACTTTGATGTAGGTTTGGACATATGTGCCAGTTCCCATGGAAGGGGAGGGGACCGTGAAACTGTTTATACCTTCCCTGAGGAGGTTTTAATCAGCTTTGGAGAAGTTTTTTGTTTGACCCCTAGCTAGAATGGGGTTGTGGAAGATGGTGAATTAGAATGTGACCTCTTTATGATTTTATCTTACCAGGGAGGATGATACTGCAGGGATGCTGCAGTGGTAACGCATATCAGTTAATACAAAGTCCAAGATAGTATCACCAGTTGTGGGGGTATCAGCTATCTGCTCTAAGGCATTTGCATTGACAAAATAGAGGAATTTCTGAGCATTTGTGTTCTGGCATGAGTAGTTCTTCCAGTCTATGTTTGGGTAGTTAAAGTTGCCCAGGACCAGGGAAAAAGGTTGAATCTTGATGGGTTTGAAGAGGACCAGATAGGTGGAGTGGGCATTTTGAGTCAAATTTGGGGACCGGTAGCTAGCTATGATTTGAATAGGGGTCTTGTCAATGGTTATCTGCACCTGAAGTGTCTTCTGTGTGTCATACTGTTTGACCAGCCTGGAGGTGCGTGGAACAGATTCTTATTTACCATTGAAGAGGGACTACCAATAATAAAAATATAATATATAGATATCCTATATAATATATAAATATTCTAAATATACAGAACCAACTGATATTGCCAACATCCTGGCAGATAGGTTCAGTGCTAACTTCACCCCCCTCTCACCCCCTAATGGGCCCATCTTAATACCCGAAGAATACCAATTCCTAGTAATCACGGCCGCACAGATAAAAACCACACTCTTCAAAGCCAAGACTACAGCTTCCATGGGACCAGACAACATCCTGGGCTGTGTTTTGCATGAACTACAAAATGAACTGGCACCCCATCTAAGTACCATGATCAATCATAGCCTGACTTCAGGCTTTGTGCCTACTGAATGGCTCACAGCTATGGTTAACCCACTCCACAAGGGGGAATCCACCATGGACCCCAGGAACTACCGCCCTATTAGCCTGATGAGCCTGATCTGCAAAGCCATGGAACATATCATCATGGAACCTATAAATAAAGACATAGGTAACCTTCAAACTCTGGATCCCACCAAGTTTGGGTTCATGAATGGCAGATCATGTCTCCTAAACCTGATTTACTTCTTTGAAGCAGTCACCAGAGCCATGGATGAGGGTAAAGTGGTTCACACAGCCTATCTAGACCTCACCAAGGCATTCCACACCATCCCCTACTCTGGAATCATAGATAAACTCATTAAACTGGGCATAAATCCCTATGTCACACGATGGGTTGCCAACTGGCTCACTGACAGAACCCACAACGTGAAAGTAACCACCTTCAAATCTGATTCCAGACCAGTGACAAGTGGAGTACCACAGGGTTCAGCCCTGGGTCCACTCCTGTTTGGCTTCTACTTCTCTGAAGAGCAGGCCAACACAGAGGGCCTATGGCTAACAAAGTTCGCAGACAATTGCAAACTGGGAGCCATTATTGAGTCCCCAAATGATGTGAACAGTCTACAAAAGGGCCTCACTGAGACAGATGCCTGGTGTCAAAGCCATGGCCTCAAGCTCAACGTCAAAAAATGCATAGTCATCCCCTTTGGGAAAAACCCTGCGCCCATGAACTACCACATAGGCAGTAGTCCACTCAACACTGAAAGTGTGATAAGAGACATAGGGACACAGGTGGACAGTAGTCTCTCCTTTGATAACCACATTGCCACAGTAGTCAGGATATCCTTCTACATGGCACACCTCATCACAAAAGGTTTCTCATCCAGAAAAAAGGAGGCCATTGTTCCTCTCTACTCATCCCTCATTAGATCTATTATAGAGTACAACACCTCGTTTGGCATGTACCTCACAAGACATTTACAACAACTGGAAAGGCCACAGAAATACCTCATGAAGAGGATCACTGGCCTCAAACAGATGCCCTTTGCAGACCATCTAAAAAAACTCCAGCTCTACTCCATCACATATCGCATACTCAGAGGCAATCTCTGCCTAACATACAATGCCATGTCAAACCCAGAGCTGTTGGACATGCTACACTTACAGAAATCCCAATCCCTCTGAGCCACATGCTCCAAGGACCTAAACCTTGTCACCACAATAAACAAAATGTGCTAGAGGGATAGGTTCCTGTCCCAGAGACTCCCCATACATTGGAACAGACTGCCCATTCATGTCAAGCAGAGCACCTCATTGGCCCTCTTTAAGAAAAATATTGACGATTGGATGGGAAATAGGAAATTCACCCCGGGGATCACTTCTGTGGCTCTGCTCGACAGGGGTACAGGAAGATAATTTTTAGGTGGCGTAAGCCAGGGAATGTTTATGGCTAGGCTTGTACAGGCCCTAGGGCCAATAGCCTAGTACCTACCTATGAACCTATAATCATTAGCACTCCCCACCCCAAAGCAGTATATCAGAGAATTTAACACTTTAATGCTTAGATTTCTTTGGTACCCTAACAAACTTAGATTGGCTCTTACTCACCATTTAAGAAGTCGGACTTATGGGGGAATAGGCTTTCCTGATCTAGAATTATATTCTTTATCTGCTATCAAAAAGACAATTACATTATGGGCAAATAATAATTACACTGCTAAATGGAAAGAAGTACAAGAGAGTATTTGTTTAAATCTAACCATGTAATATATGCACGTCATAATAAGATAGTTAACAATAAGTTTCTATGGTTATTAAAAGATTATTTATTGGAAAATCAAAAATCAGTTAATACATTCTTCTTACATCTGCATGATATTGACTGATTTTAGAAAGTATATATATATATATATATATATATATATATGTGTGTGTGTATATATAAATCCAAAATATAAAGCTTGGTTATTCTTAATATTCCCTATAGCTTACACGCAAAATAATATAAGCACTTTTAATAGAACTACAATGACTGCTTTTAAGAAAAAAAGTCTGTTATTTTTTTCATCAGTTGATTGGCGAAGAAAAGTTATATTCTGTAGGTATTATTTTAGAATTTTTTTTAAGATAATGAAATGTGGTTAGAGTTTCAAAATTGTAGACATTCAACTGAGAAAAGAATAAATCTAATGCTGTATTACATCTTCCCTGCTCATAACCTTATTGTTTTGTCTTTTCTAGGTAATTACAGGGAATTTTCTCCTTGAAGTCCCCCCCTCCCTTCGAGGACATAAACAAAAATAGATTTCGGCCGCTCACTTATTACGGGACAGGTCTCACACAAAAAGAAAAGGAACAACAAGGCTACCCATTTCAAGCTTTTCACATGGGCGAATACTGTTGTATACATAATCGGAGATTACAGCATTTATTTTCTCTAATTCTATAGTGTGCACAACAGTTAGGTCTCCCAAAATTGACCGCAGTCTAAACTCCGGTCAATATCTAGTTAAAGTAAATTCCTCATAGTCACGACTACGTGGCTCTGCCTGTCTATATTTCAGCCTACTAATATTTTACAGTAACTTATTTATCCCAGTTAAATAATTGCTGCAAACTTATTAAAATACCTACCCAACCCTATTAATTAGGTTTAGTGCACAGTCACCCTCATAAGTGTATCGTTGATAATCCCACTCAATAAAGTTAAATGCTTGATTCCACAAATCAAACAATTATACATCTCATATGCATACTCCATACTTAGCTACATTTCATCTACAATCCAAACCACTAGCTTCACATTATTATGCCAAAGTAGAGATATTCATCCAGACCCTGGACCCTCTCCCACCCAACATATTAACAACTCTACATCATTCTCACTGAAAACACCAAAAGACCTTTGCCAGATATCTGACTCAGAAATACTTCCACCTGGATATCAAATATTACGAAAAAATAGACTTCATAAGAAAGGGGAGGCCTGGCATTAATATATCGTAACCACTTAAACATAGTACCCCACCCAAAAATCATTCCCACTTTCAATAATATGGAAATCCTATTAGCATCGCTATTTTTCAACAACCATAAACAAATGTCTATTGCCACCATCTATATTCCTCCAGGTCCCAATATCCCAATATTGGAAGACTTCCTGTCATGGTCTAACCACTACATCTCAAATGAAACCATCATCCTTGGTGACACTAATATAAATTGGCTTAATCTAACACAAAGCAACTCCACAATCTCCATAAATCTGTTCAAATTTACACAACTTACACAAACCCCAACACACACAACAAACAATCACCCTGAATCCATCCTAGACTGGATATTAGTATCCCACCCACAGTACTACTCCAATCCCAATACCCTTCCCAACACCCTAAGTGATCACTTACCAGCTCTGATACACAGACTATCAACCTCCACCCCAAGCATTCATTCATACAAATATCCCAGAAATATAGCCAATTTTAGCCAATCTCACTTCTGCAACCTATTACAAACACTAAACTGGAACCCATTGAAATATCTTCTCTTAGATGAAGCAGTACATTATTTCAGTACTGTCTTCCTAGACACCCTTAACTCAGCCCCCACAAGAAAAAAGAAAGTTAAACATAACCATGCTCCTTGGCTATCTAAATCAACCAAACAACTACTGATTAATAGAGACCAAGCATGGCATAAATAGAAGAAAGATAAGATCAGACCCAACGAAACCGCCTTCAAAATACTTAGAAACAAAGCAAAACAGGCAATTAATCAGGACAAAAAGACTTACTTCTTCCAACAAATAAACAGCCACAGTAATAATCCCAGACTTTTCTGGACATCTGTCAACTCATTACTAAATCCTGGCAGCACCCAAAACCCATCTCCATTTCCAGACAAAAGTCCAGTTGAAATCAGTGAAATACTTCATAAAACTTTATTGATATTATCCTTACATTAGTAAAAGCAGGCAATACCCCAACCCCCATTAACCCATCCATCATACCTCAAAGCAATATCAGCTCCATACCATCTTTCAACTTCCAACCTGTAGCAACCTCTCAAATACAAGCATTACTTGGCACATTGAAACCAGGCTCCTTATCCACTGATAATCTCCCCCCAGAACACCTCAAAATCAGTGCTAAGGCAATAGGTTTCCCAGTAAGTATTGTTATAAATCGAACACTTGCAGAACACACAGTTCCCCAGCTCAGGAAAAAATCAGTAATCACCCCACTTCGTAAAGGTGGAAACCCTCATGACCTATCTAATTTTAGACCCATTTCCATACTGTCCCCTCTATCTAAAACAATGGAAAAATGCATCCACAAACAACTGGTTGAATATCTAACCAGCAACAACCTACTATCCCCTTCACAACATGGTTTTTGACCATCACACAGTACCATTACTGCCATAGTCTCTTTCACAAATTACATCTATAACGCCCTAGATAGTAACATACTTACATCAGTCCTGTTATTGGATCTCTCAAAAGCATTCAACACAGTCTCCCACATCAAACATATCCAGCAACTCCACTCATTAGGATGCTCTGATGCCACCCTAACCTGGTTCACTAGTTACTTGGAAAACCAGCAGCAATCCGTAAAATGGCTGAATAACCCCTCTAGCTTTCTCCCAAATAACAGAGGAGTGCCCCAGGGGTCAGTCTTGGGAACCCTACTATTCAACATTTTTATAAATGTTAAGCCACGGTAGTGCAGTGGTAGCATTGTCGCCTCACAGCAAGAGGTTCTCCCATTCGATTCTTGGCTGGAGCACCTTCTGTGTGGAGTCTGCATGTCCTCCCCACGGTCGAGTGGTGTTCGAAAGACATGCGTGAATGTGCATGCCTTCGTTGAAGGTTGTGCATCGAGCTGACACCTCGGCACCCTAAAATTGACTGCCAATAATTAGCGGACCGGAGTTCCGCTGTGGCGACCCCTAACCGGGAAAAGCCAAAAGAAAAACAACAACAACCTAAATAAAGTTCCTTCTGACTGTACTACCATACAATATGCAGATGATTCAACCATAATCTGTACCTCCAATAACTTCTCTGACCTCCAAAAGTTAACACAAAAGGCCTTTACATCTATAGAACTCTGGATAAACCAATTGCAGCTATTATGTAACCCTAATAAATCTAAACTGCTCATCTTTGCATCCAAACCTGTTCCCACAGACTTTACTATATTCTCCATAAAAAACCCCAATAGAGTTAGAAAATCAGGCCAAACTGCTAGGAATTACTATTGACAGCAAACTTAGCTTTGACTTGCATATTAATAATGCAATACAAAGACTTACTTCAAATTAGGCAAACTTTACAGAAACAAAATACTTAGACAAATCCATCCGAATAAAACTTTCAAAAAGTTTTCTCCTTCCAACCTTACTGTATGGGTCTCCTATCTTCACCAATCTCCACAACTCTTTGCAGCACAAACTACTGTCCTGTTATTATAAGACTGCAAAATTCGCATCAGCCCAACCAAATTGCACCCACCATTACCAGGCCACTAAAGAACTAAACTGGCTAGAATTTGGACATTACCTACATTACACACAACTTATCTTTGCCCATAAACTCATTTATAAACACATATGTTGCCCTTCCCTGAAAAATATCATTGGACCTTACGTCCCATCCAAAAATCTATGCTCTAACAACAAACACCTACTTAAAGTATCAAAACCTAGTAAAAGAGCAGGTAGCTGTCTCTATTGCCATTCCATAACTAAGCTGTGGGACATCCTCCCATCATCAGTTACAGAATTAGACAACATAATCTCCTTTAAAAGAAAACTAAAACAACATCTCACTGATAACTCCAGCTGCACATGCAACACATATCCAGCGCCTCCTCAATCTAGCAAAACTGTTTCACATAGCAAATATACTTGTGTATATGTTACGCTTTTACACCATAAGAGTTATCCCTAATCTTTAGTGTCATAGTCCACACATCAGTACAACCATCTTAACACATTTCCTCTTCTGTCACTTTCTACTTTTAATACTACCATTAAATATATCCCACCTATAATCTACTTTTTCCCCCTACCTAGCTATAAGATTCAAACTATATATGTCTTACCTTTAAGTTTAACTCTGTAATTCTCTTTCCCTTTTCCTACCCCCCCCTAAAAAATTGAGCTGTATTGTTAAATATTTCCTACATGCTAATGTTCCATTGTTATTGTATAGTGCCTTTTACAACATATTTGCTGTTTAGATAGTTTTCTGTATTATTTCACTTGCTTTATAATTTTGCTTCCTTACAAATTCATGTAATAATTTTCATGTAACTTGGAGCTTTTCTCGCCGGGCCTCCACTGAAAATGGGTCTCAAGCCCAGTGGACTTTCCCGGTCAACAAATGTCAATAAATAAGTAATAAAAGGGACTTCTATCTAAAAGCTATAAGACAATTAAAATAATTCAAAATGCTGCAAAGAACATTATTGGGCTATTTCAAATCAATTAATAATTATTATCTAAATGTGGATGCAAATAAATGACACTTTCATTCTCCAAACAAACCACTTCATCCTTAAAATGGAAGCTGTTTTCTTGGAAATTTATGCATAAAACATTCATTACACCACACAAAATTGAGCTAATGTCTAAAAAAACATTGGATGCTGGAGATGTAAGTTGAACACTAAAGCACACTGGCAGCATATGATTTATGAAGGTACTATAATAAAACCATTTTGGAATAATATCAATTGTTTTTAAAAGGCTGTATTCACTGATAGTTTTCTACTGAATAAATCTTTAATCTTATTTAATACTCCAATCTCCTTGTGCATGAAAAAAATAAGTCATCCGCTTCTGTGGTGTCTCCTCTCAATTGCAAGGAAAGCAATCACTAGAAATTGGAAAAGTGAAGTGACCACAATACTGGCCAGAACCTTGGTGAAACCCAAATAGCTATTTTACTATGCAAACTCCAAAGCTATAGCTATAACAAAACAGTCAAACTGGTTTCAGCATACATATGCCTTCCTCAGTGAGCATAACAGAAAGAAATCTTACATAATTTAAATACACATCACATTTCAATTGATAAGTAATTAATTAAAGTTGCTCATTAAGACCAGGTTTGAACAATCCCCCAAGTCTAATGATCCACGTGCATTCTTTAGTATTTAGGGCAGAGTGCCAACCCATTTTGCCCTGTCTATTTCCTTTTATTATATCAATAATAATAAAGGTGAACTGTGCTGTAGTATGTTGCAAAGTATGCTTATATAATGAGCTGGAAGCTCTTTTATTGCGAATATCAATTAGATGTTCAGAAGTCCTGACCCGCAGAGACCTAGATGTCTGGCCCACACAGAATGCTGAGCAAGAACAACTGGCTAAATAAATAAGCCAGTTTTGTGATTGCTTGAGGTGTTGTAGCCGTACTTGCGGTTCCTGTGTGAGTAAAAGTGAAGTGACCCCATCAACAAAATAATTTTTCAATATTGCAACCAAAGTTTGCCATTTAGAACTACTGTCAATCAAGGAAACAACTTCAAGAATCATGATTTTTTTATAATTCGTGGATGAAGCTTAAGCAACTGTTAAATAAACAGACTCTGAACAACTCAAATGAAAGCTAACTTCATATACTACTTGACTGTTCCAATTGTTTTATCTTATGTAGACACCATGTAAAGACTTGTATGTGCTTTTCATTGTTGTTATCTGTTTATCGTTTCAATTTATATGCATATCGTTTCAATTTATATGCATTCATACAGTGCAGTCCATTAAGCCAGGAAAGTGGAATTCAGCATGAAGTAAAATACACTTAAAAAGTAGGGTTTACTACGTAATGTCAAATGCAAATTAAAACAGATACTTTCCTGTATTGATGAAGTCTGAGATTAAAAAGTCATTTACCTGCTTTTCTGTACTATTGCCTTATATCATATAATGCACAATTAGGGCATTGACCCCCCATTACGTGCTGCACAGGCTGTTTAAAATAAATGTATGCTGATTAGACTGAACATCAAAGGTCTCCTGCCTCTACGTTTACTTTCTCCATGCTTATCCTGTCCTTGACCACCTACATATTACAGAAAAATACAGATGTCCTTACAATCCCACTGTAAATTAATTAAATTGGGCACTAATACTAGCAAAACTGAATAGATAATATCTGATAGAAAAAAACAAGTCTTCAACTGGGAGATTAGCCTATTTCAGAAGTAACTAGCTACAAAAGATAAATGTAAACAGTATGGAAGGGACATTCATTTTGTTATAGATTAGGAAATGCATTAGCAATCACGCTTATGATTTTTTCTTTAATTTATTACCCTCATTAGAGCTAACCATCTGGTGCTGCTGTTACCTCTTGTCGGTCTCCAGTTTCCTGGGTACTTTTTACCTCTGGTCTTAATCTGAAAAACTGCCCAATTGATTTTAGTCTGGAGAGGATATTGAGACATTCCATTTCAGTAAAATACTTGCTGTTAATGGGAAATTTTGAGGTGATGACCTACCTATGTCCTGCTCTCATGTATTGAAGTAAGATTTTGAAGACTGCAAACATCTGCTGTGTGTGCTCCTGTTAATTCAGATTATTAATTGAAACTCCCAAGTTTCACTACCAAGAGCTGTTAGTCTGTGTTGAAACTCTATCCCTTCCCCTTGGGACAGACAAACAAGAAATCACTTAGGTAAGTATTAGGTTGTGGGCTATTTTGAGCCTAGTTAATTCCCCTTTCAAATGTGAGAATAAAATGCTGTATCTCTTGAGGCAAGTACCTTAACCATTATAGCAACCTCCAGCTGGGATTAACACATCCAGATATGGGATTATGGCAATTAAACTTTTAGAAGATCTGTAGACTGCAAACTTGATATCAAAACCTTCTGAATATCTGAATGTCTTATATTTTCAAACTGTTTAGTGGAATTTGTACACTAAGACCCTAAATAACATACTGGTTAGGTCACATAACACTCTAAATAAATTAATATATTTATACAATACCTTTATGGTTAGGTCTTACTGACTAAAGTCATATAAAATATTTGCCCTAGTGTGTGCATGGTGTGAAAAAAAAAAGTTATTTTTTTTTAACTTAGATAGATGTTTCCTGTTGCAGATTTCCTCACATACATACTAGGGCATAACAACAAAAGTTCTGAATTGATCAGAAACAGAGGTTTAGTTCTTAGATTACTCATATCATTAATAGTGACTTTATTCTGTGAAACTACATAAAAAATGAATCTCAGTATAACAATGGCATTTTCGCTTTATCTCTGTTTAAGTAGACTGTCATAATGTTATCACTGCACAGGTTGACGTATATAATAAGAAATACTGAAGTAACTTCATTTTATTCTGCCTAAACTCAGGCAAGTGTATTATCATATCTGAGGCAGTTTGACATTCATGTTATTCCTGCTTGTAGTATTCAGTTTTCTTTGCTGAACATTTTTCAGCTGTCAGCTGTGGAGCTATCTTGATTTAATTTTATGCCTTAAGCTTTGAAGCAACACCAGCTACAAGCTTTATAAAAAGTAATGTCATGGGATACAGGGACAATAAATTTCTTTTTCTACCCTTGGGCTACTCTGTGTTTAAATAAATGAAAAAAAATCACAGTTAAGGGCTATTTCAATTAGATATGAAGAGCAGTTTATTTAATGTTATTCAGACAAAAGTAAAGCCAGGTCAAAGATAAAATAAGGCAAATTGTATAGCAGCATAAATAAATGTAACACACAAGGAAGACCTAGAGAAATGCAGTTTCACAGTAAATAAGTATATAAATGCAAAAATATTTATACTTATTCTGATAGTCTGAGAAAAGTGTTCTGTGCTTATAGAATACAATCATCCACTTTGCAGAATAACTCTTCGTACATGTGGGAAAAGTGTATATATATATATATATATATATATATATATATATATATATATATATAGATATATATATATATACACAACACACACACACACACACACACACACACACTCACACACACACACACACACACACACACACACACACACACACACACACACACACACACACACACACAGCATGTATGATGGAAAAATATTCAGTTTATTACATGTGATTCACTGAATAGTTTACACTATAATTACAGAGTTATGTAATGAGTGAGCACAAATCACTAGCTGTTAATCTGATAGTACCTGATTTATCACATGCCATTCAAACAAGATCCTCATGTATCCTTTAATTTATTTTTTTTTGATTAAAGAAATGTTTTCTATTAATATTAATGGCCTATATAAATTCCCTTTTGCTTCAACGGACTAGGGCTTTAGTAGTTTGTGTATTTTTTCACGATGAGATAATTATCTCAAGAGTGGTTTTGGACTGTAGTTCTGAATTACTTCTTAATATTTTTTTTAGTGTCGATTAGTTTTTATTTTTTTAGGTTAGGACTGCAGTAAGGATTCTGTTAGTATTACAGTTTAGTGTTTTTAGTTTGTTTAGAGAGAATTTAGTCTGTTTTGCCAATAATGCCTTTTCTTGAATGGCTTGTTTGGGTCACTGTTTTAATTTATTTTGTTCTACTGTAAGATTTTTTTTGTTTTTAAATTAACAGACTTTGTCACTAAGGGATTTATTTAAGTGCCCAGTATCTTGGGGGGATTGGGATATTATGTATGTATATTTTTTGTGTGCAACGTTTGAACATACTTTTTGCATTTCACTGAAGTGAATGGGAAATGCGGTCTGGGTTTTATTTTTATTTTTTTTATTTAATTTTATGTATTACTTAAAATGTGTAGAGTTATACATATGAAGGGTTGTGTTAGGTTTAGAGGGTATATTTGTCTGTTTTTCGTGTGTACAGAGGCTTGATTTCACAAAAAAATTCCTCTTCAGTCAAGTAAAGTGCCCACCATAGGTGGGGCAAGTTACTCAGTCATGAGGTATGCAGTTCAGAAACTGAATATTATTATTGGCTAATCAGGATGCCTGTGACTTACTCTTTACTTCTACTCGTGCAGAGATCACTTTGTGGTGGTAATTACTTTTTGGCACATGTATTGCATTGGCACTTTCACACACATTCAGACTTTGATGCGCGCGCGCGCGCGCACACACACACACACATACACACACACACACACACACACACACACACACACATGCACACTCACTCACGGGCACCCCCCACAGACATCCACTCATCTCACAACACCCGCACACTATTATGAACTCACAGACACACTAATCCATTCATACACACACACACACACACACACACACACACACACACACACACACACACACACACACACACACACACACACACAAACACACACACACACAGTCATCCTAATCCATTCATATCCCTGCAGATATGGGAATATACTGTGACACACATACACAAACTCATACTCCCACAACCTCTCCGCTGAACTTTGATGAACTTATCTACAATGTGGCATCTGCAACTGACAATAAAGGGTGACCACAGCATTCTAATGAGTTAATTTTCACAGCCAGTTGTGCTAATTTACACTGCAGAACAATTCTCTGAACCATTCAGCAGCACGAATCAGTTACTACAGGGACATCTGGAGGAAAGAGAGCACCTGGCTAATTCGCATTAGCAACTCCCCCAAATGTCTCATTGTTTTGTAGCATGGTCAGCAGAATGGCCCACAGCCCAAAGCCGTGATTCTTCCAGTAATGGATAACCACTGTGGTGGGTCCTGTTACTGAATCAGAAATGGTTACCAAAAGTGGTTAGCCACTTGTGGAAGGGCTTGTCACTTACAGTAACCCTTTCTGAATCCCTTACATTTACTTCTTTACATAGTAGTCAACTACAGTGAGCACAGGAGAATTCTAGTAAATTTGTTGATTATCCAAAGACATAAAAATTGAGATGATGCACAGAGTATGTAGATAAACTTTTCCTGACAAGCTGATAGAGTGCAAATAAACAAAAAATATAAAAAGATCAATAAATTTGTATTGCATCTTTTTTTCTGGCTTTAACACACAAACATATGTGTGTATGGGTCTACTTGATATGGCCGAAATTTCAAAATGTCGACTTTCATATGGCCGAGACCATATGATCGACATTTGAATCTCGACCATACAAGTAAAACAAAAAACACAAACACAAACTTACCTTAATGCTGCAAGCAGGGGGGCTTTGCCCCTGCACCCCCGTGGGGGGCTCCACCCCTCACACTCCCCATAACTTAAATATACCAACTCCGAGATCGCACTACAGTATGGAAGTGGAAATCTTTCCATTCCGCACTGTAGCATGATGCCGGTTCCCCATGGTCGACATTTCAAATGTCGATCATATGGTCTTGGCTATAAGAATGTTGACATTTTGAAATGATGCTCATTAGAAGGGGACCCATGTGTATGTAGATATCAAGCTACATGTATTGATATATATATATATATATATATATATATATATATATATATATATATATATATATATATATATATATATGTGTGTGTGTGTGTGTGTGTGTGTGTGTGTGCATGGTAGAGCTTTAGATTGTCAATTACAGTAATATTGAACATGTATAATGCTGGTAGAATTGATCACAGAATCTTTTGATCTGCTGGCATCACTGTGTGGGAGGTCACGGAACAGCAGGGTTTAGTGCTCTCTCAGGGTTGATATATATATATATATATATATATATATATATATAATTTGTTAGGGGTGTGGGGGATGCTGGGGGGCTGGACCCCTGCACAAAATGCAACTCATGTTTTATTTTTTTGGGTATTTTGACTTTTGATCTTTTTGGATTGACGTTTTACAGTTCAATGTTTAGGTACTTCAATATTTTGAAGTATATTTGTATGTGTATAGATAACCAATTGAAATGTCGAAACCTGCTTGAGGTGTCCCAAAACATGGTTGAAAAATGGCCTGACCTATGTTAAGTCTGAGATGGCCATTTCTTGGAATATTCTCTTTTTTTCCATTTGGTACATATAGGTTTATGGGAATTGGGGAGCTTGCCCCCCCCCCCCGCCGCATAAAAAATATAAACGTTTAAAGGAGAAGAGCAGTCTTAGAGATTCGCTGTTCTCCTTTATTTTCAGCCTTTTTTTTCAGGTTGTTGGCACTTGGCTTTTTGAGTGCTGACAATTCAACAGGCAGTCATATATATCTAATCTCTTTTTGTGTCTAATGTGCAGTGCTTAAACTGATAGAGCTGTTTTCTGTTTTACCTGTTCCATTTTGTTTTCTGTTTTGAGAAATCTGTTTGGCCTGGTGTTTTTGTTCTATGTAGCAGATAGACACTTAAGTTACCTAGGCTTCACATATTTCCCTTGTTTGTTCATTGGTTAGTTTGTTTCTTGAGTGATACTTAACTACAAAGTATTTCTGTAGTCTTGTCTTCGCTAAGACTCAAGGCCTGAAAAACTGCAAGCAGTGCTTGACTCTGGTGATCTGAAACAAACAAGCAAGAAAACTAATCTTGTCTGTTTTTGTGTCTGACAAATTAGTTGGTTAAATTGATAAAGCTGCTGTCTGTATTATCTGTTCCAATTAGTTTCATAAGTTCATAGAATCATAAGTTGCTACTAGGCTAATGATAACTAGGGCCTTTATTAGCCTAGTTGTATTTGTCCCTGAGTATCTTGAGTGCCTATTAAGAGAAGGATTATGTTAGTAAGGCGGTAGCTAAGGCATGTGTGGGGGGAGTGTTAATTTACTTTCAGACAACTTCTGCCCATCAGACACATGGGAGCAAGACCGGAAGTGAATTTGTGATTTCTCATCCAATGGCCAAGATTTTGTTCGAATAGTTTCAGGGATGAACTCTGCTTCATATGGATGGGAAACCTGTTCCATAACATGGGGAGTCACATACCTGCCCCTTAATTTTTTCTTAAGAGAAATATGTTTGGTATGGTGTTTTTGTTCTATATTGCAGACAGACACTTAAATTACCAAAGCTTCACATTTCACTTTTTTCCTTGGTTAGTTCATTTCTCGGGTGATACTTAAATACACAGAGTTTATCTGTTGCTTTGTCTTCTCAGATAACACTCAAGGCCAACAAAAACTACAAGCACCAAACCCCAGAGACCACACAAGGAGACCATAACTCAGTCCATAACCTAAAGAAGCTCGCGCAAATAAAGGTCTGGACAACACGGATATGCAATTTCTAAATGTTTCTGTAGCCAGCTTGGCAGATGCAGGCATCCAGAGGCAAGGTAGCAATACTGGAAACTAAGAAGTTATTTTTCTTACTTGCTGTTTAGTTGAAAAGCCTTAACTCATTACATCCCAGTGACGCCTCCAGGTACATCTGCTGTTAACTCCTACTGATGCCTCTAGGTGTCAAATTTTGCTTGTTCATATTTGCATCAATAATTCTAAAATGATGCTATGTACATGGTTTTAAAAGATTTCATATTAAAGCTTACACAATGGCAAACTCAACTGCATTAATATTTGACCTCTGTCTAGTGCAGGTAAAGAGATATTAACTGTTGTTGTTATGATATTAATTTATTTTTTTTTACTCAGAATTTTTTTTATTTTGATTATTAGCCAACAGTAATAAATACTTTTACAATGTAGAATCATAATAACTATGAAGTTAAACTATGTACATATTTACATACAGCCTGACATGAATAAATGAATGGTAGCAAATTAAACAAATAAAGATATTTAACTTAAGAATGATTTCTTTAAGAGGAGATTAGATCCATTTGTAGAGTATCAACCAATGTCAAACCTTTTCGCCAAGGATTATTAGTTAATGGCATTGGAAACAATCTTAATTCTTTGGTTTTAACTTCCATCAACACCATCTTCTTTAATAAGCATAGAAATTCTTCTCTTCCAGGTACTATGGTAGACTTTCACCTCTTTGTTATGCATTTCCTAGCAATAGCTAATATTGCCCATAAAACGTAAATATTAGTTCTTTTTTGATAAACCTCTTCAGATATATTCAATAAAATTAAAGCTTTGGTCAAGACAAAATTATCTGTATAAATAGCCTGTAAGAAGTTATTAATATTTTCCCAAAAAGGTTTAATATTTTTACATTCATAAAAAATACGAGACCAGTTGGCTTTAACAATCTGTTGATATCTCCAGCATACTCCATTACAAGAAGAATTGATTTTTGAAATGTTATCAGGAGTTAAGAAGGATCTATGTAAGAATTTCCAGGTAAATATTCTCCAATACTGAGAACGGGAGGTTCATTTTACTGAAAGTAGTATATTTGACTTATTTTCTGGGGTTAATTGAATTGAATATCCTCTTGTAATAAATTGCCAATATGTTGTTTTAGGTGCTGTTTTGTAGTTTGTTATTAAGTTGTATAAGTAAGAAGTTCCCTTCTTCATATTTTCATTATTATAAATAATTTCAAACAATCTACTTATAAACTTAGGTGTAGATGAGTATGACAAATTATTTAATACTCTACATAGATCCTTGGAGAATGTCAGTATATTCTAAAGCATTAACCATACATTAGAGCTTAATTCATAAGTTGACATCATGGCCTAATGGTTAAGGTGTTTTCCTTACAAGCACAAGGTGCAGGGTTTGAGTCTCACAAGGGATAATTGGCTAAGCTTAAAATGGCTCACAAGGGCATTTAGCTTAGTACTAATCTATGAACCTATATTGTATATCCAGAACTTTTTGAATTTTTATACAGTGGAGCCAACAAATTATTTTTTTTCTGTTCCCAGTGCATAAATACTTCTTTATGAATTCTATCTGGAAAATTATTTAAACCATTTCTTTACTGAAACAATTCAAGCTCTAGCTAGACAATTACCTTCTAACTCCCCTGCCCCTAATACTTATATCTATAAAAACTGACCCTCATTCTCCTTCCAACCAGTGTCCACATCTCTTATCCGTAACATGATCAAAAAATTAAAACCTACCACACTCTCCGCTGACCAGCTCCCCACTGAGTACCTTCAAAAATCAGCTGATGCCATTGCCTATCCAATATTGATACTAATCAAGCATACCATAGCAGAAGCTAACATTCCCACCATCTTGAAAACATCCTATGTAATCCCACTACATAAAGGAGGTTCCTCTACGGAGTTCTCCAATTATAGACCTATAGCTATACTTTCTCCACTTGCAAAGATTATGGAAAAATGTATACAAAAACAATTTATGCACCACCTAATCCAAAATCACCTCATGGCAGATACCCAGCATGGTTTTCGTCCACACCATAGCACAACCTCAGCGTTAATGGCTTTTACCAATACCATAAACAATAACCGTAACAATAATCACATATCCTCTGCCCTATTCTTGGATCTTTCCAAGGCATTTGACATGGTTGATCACCAACTTCTGGTTTACACCTTGCAAACTTTCCACCTCGATACTAATGCCCTTCTTTGGTTTACATCCTACCTTAATGGAAGACAACAGGCTGTCCTATGGCAGAACAAGCTCTCTAATCTATTACCAAACACCCTTGGAGTACCACAAGGCTCCATATTAGGGCCACTACTGTTTTCCATCATTATTAATGACTTGTATACAGTCATACCAAACATCAGCTGTATCCAATACGCTGATGACTCCACCCTGATTTGCTCAGCTACTTCTCCCACAGACCTCAGGGTCACTACCCAGTCCACCTTTAATTTGTTTGTGTCTTTCGGCTTTTCCTGGTTAGGGGTCGCCACAGCGGAACACCGGTCCACTAATGATTGAAATTGGCTCTCTGAACGTAGATTGTTACTAAATCCCCAAAAAACTAAAATGTTGTTATTCTCTCCAACTCATAGGTCTGCCGCCTTCACCTTTACCATAAATGCAAAAGATGGGGCAATAATTTCTCCTGACCCCTCTACAAAATTACTAGGTGTCATTATTGACAATAACCTAAAGTTTGACCTACATGTAAATCAAACAATCAAGAACATCAATAAAAAACTTGGGTCACTCTATAGAATAAAAGCCTTCCTAACCCCTCCAGCTAAGATGGCTATAGCTCGCTCTCATCTACTCTCAACACTTTTATACGCCTCCCCCCTTCTCTCCAATCTAAACAAATCTGTGCAAAATAGACTGTCAACCTGTTACAATCATATTGCCAGGTTTGCCACTGGAATGCCTTTTAAAACACACCACTGCATCAATCTAAAACAGCTTGGGTGGCTAGAACTTCCCAGTCTCATCCAATATAACCTGCTAATCTCCTAGTATGTCTTCCCATACCATTTATACTATCCTTGTCTCTTGCTCCCTTCTTGTGCTACTAATTCCTCTTTATTCTGCTACTTCTTACTCTTCCAAAACACCCCCATGCCTACCTCCTTCTCAAACCATCCCATGCACTCACCCAAAACCATTCCTAGCATCCCACTTCCATACAATAACACCCTCTCTTATTTCTCCTAGCCTACTACACCTATTCCTCCCCAAACTCCTCTCCATCACAACAAATACCCTCACTCTTCAATCACTACTAGCCACAAACAGCTTCCTTCTCAATAAACCCAAAAAGCTAAAAGTTACTCCCATTAATGACCTAGCCTTATCTGGAGACATCCATCCTAACCCTGGCCCTTGCCTCACAACAAACTCCTCCCCTTCCCCACTTCATCCATTTCACACATCCACTCTCCCCCCTCCCTCTTCTTCTTCTTCCTGTCCTAACACCCTTAAGTTCTTCACCATAAATGCCCAAAGCCTTAATAACAAAATACACCAAATACAACTTGGATTTCCCACAACCAACCTGACATCCTAGCCATTTCAGAAACCTGGCTAAAACCCCATATTGCTGACTCCGAAATCCTACCACCTGGATTCCAAATCCATAGAAGTGACCGTTTAAATAGAAAAGGTGGAGGCTTTGCTCTAATCTACTCCAACCTTCTCTCTCTCTCATTCCTCTACCAACTCCAATTCCAAAATTCAAAAATACTGAACTAACCGCTTGTCTCCTACAATTAAATAAACATAACAATATCTGCATTATCTCACTATATATTTCCCCAGGTGACAACATCTCTACCCTTGAAATATTCTTCACTGGGCCTCTACTAAAATAAATTTCGAAACCTACATTCTAGGCGATGTTAATATTGATTGGAATAAAATCAAGTCACCTACTCCCTCCTTATTCATTAACCTCTACAATTTCTCCCAAGTAATACAGACAACCACTCGCCCTAACAAACACCACCCCCCAGGATCCATCATCGACTGAGTCCTAGTCTCCCATCCAAATAAAATAACTCTCTCTGGTACTATCCCAGACACATTCAGTGACCATCTCCCTGCTTTCATACATCGCTCAACCAACAATACTAAACACCAACACCACTATATCCACACTCGCAATCTCAGCAACTTCAACCCCTCAAATTTCTCAAACACTTTTAAATATATAAACTGGCAAATCATTTATACTCTTCCCCTTGACAATGCTGTAGAATATTTTAACTCTTTCTTCCTAAAAACCCTCAACTCCCAAGCCCCACCAAGAAACAAACGAATCAAGACTAATTCTGCTCCTTGGCTATCTAACGAATCTAAACAAATCATGCACTCCAGGGACAAATCCTGGAAGCTCTACCAAAAAAATAAGATGCCTTCTACCTTGCTTCAATACACCCAACTCCGCAACCAAGTAAAAAACTAATCACCTCAGACAAAAAAAATTACTACAATAAACTTCAGTCCAATAATAACAAGAACCCTAAACAATTCTGGAAATCTATTAATTCCCTACTCCACCCAGGATCTAGGAATAATCCCTGCCCTGACCCTAGCTTAACCGACTCTGAACTAAGCTCTCACTTCAACACATTCTTTACAGAATCCATTGCTAATCTAACCAAATCTTTTCCCAACAATAATCCATCCAACTCTCTCTCCTCTACTCCCAGCACCCCTAGTAACTGTACGCTTAATTTCCAACTCAAACCTGTACCAACTACTTTCATAAAAAGACTCCTAACAAAACTAAAGCCTTGCTCAAATGCCCCAGACAACTTTCCCTCCTCCTTCCTCAAAACTGCTGCAGATGGTATTGCTCTCCCTATCAGCATCCTAATTAGCAGATCTTTAAAAGAGTCTTATGTACCCAAACTTTGGCGATCTGCCTTCATTCTACCTCTACACAAAGGAGGCAAAAACTACAATATCTCTAATTTCCGCCCAATTGCCTTACTCTCACTATTATCAAAAATACTTGAAAAATGTGTCCATCACCAACTTATGCCTTTTTTAACTCAGAATCTCCTCTTAACTCCCACCCGGCATGGCTTTCGCCCTGGCCGCAGCACCACTACCGCCTTACTATCCTTCTTAGACACAGTAAATCGAGCACGCGATTTTGAATTTCTAGTATCCACAGTACTGCTAGACCTTTCTAAAGCCTTTGATACCATCTCCCACAAGCACCTTCTCTTTCATCTCTCCAACCTTCATCTCTCCCCTGATACCCTTTCCTGGTTCTCCAGCTACCTATCTGACAGATCCCAAGCTGTCAGATGGAAGAACTCTACCTCCTCTTTCTTGCCAACACCCACCGGTGTTCCTCAGGGGTCCATCCTCGGACCCATGCTTTTCAACATTTTCATTAACAACCTTCACTCAATCATCCCTGATACAACAGTTATCCAATATGCAGACGACTCCACCTTAGTCTGTGCCGCCTCCAACCTTCCTGAACTATTGACTAAAATTCTAACAGCTTTTTCCACTACCGAAAACTGGATGCACCAAAACCATCTCTCACTCAACTCTAACAAATCTAAAATTCTTCTGTTTCCTCCCTCCAGAAAATTCTCCTTCGACAAGAATGCTTTCAAAGTCCTTAACCAAAGCAACTCTGCCATAGAAGTAGTCCCTTCCGCAAAACTCCTCGGCATTACCATAGACGAACACCTTAAATTTGATATCCACATCCAACAAAACATCAAGAAAACCCATCAAAAGCTAGGCATGCTCTATAGAAATAACCGCTTTCTCTCCAACTCCGCAAGGCAAACTATTGCTAATACCTACCTCCTACCCTCTGTATTATATGGAGCCCCTCTACTAACTAACATATCTTCTTCCAACACCTCTAAACTCGAAACTTGCTATAATAAAATCTCCAAATTCGCAACTAAATCCAAAACCTCTACTCACCACTGCTTAACCCTACAATCTCTGAACTGGCTGGAACTCCCAAACCTCCTGCCCACAAATTAATATTCTATCCAGATAAATGCCCAGCCTTAACAAACATTCTTCCCCCTTACATCCCAATCAGATCTTTGAGATCTGAACACCAAAATTTAATCTCTGTCCACAAACCCAAATGCCCTGCAGGCCAACACCTTCTCTCTTTCACTGTTGGCAAAAAATGGAACTCTCTCCCTCCTTCACTCAGGACTACTCCTAACCCTGAATCCTTCAAAACCCTACTTTTCTCTTACCTATCCACTAAACGTAAATGCTCCTGCATTCACCCTACATAACTATCTTAAGAGTTTCCCCTTTGAGCCCTTCATTCTCCTGCTTTTCTCTGCACTATTACCTCTTTCTATTATCCTAATTAAACCCAAGCTAACATACTCAGACTAAGCATCCTCTCTCTCTTGACTCCAAGTATTGTATATATTGTAAATATCAACTAGGTCATATATACTTATTGTCCAGTCAATCTAAACCTACTATCCTGAATGTAAATACCTACAAACTGTGCTACCTATCTCAAAATTGTATTTTTATGCCAATTTATCCCCTATGCCTGATTGCACATATGTATTTTCCACTGTATTATGTAACCTTTGTATCCATTTATGTATGTACTTACCATTGCATTATGTAACCTTGTAACCATATTGCTTATTGGAGCTTTTCTCCCCGGGCCTCCACTGAAAATGGGCACACCACTGGCCCAGCGGACTTCCCCGGTAACCAAACTGAAATAAATAAAATAAATAAATAATTAGGGTTAATCTATTCAGTCACAGTTTTGAGTAATGTAGCATTTATATATGATTCAATGTCTGGGAAATTTATTCCTCCCTTATCCCATTGTCTTATATGATGCACATAAACAATTCTATTTCTTTTAGGGTACCATAAAAATCTTAGTAGTGTTGATGTTATTTACTTAAAATAGGATCTCTCTGGGATTAACAAAATAGCTTGTACTATATATAAAAGTTTAGGGAGAAGAACCATTTTAATCAATTGAAGTCTATCTTCAAAGACTAGAAACAGATTATTATATTTATTCACTAGAGAATCTATTATGTCAATAATCCTTTTATAGTTATTTTGTATTATATCTTGTATATTATCATATAGATCTATCCCTAGGTATTTTATTTTTGTAGCTTGCATTCCTATGATACTATTCTTATCTACTTGTATGTCCTTTTTTTTATTTAATAATAGATATTTAGACTTTTGATTATTACAGCAAAGACCTGAAATCTTATAAAATTTCTCTAAGAGAATATATAGTTCATCTAAGGCCTCTTTTGAGTTCAATAGAGTGAGAAGTACATCATCAGCAAAGAGCATGACCTTAAGAGTTATATTGGTTGAATATATTTAATCCCTTTATCTTTGGATTGTTTCACATTAGTATAGCCAGCGGAACTCCAGTCCACTAATGATTGGCAATAGATTTTTACATGCCGAGTTGTCAGCTCTGATGCACAACCTTCAATGAAGGTACGCCCATTCACGCATGTCTCCACACAGACGACGCTCTAGCTGAGAATCGAACAGAACAATGTCATACTGTGAGGTGACAATGCTACTGCAGCACCACCACCGCAAAACTGAAAGACACAACATAGCCAATAGTTTGATAGCCAGTGCAAATAAAATGGGTGACATTGGGCATCCCTGTTTAGTACCTTTCATAATTTGTATAGGTTCTGAAGTAAAGGGTCCTAATTTGACATAGGCTAAATTATTTTCATATACTTTTTTAATAAATGTAATACAGGCAAGCAGGAATGCATAAGCTTCAAGAATTTTAATTAGATAGTCCCAATTTAAGGAATCAAATGCTTTTTCAATATCCAGTTCTATTATCAAGGCTTCTATATTTTCTTTATTTAGATAATCTATTAAAGTCAATATTCTTTTAATGTTATCATGTGTATGTCTATTCTGAATAAATCCAGTCTGGTCATCGTTAATGATTTCATTTAATTGATTTTTTATTCTATTTACCAGGATGAACATAAAAATTTTATAGTCATTATTTAGTAGTGAAATTGGCCTATATGGACTGCAAAGGCTAGCATCCTTGTTTTCCTTTAAAATGGGTATAATTAAAGAGTATTTCCATGTAGGGGGAATAAATGTATGGGTTTGAATCTCAATTAATGTCTTATGTAGCAAGGTGATTATATTTTTGGGAAATAATTTGTAAATTTCTGAAATTAAATCATCCATTCCAGGAGATTTACCTGATTTACTGTCTTTAATTTTATCTGTGACCTCTTTGAGTGTAATAGATTTTTGTAAATTTCTTTGTAAACTGTCAGGTATTGATTTAATATTCGAGATCATATTTCCTAACAAGGAATGGTCGATTGTATTATATGTATCTTTATAATGATTACTATAATAAGATTTGAACACATCTAATATATCTCCTATTTCTGAGACCTTCTTATGTCTTTCTTCGTGTAGGATATTAACAATGGAATTCGATTTGGATTGCATTTTGACTTTAACAGATAAGTTATGTAGGTGTTTCTATGAAGTAGCATAAGAGTTTATTTTTAACCTTTCTATGGCTAAATTGGTTTTATGACTTAAAATATCAATATATCTTTTATTTAGTTATTCTGTTTCCTTCTTGTTCTCAATTGTATTAGAGTGATTTTTTGATTTGTATAATGTGAGTTTCCTTTGTAATTCTTGTAGTTCAGATTCCCATTCTTTGAGTTTATTTTTATACAAGCCAATCACTTTTCCATAAATATAAGCTTTTAGTGAATCCCAGACCATTACTATATTTACTTCTGAATTATAGTTTATGTCTAGATAGAAATTTAGTTCTTTCACTAACCATTGTTTAAATTCTTTAATTTTGTAATGTATGAAGGTATTCTAGAACGGAATGTTAGTGGTTTAAAATCTACTTGTACTTTAAGAACTAGTGAATTGTGATCTGATAGAGGGCATGGGATTATTGAAAAAGAAGTAATTTTGGATTGAAGATCTTGTGATATAAAAAGTTTATCTATTCTGGTTTGAGTACCAAATCTATAATCTTGATGAGAGAATGACAAGGAGTTATTATCAGTAACATTAAAGGTCTCTATCAATTTTAGTGATTCAGTCCATTTTTTTAGTATTTTTGCAGTAGCTGTTAAATGTGGAGATTTTTTGTTGGTAGTTTGAGAAGTGTCAGTTAGACAATTAAAATCCGCTCCTATTATTAGATTCCCTCTGGAAATATTTATGATTTGGTTTAGATGTTTTTTAACTGTTCCTGTCCCAATACCAGGAAACCAGTATAAGTTAGCTAATGTCCATAACCTATTATTCAACTTCAGTATGACTATAGCAATAAGCCCTTCTTTATTGATATATTTATATAGTATTTCAGGGTTTAGGGAATTATTTCTCCATAAGATTATTACTCCCCTTTTCTTAGATTTAGATTTAGAGCATGCTAAGGTCCTATAGTCACTTGGATTCCAACTAAAATTATCATTCATTTTGAAATGAGTTTCCTGTAAAAAGATTAATTGAGGTCTATTTATCTTTAAATATCTTAGTAAGTTAGATTGTTTATTTGGATTATTTAATCCATTTATGTTTAAAGATAGTAATGTTATATCCATGTCAAGTTATTTTAAAGAAGTATTTAAAGTGTCAATATATTTTCCTGAAATCTCCCCTACATATAATAAAAGAAAAATATTAGTTTGTAAATATCCATCTATCTCTGTGTAAGATGTTAATTTCAACATAATCAATAGAATTAAATCAGGCTTGGTGAAAATAATTAATAACATAAAATTTAAAGAGAAAAATAGCATTAAACTAGTTTGTACATTAAAACTTGCCCACCATGGAATGAAATACATTCCTAGTCCATCAGATAGATACATCTGGTGAACTACCCACTAACTTCCTTTTTTCATTCGTTAGAGCTCCAAATATACAATCTTAAATAGTAAAGGAGTCTATTAAAATATTTTATATATTTTATATGATTTATCATTCAGCAACAGAAGTAAATGTTTATATATATCAATATATACATACATATACATACATATACACACACACACACACACACACACATATATATATATATATATATATATATATATATATATATATATATATATATATATACACACACACATACATACATACATAATTAGTAACTAATCTAATAAACATAATGTCTGTAATAATGAATATTCAATTTTCTGAACTTGCTCGAAGCATAATTTTCCAAGATATACAGTAAATACTTCATTTCAACTCATTAGTTATTTAACACCTTTGTCAGACAAAGTTGTAACATAGTAGCTATTACTGATGATTATCATATCCTAAGTCAAACAGACAAACAATATGCATATTATTCTACATATTAAAAGGACTGATCAAGTAATCTATATCAAAATGTTTAAATCTTGCTCTTATTATGACAGCTGATATTAAAGTTGTGTGTAAAGTTTTCCTAGAGATGTATATGTAGATGTATTCACATATTAATATAACAGAACACCTTTATATACATGAGTTTCATGTGTTTCTAATAGACTAGATGCTTAGATTTAATGTTTACTTCTACTAAAATGCTTCTTACATACTGTGTTAAGTTCCTGTACCTAAATAAATGTAAAATCATGAAAAGCTTTTTGGCCCGTTTGTGTTACTATAAGCCATCAGGCTTCTTAAAGAATACACATACTGGTGACCAATCACATCAACTCTTGTATGTTGCTATAGCTACATTAAATATTCAATAGCTAAATACGTACATAACTGTATACATAGCTCGTGAGAGCTAGAGATTTTAAAAGCTTCTTTTTAACTTCTCAAGAGTGATTTTCCTTGCTCAGTTTCCTGTGAGAAAAAACCTATGTTTAAAAACATTAACTCATACTCTATCAACTTTTATTTAAATAAGGCATGAAGAGCACCTTCCGAGAGCTTCCACACCAGCCACTGCACACACCGTCTCACTCAGAAATCAACAACCAGTCGCCTTAAGCATCTGGATCCATTCAACGGTGAATCTAAAACCAAACCACAATCACCCCTCTTTCACCTCGCCAAACACAGACATCTCTCCGATTTCAGAGCAATGTTTCCTCATCAAAAAAAAAAATAAAAAAAAAACCTTTAGTAAACCTTGCAGACTACATTTTATTGAATGCTAGACTCACCCATCCGACAATCCTCCAGGGGACTTCATCCACAGCCCGCAGCATACCTTGTTAACCTAAAGTTAAATAAAAAATCAATCATACAAGCTAAACCTGAGATCTCTAGTTGATGGACAAAATAAGCATGCTAGCTCGTCACTTCACTTTATGTAGCTAGAGCCAAGAACAACAAAGCGATGGGAAAATCTATTATTTATTAATAATAATTAGGTTAAATATACTATATAACAAAATAAGCATGAAATAATAAATCAATTACCGCAGAACTATGAAATAATACTTTGCAAGTGAAGTACTACTAGACTAAAACTAACTATAGGTTATACTTATAACTAACAAATATTTATAGAGAGAAAAAGAAATCTAAATAAATAGATAAATAGGTAAATATCTATATATAAAGATAGATAACAAGGCATAAAACAAGGTGAAATGGATGACAATATTAGAAATAGATTGTTTAGTTAAAATATATCTCAGATTTATGAATTTATATGAGGTAATAGAAGCACATACCTTTTTCTTTTACTCTAGTATTACTTATATGTATGAAAATGAATGTTATGTAACACGTTTAGTCCATTTAAAAGTCTTTTAGTTATTAGGTTTCAGTTGATACTTTGAGAGATTTCACTGAAGTAGGTAGTTTAGTTTCAGTTTTCTGTTTCTCCTTTTTGACATCGGTCCAACTAGTTTTATCAGTAGATCTCTTCAGGGATGGGGATGTCCATTCCATTTCTTCTGGGATGGTTATAATGTTATTCTTTTTGATGAATTGAAAGGCTTCTTCCGGAGTGTTGAAGTTTCTCATCTCACTTAGGTACTGTATCCTTATCTTTGCAGGGAAGGCTATTTGAGCTTTGATATTATTCTGCTTCAGAATTTTTATTAGTGGCCATGCCTTTTTCCTCTGTTCAAGAACTTTAGTGGAGTAGTCATTGTCAAATCTTATTAGATGTTGATTATATTTTATTGGACTTTTCCTCCATGCTGTTTTTAGCACCAGTTCTTTGTCTATAAAGGATAACAATTTTATTATAATTGATCTTGGTGGCATAGAGGCAGAAGAAGAGGATGATGCTGGAATTCTATTTCCCAAAGCACGATGTGCCCTTTCTATGCCGAATGAAAAACCTTCATTAAGATTTAGAATCTCTGGTAGCCATGAATTTAGAAAGGAGATAATGTCTTTTCCCCTCTGTAGCCTCAGGTAGACTGAAAATCCTGATATTTCATCTTCTCTTCCTATTCTCTAAGTCATCTACTTTGTTGGAGAGCCAGGTATTTTGTTACAGGAGAAAATCTGTTTGTGTCTCCTCTTCTTTAAGTCTTCCATCAATGTCAGATAAAGAAGTTTCAATAGTTGTTAACTTAAACTGATGCTGCTGAAGCATTTCTTTAAAGACTTCTGTTTGTTTCTGAGAATTCTCTTTTAGATTTTGTAGATTAACCTTGAAATCATCCATTTTTATAGATAGTTCTTGTCATGTGATAGTCACCATTTGCAGTTCCGTTTTTACTGACAGTTCAGAGTGAGAGTTCTTCAGGTTACTCATCTCTTCAGCTGTTGTGTAAAGACTCCTGAGTATTTTGACAGGAAATTTCTTGTAAAAGTCCACCAAATGTGTAATTAGTTATTTTAGACTATTAGCTAAATAATTATAAAGTTTTGTTAGAAAAAAAATTAGGGACATTTCCTGAATTTGATACTAGTTTATGGAGCTCTAAAAACTGCTGCCTTCAGATAGCCATCTAGGCTCTGCCCCATGATATTAATTTATATAGATATAATTTTCACATTTTTCTAAATATTTCAACAACCAAGTGACACAGACACAACTCCTTACTGTTGTATGGATACTGAATGAATAAAATGCTGCTGACAGTATGTGTGTAACTTGAGTGGTTGATGAATTATTGTAAGTTGTTTACAAAATATTACAAATGTAATAGTTACTGTGTTTCACTTTAAGACCAAGAACCTAAAGAATACTACCACTATAAAAATAGTTTGTGCTGAAGAGTTTGTTATTTATACTTCTTTCATAATGCCTATGTTTCCAGAGATATGAACATTTGTTTTGAAATGTGAGGACATAATTTTATTCTGTCAAAAGGCATAGGCTCCACCCTTTGGAATTTACAGTGCAAACTTCTGAGCTCCACTAGAGTAAATGAGTTAATTATATTTCTTAATTGTTGCCTTCTTTTCTCTAATAAAGAAATAAAAACAGTATGCAAGAGATGCACATATACAATTTCACTGGAGGCAAAAAAAATTTGCATTCAAACAAGGTTGTATACACACACACACACACACACACACACACACACACACACACACACACACACACACACACACACACACAATCTACATCCACCACACATACAACACATACTGTCCACTACACACATAGACCGACCTATGTTGAGGCACTAAAAAGCAATCTTCCCAAACGATCTCCTAAGCCTATACATGGCAATGCCTATTCTCAACAATCTCTAAGGCACTCACCAAAAGCAACACCAAACGCTACAAATTCACCTTCACCCAGTAGAGCCGCAAGAGCAAACCTTAAGACAACCAAACACATTACCCTGAACTTTTGTCATAGGGGACTCCATTGTATGACACACAGATGTCCCACTTGCCACACTGAATAAGGAGATAAAAACAGTTAGCTGCTTATCTGCAGACAGGATCTGCCAGGTTACACATGCAAGTCACTACATCACAGGTACCAGTATGATTCCTTCATAATGCACATGGGTGGTAATGTCCTGAGATGTACTTCTCTGGGCTATATGAAGAGAGACATTATTAATTTCTTTGAATATGGTCTCAGGCAGGTATGTGGCTAGCACTGAGCAGCATATTACCTTCACCAACAGAGATGCCATTGTACCAACACAAGATGTCTGATTTTAACAACTGGCTGAGTTTCTGGTGTCTTTCCAGGGGGATTCAGTATTTATCAACATAACCAGGGGGGGTTCAGTATTTATCAGCATAAGAAGACATGGTTAACAAACCACATTGCTTTGCAAAGGAGTGTCTGCACCTGTCTCCCCTAGGCCTCCAAATATCAGCTAAAACTTCATCCACCCTTTTAGAAGCTTTTTCAGGCAATACCAAATTGACAAGCCCTCCAACATAGCAGATAAAACCCAAATAAACCTAAAGGTGTTACTGCTGAATGCCAGGAGCCTAAACAAGGAACCCCGCACCTTACAAGCTCTCCTCCCTCGGGACAGTACAGACATCTGTGTCATTATTGAGACGTGGATTAAATCTGTAGAAAGTACTCTGGTAGTACAAGGCTTCTGTGCCTTCCACACATTTAGACCATCAGCTGCACAGACGGGGCAAAAGGTGGAGTGTTGATCTGCATTAGCAATAAATATACCTCCAGGTTGGTTAAACAGGATGATGACTGAAGTTTATCCACATTCAAATCCCGATAAACAAAGTCCCATACCATATACAAGCAAGCTATACAGGATGATGACTGAAGTTTATCCACATTCAAATCCAGATAAACAAAGTCCCATACCATATACAAGCAAGCTATAGGTCACCCTCTATGTCCCAATAATGTCATAGTTCATACGTGGGCCTACTGAAGACACTCATCATTAAATCAAATACAATATTCATGGGACACTTTAACTACCTGTCTATAGACTAGAAAAAATACACTGCGTCACCTGACAGGCATAATGATTCTTGAACCTTATTAACACAAATAACATTGACCACATAATGAGCGCATCCACCCGAAGTTCAAACACATTGGACCTGGTACTCACTAATATGGGAGAGTTCTGCACACCCCCTGGTGTCACATCCTCACTAGTGAGGCCAGATACAAAAGCTGTCTCGTGTGAAATAAAAATCATCTCAGTAACTCCAGCAAACTAACAATTAGGGAGTATTGCAAAGCAAACTACATCCTATGAAGTGATACTTCATCAAAATTCAGTGCCCCTCCTAACCCCGAGTTCACAGCAACCTGTGTGGCATTGTATATAGTGACCCTGCACGACCATGTAAGTGGCTGTATAGAGGCTGTTGTACCTATCAGAAGTAAACCCAAAGCAATTGTTAAAAGCAAGCCACACTGGTGGAATCCTAAACTTATTAGGGTATATAACAAAAGGGAAAATGTCATGGCTAAAATCAGGAACAGCAAATCCCATCATGATAAGAGCTGTGTAATTAAACTAAACAGGAAACTAAGAGGACTAATTAATTCCAACAACGCCAATTACATGGTCAAGCTAATATCCAGGCTAAAACATCCACAATGCCTTTTACAGTTATGTCTGTAACCTCAAAGGCAGCACACAGTAGTGTGTTAAACTGGCGGCTAATGGTGCCACATTCACTGAGCAGAGCGACTTAACAAATCTGGTCCCCACGCCCCCGTTGGCTACCAAATTCAGCTCCAACTTCCCCTACCTCTCTTTACTTCCCTCCATGAAATACCTGGTAGCATACCCCTCCCAATAATTACAGAGAGTAGGAACTGGCAGCCCTTGCCAAAAACACAGCTTCAGTGGGCCCTAACAATATCCCAGGATGCCTGCTAATAACTTGAAATATGATCTAGGAGGACCACTTGAGTCACTTTTTTAGCTATAGCCTCAGAACAGGCTTTGTACTGTGAGAATGGAGGACTGCAACAGTTATCCCACTTCATAAGGGTGGACCATCAACTGACCCCAGAAACTACAGACTCAATAGTCTAGCTAGTCTAACAGGCAAAGCCACAGAAGGAATTATCGTGGAAATGATCAACAAAGACATAGGCAACCTTCAGACAATGGACCCAACCCAGTTTAGCTCTGTCCAGGGAATTTCATGCCTACTAATCCTGGTGGACTTCTTTGAGAAGGTCATCAAGGCAATGGATGAGGGAAAAATGGTGCAGACCACCTACCTTGATCTGGCTAATGTGTTCTATACAATACCTCATTCTGTGTTGTTGACGGACTCACCAAACTGGGCAGAAGCCCCTACATAACTCACTGTTTTGCCAGCCGGCTCTTAGATAGGACCCAAGAAGTCAGGATTGGTGACCTTCTCCAGTAAGAAACTGGTCACCAACAGTGTACCTCAGGGCTCTGTGCTAGTCCGCTCCTATTTGGTATCTACTTCTTGGAGGTAAAGACTGATGTCATGGGCATCATGTTTGCAGATGACCGCAGACTGAGAGTTATCATAGATACTCTTATGACACAAGCGTCTTACAAGAGGGTCTAATAGACAAATGACTGGTGCCAAAGTCATGGATTAAAACTCAATACCAAGAAATGCATTATAATGCATTTTAGAAAAATGGCAATCCAGACTAATTACTCCATTGATAAGGCACCATAAGAGTTGATCCAGTAGTTAGGGATCTAAACATATATGTAGATAGTAATCTGGCCTCTGACCAACATGTGGCCAAGGCAGTAAGAAAATCATTCTGTGTTACCCAACGTATAAAGACAGGCCTCCAGGTCCAAAAAAGTCACAGTGCCACTTTATTCAGACTTTATTCATTCCTTATCAGCCCCATCATTGAGTATAATGACCACTTCTGCATGTATCTCACCAGACATATGCAACAGTGAATGTCTACCAAGGTTTTTTAGCAGGAGAATCCGGAGTATAAACATGTTGTCCTTTACATATTGCTTTAAAGCCATATCTCTGTATATTCAGTCTCCTCCAGGTTACTGAGAGGTGATCTATGCCTGGCATACAAGACATCCTAGGATCCAGGTTTGATGGACCTTTTACACATCTGCAAAATTAACAGCATCAGAACCACTAGATGTAATGATTTAAATTTTACTTGTGACATAAATAAGATATTTTGGTGAGACAGATATGTGTCTCAGAGGATCCCCATGCTCTGGAACATGCCCCCCATCCATGTGAAGCAGAGTGTATTGCTAACCCTATTAAAGTGTGACCTTGACCAAATGGATGGGAAATCGGAAATTCACCTATGGTGTGGCCCGACAGTAACTATGTCCAAACTAACATACCCCTCACATAACTTTTAGAAACTTCTATACCTCTTCCTAATGAATGCCCATGATACATAGAGACACAACTGGGTTGGATTGCATGGCTAGACTTATAAAGGCCCTGCTGGTCTTTAGGTTAGTATATATCTATGAAACACACACACACAGGCACACAGATATAGGCACACAAACATTGACACATACACACTAGTATACTGTGTGTGTGTGTGTGTGTGTGTGTGTGTGTGTGTGTGTGTGTGTGTGTGTGTGTGTGTGTGTGTGTGTGTGCATGCAAGCATGAGTGTGTGTCTGCCTAGCTGTTCAGTTGAACAGCCTTAATTCTATTTTTTAATTGTTGCCTTCTTTCCTGTAATGATATACTAATTGATTCTCAAAAGTAATGAATATCACATTATTTTATAAATCATGGCAGAAAAGAACAAGCCGAGATTCATAAAAAAAAATCATCACCTTTGGTTGGAGTACAGCTCCATCAGATATATCACAGCTACCATTAAGCATTTCATAAAGCAGAGCATGCATAATTAACACATGCAATGTGGAACTGTATGTTAGGCCCCATGCAACTGCTATGAACTATTTCATAAGGTGCAGTTAGCATAATTATTACTTGAATTATGATATTGTCTGGTTGGCCCCAGGCAGCTACCATGAACTATTTCATAAGGTAGAGTATGCACAATTATCACATGCATTGTGGGATTGTGTGGTAGGTCTCATGCTGTACCAGAACTGATGCTGCCTGTTGCTGCCTGGATCATGTGCCACCATGCTTTGGTACACTGTGTGCACAAGGATAAATCAAGAGTGTAATCTAGTTGTTCAGCATGTTTTCTGTTCTCTGTGGGATTTGCACACAGTGCATGTGAAAAATTGTCATACCCTGCCGAGGAGTTATAAATAATGTAAAGGGGAGATACTGTGAGATGGGTGCTTGTCACGGTTGCCTGTTAATAGCATAACCATGCATTTCTTGTATCTCATGTGTCACAGTTGGTGAATGGCCTACCAAAAATGTTGCCCAACTGTACAGTGCATGCGCTCAATTTATGTGGCGTATCACTGTCCCCTGCTGTCAACACTGCAGTACTTTCTTGAGTTGTTCAGGGATTAATCTGCACTTTTGTAGAGGGCATTCAATGCACAGTTCATTGGTTGGACTTGGACTTCTTGAGGAATAGCCAACCTCTTATTTATGCATCACCATTTTTATACTTCATCATTTTTACTCCTACACTGTTAGCAAATGTGTTTTACAAGGCGTAACATGTGGGGGCCCAGGCATAGGATTTATACCTAGCATTTTTGAAAGATGATGAAACATCATTATTAACATAATATAGGGCACCAGCTCCTAATGAATTTAGGTAGGTGCTCCATACCTCTCAACCTCTTAGAGCAAGAAATCTGGACAAAGCCATAAATAAAAGTGGGGCAAAGGCCCCAAAATAGGGACAATTTCTAAATGTTGGTCTTACAAACTTAGAAGGTTGATAGAATAATAGGTATTGCATTAGCATAAATTTTTCTGAAAGGTATGAAGACTGAAACTCAACTCTCTGTCATTGTTTTCTAACTCCAGTCTTTAATGATTTGCTACTAATTTGCCAGAAAACCACAATTTTATGAAAAACAGATGAAAAACATGAGGCAAAATCTGGACATTCTTTGAATATCTGTACAGCTGAGAGGTATGATTGCTCTTCCTTTATCTGTAGTCCAGCACCTTCCTACAAAAAGACAAAACGCAGAGCAGCAGGCGAAAGAAATATTTTGAAGTGCTTATTTTTTTCTGCAGAAATGGTTTAAGTAGCACAACTAATGAAAATAAAAACTTGATTGAAGCCTGATTTATCAGATTTAGACATCAGTAGAGATAACAAAGGGAACAATATTCACTTTAGAATTGCTGAGGCCAAGAATCAACCATGAAAAGAAAACAAAAAAAAAAAGTTTTCACAACCTGCAGGGGGAATAAAGTCCTGCACAGTAGGAGCTAAAAAGCAAATGAATTGTAGTTTTAGGATTCATCACACTGCTGACAGATTCATTTTGAAAAATAATGTTTTCATCTCTATCTTATCCTACTAATACTAACTGCACCTACACTGTGGGCCTAATAAAAATAAATGTTTGATATTTCTTACATATTTAATGGTTAAACCACTGAATGCAAGTAATAATATCTAATCCAACAGGGTTTGCATTGTTGGCAATTAACAGATTGCCTTGATATTTCCTCAGTCCTGACCTTGCAGGAGCAAAGGGCCTCATTGTCTCTGGAAAGTCTGTTTTTCCACAATAACCTCCACTGTATTATTATGCTTAGAAAAACGAACTGTAAGTACAGGTGTTTCTTAAAGTGTATTGTTTATTGTTTTGGCACAGTTTGCATATTAGCAAAATAGTTTCTCTATCTCACGATATAGTAATGTACAATGTTTTAGTGAGCTAGTAAGTATGTGTGCATGTGTATACCAAGGCTAGCCTACTCAAGCTTGAGATGAACTCCATCAAGCTTCAATAGATCTCAGACAGAATATCAATGGCACAAAGCCAAACTTTTTGTTCCACAGGAAATCATTGCCAGTTATAGTTATAACTGTGCACTGGCAAGTAAATGATTCACTTGTTTAGGGTGATTTCTCACATTTTCAAGATGGCACAACCGTGGAGTTGGTATATATATATATATATATATATATATATATATATATATATGGTTTCCTATGAAACCGTCGAAGTAACATTACAGCGACTCTCGGAACATCGAGACTACTACATCGAAAGCTGACATCAGCGAAAATTAGAAGTTATGTACCTACCATAACGTTCCATGTTAGTTGTCTTCTCTCGCCTTCTTTCTTGCTGGATGGGTTCGGAGCCGATCCTCGGCTCCGACTCGGCACTTGCTTTAGCTCGAGAACTCCTTTTACCAGCGCGAGGCAACCCTATATCCCATGATGCAAGGCGGAACTACCTCAGATCTCGTTTGGCAGCTAACTTACCCTGCTAAAGGTTATCCTAACCAAAATAGGAACAAAGTTTCCTAAAAGAAGTCCTCATAACGAAGATCCAGAGGAAACAAACTAATAGGAACTCTTCAAGATCTGTCCAGGCCAGGGGGAAGGAGGGAGGGACGCAAGAAAGAAGGCGAGAGAAGACAACTAACATGGAACGCGTTATGGTAGGTACATAACTTCTAAATGTTAAGTTGTCAATCTCGCCTTCATTCTTGCTGGATGGGACCGCGTCCCTAGCACCTGTATCCTGGGTGGCTCAATGGAACAGACTCTTGAGAACTGTGGAACCAAAACTGGCCCTATCTCTGGAGGCCAAATCCAACTTGTAATGAGAAACAAAGGTATGAGGCGTGGCCCAAGTAGCTGCTGCACAAATGGTATCAATGGGAAGTCTATCCTGAAAAGCTGCAGAAGTGGATAGACTCCTGGTCGAGTGTGCTTTTGGCTTAGAAGGTAGTTGTTTGCCTCTGAGAGAGTACACATAGGAAATGGTGGAAGTCAACCATCTGGATAAGGTCACTTTAGAAACTGGAAGACCTAACCTATTTTCTGCATAAGAGACAAACAATTGGTCCGATTTTCTGATTTGTTTAGTCCTATGCAAGTAGTACCTGAGCTGACGATGGACATCCAAAAAATGCAATTTCTGTTCAGCTCTGTCAGAATAGTTAGGGAAAAAGACTGGTAATTCTATAGATTGGTTAATATTGGTTTGAGATACAACCTTGGGGAGAAAGGAAGGGTTAGTTCTTAATGATACCCTGTCCTTATGAAAAACCAAATAAGGTGAACGAATACAGAGAGCTTGAATCTCGAAAACCCTTCTAGCAGAAGTGACAGCCAGTAAAAATATAGTTTTCCATGTCAATAACTTCAAAGAACATGAAGCAGACGGTTCGAAGGAGGTAGTATCAAGGATGCTAACATTAAGTTTAGATCCCATTGCGGAGGAGGATGCTTTATAGGTGGTTTTAGGAGAAAAACTCCTCTCAAAAAGGCCTTGCATAATCTATGAGACATGATGTTATTGTCATGCAAGCCAACATGATACTTGGAAATGGCAGCCAGTTGTACTTTGACTGTAGATGACGAGGATCCCGAATGAAAAACCTCCGCTAGGAAATCTAAAACAGAATGTACGGAGCCAGTAAAAGGATCAATATTTCTGAGTTTGCCCAAATCGAAAACCGCCACTTGCTAGCATATATAGTCCTAGTGGACGACTTCAAAGAAGACACTAAAATGTCTCTGACTGAGTCAGAAATCATTGGTAGCCTGGCTAGGGAAGGAAGTGGAGCAACCAAGCAGTGAGGTTGAGAGAATGAATGGCCCGGTGCTGCTGACCCGACTGGTGGATCAAAAGATCCGGAACTGGGTCCAGATGCCAGGGCTGCACCAGAAGGTGACAATGCAGAGACGGAAACCAAATCTGTCGAGGCCAAAAGGGAGCAATGAGGATCAATTTGGCTCTCAAAACGGTGGCTTTCTGAATGACTTGTGGAATCAATGGAAAAGGAGGAAAAGCATAAAGAAGTCCCCGCGGACAATCCTGGGTTAGAGAGTCTCTCAGGGGTTGGCCTGGAAGGGGAAATAGAGTGAAATAGTCTGGGCACTTGTTGTTTTGAGGGGTAGTGAAAAGATCGCAACAAGGAGTGCCCCACTTCAGAAAAATCTGATCCACTACAGATTGATTGAGAGACCACTCGTGAGGCATCAGAATAGATCTGCTTAGCCTGTCCGCCAATAGGTTGGACCTGCCGGGATGTGCGTTGCTATCAGAAACCGCTGAGAAGAGATCGCCCATTGCCAAAGTCTGAGAGCTTCTCGACATAAGGGATAGGACCTGGTTCCGCCCTGTTTGTTGATGTACCAGACCACGGACATGTTGTCCGTCTGTACTGCAATAGCCCCGTGGGAAGAAAGTCGTCGAGGGCTTGCAACGTTAAAAGCACTGCTCTCATCTCCAGGACATTTATGTGCAGATGGTATTCTATGGGTTGCCACGTACCGTGGACCATCCTGCCCTGATAATGCCCCCCCCACCCGATCAGGGAGGCATCCGTGGTGACTGTGGCAACTGGAGGAGGGGGAACAAAGGGTCGGCCCTGATGAAGAAGAGGGGAGGATATCCACCAGCCCAGATGAGCCCTGCAAGACTGTGTCACTAAGATCTCGATCTCATCGGAAGATCGTGATATGACCACTGTGTGAAAAGCATCCACTGTAGGAGACGCATGTGAAAGCGAGCCAGTGGTAGAAGAACAATGGCCGCAGCCATTAGACCTAGAACTTTCAGGACAAACCTGGCTTTGATCTTTTGCTTTGTAACAGAAGCGAACAAATTTTTGGATGTCCAGAATTCTTTGATCTGTTAGTCTGGCTAACATTTTGAGTATTTAACTCTGCCTATAAAGGTGATAGATTGGCAAGGCAGCAGAGAAGATTTTACGAAATTTACTGAAATTCCCAGATTCTTGCAAAGCTGTAGGGTGTAGTCTCTGGACTGAAGAAGCTGACACTTGGTGGTGGCGGAGAGGAGCCAGTCGTCCAAATAAGGAAACACCTGGAATCCTCAACGTCTCAGGTGAGCTGTGACCACTGCCATGCATTTGGTAAACACTCTGGGGGCTGAAGTGAGGCCAAAGGGCAGGGCTCTGAATTGGTAATGACTGGTCCCTAGCCGAAAGCGGAGAAACCTCCTGGAGCGCCTGTGAATCTTTATGTGATAGTACGCATCCTGAAGGTCTATAGAGCACATCCAGTTGTCCTTGCCCAGAAAGGGCAGAATGGACTGAAGCGTGACCATCCGGAATCTTGCCTTTTTGACAAATCTGTTCAGATTGCTGAGGTCTAATATTGGTCTCCACTCTCCCGTCCTTTTGGGGACCAAAAAGAATCTTGAGTAGACGCCGGATCCTACTTGGTCTGCCGGCACTGTCTGGACGGCTCTTTTTTCTAGGAGTTTTGAAACCTCCTGTTTTGCCAAATCCCTTTGACCGGGTGAGATGTCTGGAAGGGATTGTAGAGGTATGGGAAACCTTACGAAGGGGATCATGTAACCCTCGGATATAATCGACTGTACCCACTTCTCTTGGGATAGGGATTGCCAGGCTACTGGGTACAGTGAAATCCTTCCCCCGACTGCCTCCAAGGGTGGACAGTCGGGCAACACCTCAGGGATGCTGAAAGGGCTTCTCAGGAAGAGACTCCCTGTTGCCCTGGTTCTGAGGACCCCCCTGCCTCTCGGGCGGCGTCTATTATTGTTACCCCCTCTGCCTCTGGGGATAAACTGACCACGTGTGTCCGGTGTAGCTCCTTGGGCTTTACGGAACCACATCTTCCCCCCTTTCTGACCCTTGGGATATGGTCTAGAAGGAGTGGAAAACTGGACTCCAACGGCAGAAAGAGTCTTACCGTCCTGCTCACACCTGGTCAAGGTATCCTTCACTTGAGGCCCGAACAAAGCCGAACCGTCAAAGGGGGTATTAGTGAAGGACGCCTTAAAGGGGTCCGCAAAATTACACAGCCGCATCCAGGCTTGGCGTCTAAGAGCAACTCCTGTACCTGCGGCTCTGCTCGCTCCATCGGCTGCATAAGATATGAGCCGCATAGAGGAGTTAGATATGGAATTCAGGATAGCAAGCTGTGAGGCAATCTTTTCCTGAGCCCCAGCAGCAGAAGGATCCTGGACTACTTCACCCAGTTCTTTGAGAATATCTCGTTGAAGCCTGGTGAAGTGACAAAGGTAATTCAGCGAACGCATAGCAAAGGTCGCTGAAGAAAACATCCGCTTTCCATACCTGTCCATGGTCCTAGAATCCTTATTAGGAGGATGGACAGGTACTGAAGGATCCACCAGTTCCTTCTTAGTGGCCGCCGCCACCACCATAGCATCCACAGAGACACCTTTGGAAAGGAACTGTTTATCCAGCGGGGCTGTAATGAACTTGGATGGTCTCCTGGGGACAGGTTCCACAGAATCTGGAGCTTCACGCCTTTCGAGCCACTACCTGCATGAGTGGGTCGAAAGGCGGAGACACCCAGGAGGTGGAGGGTCGGGATCCAAAAGCCTCCAGGTATACCGACTCATCCTCGGAGGGGTCAATGGAGGGCCAATTCCCCCTCTGTTTGAGGAGCTCAAGGATGTCTGAAAAGGAGACATCCTCAGAGGGGGACCGTGGGGAACCCTCCGACTCATCTAAGTCGGTATCAGATGTAGTAGACTCAGGGGAGTCTGTGTGTTTCCTCTTACGTCCTCTTCTGAGGGGGTTCCCCTGCAGGGTCAGGAGAAACCTCGGAAGAGGAGGAAATTCCCAGTGGGGAAACCTGGGGTGATGGATCCCTGGGCCTGAGAGTAAGAGGCTGGCAAGAGGCATCTGCAGGCACTGATGAGGGAGGAGCTAGAGGGATAGACCGTTGACCAGGCTCAGAGGCCAGGACACTCCTCATCACCTCAAAGGCTCCTCTCCCCGGGAGACCGGAACACACCCGCTCCGAAGAAACAGGAATGGTCGGCTCCAAGGAGAGAGAAGGCTCCGAGGCCGATGTCGGCGCTGAGCTTACCAAAGCCGAAGCCCCGAGAGGGAGAGCGGGGTCGGACAAGGGTCCGATGCCACTAGCCCCCTCGGAGCCGACAGTGGAAACCCGACGACCGGATCCCTCCAAGGAAGGTCTCAAGGAGGAGATCGGAGCCGAGGACGACGGAGCCGAAGGATGTATCAGCTCCGGCATCGAAACAGTCGCTGTCCCAAGAAGCTCCGGCTCCAAACTCTGGTGTGGAGTCGGAGGAGGAAGTTCAAGAATTGGGGCTATAGCCGAAGTCTGTTGAGACGGGCTATGGAGCATTTGGGCCAGTGCCTGAGACTTCAACAGCCTGCTTACCACCCTCTCCAAGTCGTGGTCAGACAGCCTGGAAGATCTCGAAGATTGGCTCCGATGGCTCCGCTCCAACAAAAGAGGAGATCCCGGAGCCGAATGGATACTCATAATAGAGGGGGACCGAGATCTCTTATGGGTCGAAGCCATCGGAGCTGAAGTCCCTAGAACTCCAGATGGAGCCGAGGATTTCTCGGCTCCGATGCTGGATAAAATGTCGGCTCCAGCCGGAGCCGACAAGGCCACAGTAGTCAGGGTATCGGAGCCGGCCGGCACCGAACCCACTACTCGAGTAGAAGAAGTATCGACTCCAGCCGAGGGAGCCGGAGCCACCGGAGGAGGCTTGGACACTGTAGCCTGAACCTTCGGTGGCTTAAGAGGTTTTCCTGACCCTGATTTAGGAGGAGAACCTTCAGGTTTAAGTAAACCTCGGAGGATTAGTTTGTTCCTCCTTTCCTGCAGGACTCTCTGGCTAAAAGCATGACACAACGCACAGGAGTCCTGCAGGTGCAAAGGCCCCAGGCAATAAACACAAGAAGTGTGACTGTCTGTCAGAGACATTTTCTGACAGCACTGGTCACACTTCTTGAAGCCTGAGACCTTGCCTTCTTTAGACATCCTAGAAGGATAGAACACAAACAGTCCCAACAAACACACAAATTAATCCCTTACACAAGCACACAGGAAGGGATAACAGAAAGGGACTAGGCCTGACTAAACTACTTTAGACAAAACTTATAAAAAGTTTATAAAAAGGTTGAAAAATAGGGAATAGGGTGGGCTGTAACTAATTACAGACTACACTAACACTAACAGGGAAAATAAACCCCTAACTACACTTTTTCTTACTTGACTAAGAAAAAAAAACTTACCTCAGCTGGCAAAGGAGACCTCTTTCGCTAAGCGGCAAACGAGATCTGAGGTAGTTCCGTCTTGCATCATGGGATATAGGGTTGCCTCGAGCTGGTAAAAGGAGTTCTCGAGCTAAAGCAAGTGCCGAGTCGGAGCCGAGGATCGGCTCCGAACCCATCCAGCAAGAATGAAGGCGAGATTGACAACTTAACATCGAAAACCGCCGAGTTACAGAACATCGAGTTTACGGAACATGTATTACCATGACACAGAAATAGGCGTGTTTCCTTTTCAGTTTCGATATTTTGGAACTCGACGGTTTAAACTGAAAAGGAAACACGCCTATTTCTGTGTCATGGTAATACATGTTCCGTAAACTCGATGTTCTGTAACTCGACGGTTTTCGCGCACACACACACACACACACACACACACACACACACACACACACACACACACACACACACATCACATACACACACACACACACACACACACACTGTGGTAGATTGTCTTATTTTGGCTTTACCAGCAGTGCTGAACTGTATACCCGCTATTCATAGAAATGGTAATGATTGTTTGAAAAAGGTAGAGATTCTATATTTTCAGTTAGAAATGATTAGTGAGCAGCCGGCTGAAGAGCTGAAATAGAAGAGCCCTTGATATTGCTGTTGAAAACCCCATGGAACATCAAGCCAAGTTACAGGATTTTGTTGTTGTCCCGTTCTCTCCCTCTCAGTCTCTCATTCCTATTATTAGATGAGTATAACGAAAATTTAATACATCATTTCTCAGTCATGAGTTGATACATGTTTTTAATACAAAAAATTGTAACTACCTGGCATTAGTCTTTCTACTATTATCAAGGCACGAATAAGAGTTGTATGCTGCATTTTATAAATTATTGATTCAAATGTGTTTTTTTCTGATTGAGTTAAATGGCACGATGGAGGAAAATTAATTTGCTGCATTGATGGTTTCCTGCTCTAATTATAGAAAAATTATATGTTTAGCTTTTAATATGTCTACCAGCATCTGAACTTGTTTCATTGGCAAAGATTTTTGGGGTGAAAATGACTCACTCTAATGCTGTAAAGGTGGTACTTCACAGTTTTTGGTTTTGGGAAAGTTATTCTTAGAAGGAGATTGTAGGGAAGATTGGTGGATTTTGTTTAAGTACAGAGAAATAGAGCTGATTTTGTTTTGTTTTGTCAGGGCATTTGAATTATGCTGTGAAATGGTATGCTCTTATTTTGCTGTGGATTAATGTACTACTTGGAATGTTTAGTCTCTGGTTAGCACGTCTTTCCATTTAAATGTTCCATTGAACACCATTAGAAAGAATTGAAATCTAACAAGGTTGGGAAAGAAGTACTTAATTATTGAAGTGCGTGTCTGCATGTGTGTGTCTGTTTTGTGTGTGTGTGTGTGTGTGTGTGTGTGTGTGTATGTGTGTCTGTGAGTTTCTGTATATATATGTGTGTGTGCGTGTGTGTGTGTGTGTGTGTGTGTGTGTGTGTGTATGTATGTGAGTGCTTCTGTATGTGTTGGTCTGTGTTTATCTCTGTGAGAGTGTTTTTGTGTGTGTTTGTGTGTGTTTGTGTGTGTGTCTGTATGTGCATGTGTGTGTGTGTGTGTGTGTGTGTGTGTGTGTGTGTGTGTGTGTGTGTGTGTGTGTGCGTGCATACGCGCGTGTGTGTGTATGCGCACATGCGTGCATGCGTGTGTGTTTGTGTGTGTGTATGCGTGTCCCTATGTGTGTTTTTTGTGTGTGTCTATATGTGTGTGCATGTGTGTGTGTGTGTGTGTGTGTGTGTGCGTGTGTGTGTGTATGTGTGTCTGTGAGTTTCTGTATATATGTGTGTGTGTGTGTGTGTATGTGTGTCTGTGAGTTTCTGTATATATGTGTGTGTGTGTGTGTGTGTGTGTGTGTATGTGTGTATGTGAGTGCTTCTGTAGGTGTTGGTGTGTGTTTATGTCTGTGAGGTTGTGTGTGTGTGTGTGTGTGTGTGTGTGTGTGTGTGTGTGTGTGTGCATGCACGCATGTGTGTATACATGTGCATCTATGCGTGTGTGTGTTTGTGTGTGTGTGTGTGTGTGTGTGTGTGTGTGTGTGTGTGTGTGTGTGTGTGTGTGTATATATGTGTTGTGTGTGTGTGTGTGTGTGTGTGTGTGTGTGTGTGTGTGTGTGTGTGTGTGTGTGTGTGTGTGTGTGTGTGTGTGTGTGTTACTTTGGTGTCAGCATGGTTATTTTACATAGTCATTCATTGAACAACCCTTGCTTAGTGCTTTGGTTTGTTATCATTCCAGTTTACGGTATAAACAATATGGCATATTTGAAATATCACTGTCCTGTAACCACTGATGATTACCTGAACTGCAGTCATTGGTCATGTGGTGAATGTGCTAACTCTGACATCCTTTTGTTGTCATGCTATGCTTTTAGCTCAGGTTACCATCTGAAAAAGGTTGCCTCTTATCAGAGGCCCCTAGCCAGTAACCAGCATATAAACTGTCAGGCCATCTTAGGAGATGCTTTTATTCAGTGTTATTCCACTCACACTCAAATGAGGGGTGGTGATTTAGGTACATCTTTCCAATATTTTATCATGGATTCATAGGTAGGTACTAGGCTATTGGCCCAAGGGCCTAAGTAAACCTAGCCAACAAGGTTTCCTGGCTTATGCCACCCAAGATAGTTAATTTCCTGTGCTCCTGTCAAGCAGAGCCACAGAAGTGATCCCCGGGGTGTATTTCCTATTTCCCATCCACTCATCAAGATTTTTCTTGAAGAGTGCTAATGAGGAACTTTGCTTGACATAGATGGGTAACTTGTTCCAGAGTATAGGATGTCTCTGGGACAGGAATCTATCCCTCCAGCATGTCCTGTTTATTGTGGTGACAAGGTTTAGGTCCCTAGAGTGTGTAGCTTGGAGGGATTGGGATTTGATTTCTTTAGGTGTAGCATGTCCAACAGCTCTGGGTTTAACATAGCTTTATATGTTAGGCAGAGATCACCTCTGAGTAGGCGATATGCTACGGAGTAAAGCTGGAGTTTTTTGAGACGGTCAGTGTAGGGCATCTGTTGGAGGCCAGTAATCCTCTTTGTGAGGTACTTCTGTGGCCTTTCCCGCTGATGCAGATGTCTTGTGAGGTACATTCTAAAAGGGGTGTTGTACTCTATAATGGGTCTAATGAGTGCCGAGTAGAGGGGAACAATGACCTCTTTTTCCTGGATGAGAACCTTTTTGTGATGAAGTGTGCCACATAGAAGGATTTCCTGCTACTGTGGCGATGTGATTATCAAAGGAGAGGCTACTGCCCACCTGGGTCCCAAGGTCTCTTATCACATATTCAGCATTATGTAGACTGCTGTTTATGTGGTAGTTCATGCGTACAGGGTTTTTACCAAAGGGGATGACAATACACTTTTTGGCATTGAGGGCATGCCTCTGACATCAGGCATCTGTCTCAGTGAGGCCCTTCTGTAGGATGTCCAAATCATTTGGGGACTCAACTATGGCTCCTAGTTTGCAGTCATCTGTGAACTTCATTAGCCAGAGGCCTTCTGTGTTAGCCTGTACTTCAGAGAAGTAGATACCAAACAGGAGAGGTCCCAGGACTAAACCCTGTGTTACTCCACTTGTCAATGGTTTGAAGTCAGATTTGGAGTCTGCAACTTTTACAGTGTGGGCTCTGTCACTGAGCTAGTTGGCAACCCATCTTGTGATGTAGGGATTTATACCTAGTTTAGTTAGTTTAGCTATAATTCCAGAATGGGGGATGGTGTCAAAAGCCTCGGCGAGGTCAAGATAAGCTGTGTGAACCACTTTACCCTTGTCTATGGCTTTGGTGACTGCCTCAAAGAAGTTGATCAGGTTCAGAAGGCATGATCTACCTTTCACAAACCCGAACTGGGAGGGGCCCAGAGTTTGGAGGTTACCAATGTTTTTGTTTATAAGTTCCATAATGATACGTTCCATGGCCTTGCAGACCAGGCTCGTCAGGCTAATAGGGCGATAGTTCCCAGGATCAGTGGTGGCTCCCCCTCTGTGGAGTGGGATAGCTGTTGCTGTGTGCCATTCAGTGGGCACAAAGCCTGATGTGAGGCTATGACTGAACATGGTGCTTAAGTGGGGAGCCATTTCATTTTGAAGTTCATTTAAAATGCAGCCAGGGATGTTGTCCGGTCCCATGGATGCTGTGTTTTTGGTTTTAGAGAGTGCAGCTTTTATCTGCATAGATGTAATTACAGGGACTCTGCATTCTTCCTGTATAGATATGGGTCCTTTAGTGGGTAAAAGGGGGGGGGGGTTAGTACTGAACCTATCTGCCAGGATGTTGGCAATATCAGTTGGTTCTGTAATTTTTGTGCCATTGTGTTGTAACTCAGCACAGATCTGGGTGTTGCCATTGAGATTCTTGACATAGCTATAGAATGCTTTGTGGTTGCTCTTAGAATCAATGGCTATTTTGTTTTCATAGCTAGCTTTGGAGGATCTTGTAAGGGATCTCAGCTTCTTACTGAGGCTGACCAGGGAGCTCCTGCACTCATGGGATTTTACTCTCTTTTGCAACAGTTTCTTCGTTCTGTTGCAGAGTTTGTTTAGGGCAGGGGACCACCAGATTGGCTTCCTTTTTTTGGAGGATAGCATCTTGGTTCTGTTTGGGATAGCACGATCCATGCACTCGTGTAAGTGGTTATAGAGTGCATTTGTGTAGGATTCAGCAGTTGTAACTGTATTGTCCATCTGCATGGGGTCATGAATTTCACCACTTCTGTCTTAAGAAGCATAAAATTGTGGTTTCCTTAATGGTGGGTGGGGGCGGGATGCGGATATCTAGGGTGATTAGCTTATGGTCGGATCTGACCAATGAGAAGTTGACTTCGTGTATGGAACATCGGTCACTCATGTTGGTAATGATTTGGTCTAGGATATTGTTGCCCCTGGTAGCAGTGAGGATAAGTTGATCCAGGGCATTGGAATTTATGAATTCCAGAAAGCGTTGAGCAAAGGAGTTGGTATATGAGTAGTTTCCCCAGTTAATGGTGGGGTAGTTGAAATCACCCATTATTAGGGTGTTTTGTTGAACCCTAATATTTTCCAGTATATCAAGAAAAGAGGAGTGGGAATCCTGGGGCATGGTGGGGGATCTGTAGCAAGCTACAATTTGGATTGCAGTTTTGCTCCAAGTTAGTTGCACTTGGATAACCTCGGATGCATTATGCTGCGCAACTAGCCTGGAGGTGTGGATATCTTTAATGAATTTGGACACACCTCCGCCTTTGGTGTTCTGGTCCAGGTTAGTTGGCCGAAAAGTGTGATATGAGTTATAGCCTGGTAATGCGGTGGTGCTCTCTAGAGCATTGAACCAGGTCTCAGTCACTGCACAGATATCGATGTTCTCCATTTTAAGGAGTGCCTCAAGTGAGTGCATTTTGAGATTTAGACTTCTAGCATTGAGTAGCATTACCCTCAGTTTTTGCTTGTCTGTTCCTGCTATGGTGGTGAATTTGTCATTTGAACCTTGCCTAAAAAAGGCACTATAGGGGCAGCAAGACCGTTAGCTAGTTTCCAGAATCCCAGGGGCGACAGATGCAGGCCATCTTTGGCAAAGCATCATGGTCTGTTGACCAAGCCATCCCAGGCAGACATATACTGGATCCTCTTAGAATGACACCAGAAGCTTAGCCAATTGTTGAAGTCAATCATTTTATCCTTGTACTGTGGTATCATTCTGGGTGATGGCAGGATGCTACTCAGGGCTACAGTCATAACAGCCTGGACTACAAGATCGGAGAGCTCTTCCATGTCTTTTTTCATGTAGTCCAGGGAGGTACGTCTCAGGTCATTCACACCAACATGGACAATGACAGAGTCATATTTGTACTTGTTGTGGAGTGACCTGAGTGCATGGGTTATGTGGCGGATCCTGGCACCTGACAGGCAGCTGACAGTAACCTTCTCCTTGTTTAGCCTGGTGAGTGGGACATTAGTGTGCCTGACTATAGAGTCACCTATGATTAGAGTGTTGGGTACGTTGTTATACCTTATGAGCTGTGGTTGAGTGGCACACTGAGTTTGTGGGCTATGTGTTATTTGGGTTGTGTTGGAGGGGTGGAGGTTGCTTGAGTTTCTGCTTTGGAGGTCTCTGTTGCTTGAGCAGATTTTTATTGAGAGCCTCTGCGAATGTAGGTGTGTATTTTGTGTTTCTATGTGTGTGTGGTTTGGTGGTGTAGGTTTTGAGGGACTATGTGATGAGTGTGGTGTGGTGCAAGTGTTTACCTTCTCCTCTTAACTGTCTAGTCCAGTCCTGGGTGAAGAGAGCTTTGCTTCCAGTTTGGCTATATAAGTTCATCTCTCACAGGTTGTAGTGTTGGGTGGTAGGAGGAGATGGTTGTCTGTGTACATGAGGCGATTGCTACATTGCCTCAAGATGCCCAGATTCATCAGATAGACAAGAGAGAACACTGGGAGCTGATGCTTGGGCATGCCTGAATAAAAAAACTACTGTCCTCTAGACAGTGAGTGAATTTTAAAAAGATTAAAATTGGTCTCACTATCACTCTTTTTGGTCACCTTGGTCAGAATGTCCATTAGTGGGTGGTTGACAGCCTCTCTTTCCCCCCTACACTCCTGTAGTCTGAGCAACCTACTCATTGGCCTGAGGCCACCACCATAGGGGCACAATTGGTAGTATTCAACTATCTGCAGGAGGCAGGAGAGAAGAGCAAGGTGTCCAACCCTGTGTCATTTGTTCTTAATCACATAGATTTTTTATGTATGCTATACTACCCAGAGGTAAGGGGAGTGCAATGATGTATGCATGTGCCCATGCATGTTCCCATCCGGACATTAATTTTGCTTTCTAGCGTCTCTTGAAGAATGGCATTCTGCCACAAAACCCACACCTTCCTTCCCAAGGATAGCCAGTTGCCTGTTGGTCGCTTATGCCTACCTCTGTAGTTGATCTTCCAGCTTCGCAGCTTGCTAGTCAGTCTCAGGTTGCCAGCATCACATGGGAATGCATTGTCCCTCTGCCAGCTGGCCAGTCTGGTCTCACTATCATTTCTGAGTAAATATCAATGGAAGTACCATGCTAGAAAATTATTTTCACTCATCATCAAGTCAGATGATGAGGATCTACATTTATAGGAATTTGAATTTCCCATTATTGGCGTAGTAGGTGTTGTTGCTTGATGATTTCATTAGCTGGTTAGAGGGTGAGTACTACCAATGTTTGTCTCCTTCTACTGATTAACTTTGGGCAGATAAATTCCTCTTCCAATCATATAGATGCAAAATGTCAATCCTTGAATTACCTGCTGTTCAGGTAAACGTCCATGAGGTGGAGCCACTTTGTTAATCAGGGCATCACCTCTTTAGAGTAAGGTTTAATTTCCGTTTCTTTAAAGTAGCCTTCCTACAGAATTCAAGTATATACTTTATGGGTCGTAATGTATCAGGATCAAGAAAATTTGCTAAGTATCAACTTTTATAAGACATAGCATTGCATGCCCTCTCTTTAAATTTGGCTCCCCTAAAATTGTTTCACTCCACTGTACTCAAGATTATAAGGGCAACTTAAATCCTACATTAATCATAAAAATATTTGTCCAGATGGTCACAGTTTGTGTTAGTTTGCTTTCTGGGAAATTCATCCTTAGTTTGATAAGGCAATCCAGGAGAAGATGGGAAAAAGATAAAATATAAAAAGGGGTTGTAAGACCTATTTAAGGTGATGCATTTCTCGTACTGGACACTTTGTGCTCTCTTCTCAATTTTCAAGGTAATTCTAGTCATTATTGCTTTTCTGACCAGCTGTCCACCTATGGAATCCACAGACCATCAGCTTCAGGCTCGCCCGACCACTGGCCTCTTCAACACTTCCCTTAAAATACTTTTATTCTCACAGTAGTATTTTCCTTGAATTAAAAGTATACTTATTGACTATCCAACCTAGGTCTAGCAGTTATTTATGTTCTCCAATTATTTTAAATTGTAATATGCCAAGGTTTAAACACATGAGTAATATATTGATTGATTGATTGATTGATTGATTGATTGATTGATTGATTGATTAACTAATACATTAATTGTAGTATTAAACTCACCTCTTTTGTGCTAAAACATCTAAATATTCAGTAAATGAAACTGCTGTAGTAAAAAAAAAGCAACCAGCAAGGCATGTTATAAAACCTTAATTGTTTAACCAAAGAAGCCTGATCAGCAGTGCTGGTCTTAATGAATGTCCTTATTCTTTAACTGAGTGTCCAACTGCCCAATAAAGAAGACAAACACACTGTGGATCTAGTGTTTTCTCAATGAAGTATATATTCCAACCGATATCTTTAGGCCAAATCACAGCAAACTACTAGCATATTAACATTATATTTATATACCATATATCTAGAGGCCCACTTATTAATAAAAATAGACACATACGTATCTCTGAGGTACTATGCATTACATTATACTGTTCATTTTAAACTAACTTTAATTCTGTATTAAGGATGCCATTTCCTATTTACAACATAGATACATTTCTGGGTTGCATCTCACTATAACAGCCTCTTTATGCATACTGAGATTTCAGACATACTAGGGATAAACTTTGCAAACTACAACATCACTGCTAGAAATGTTTGCATTTTCTGCTTGTCTCCTGTCTTTGGCATTTGCACAGTTACCCTCAAATTCTTGCTGTACCCATTTTCAGACCCACTTATATTTGAATATAACCCATGTATTTCTGACTTGTCTTTCTTGCCTTACATTTGTTGTTCATAGGTGTGTACTAGGCTAATGGTCCTGGAGCCTTTACAAGCCTAGCCCATAGAATTAAACTTCAAAGTGTGCCATCTTAGCAGCTATATGAGTCTCTTAACATTAACTTCTTGTATTTCAAACTGCAGCAATAGGTCATCAAATATTCTTACAGAACAATCTAAGTCTTGAAGTACTTGTGAAACATGAGACGAGCTAAGTATTTGCCATTCTGAAGCCAGATTCAACTAAAAACAAAGGGTAGTAATCTCTATTAATCATTTATTTAGACTGGTCAGATCAACATAAATGCAAATCTTGTCTTTACAAATCTACCCATACTATTCCCCATTCCTTTGGGTCTCATTGCTCCATGGTGATACCTAAGTTTTCCTTTCATTTTAGTTTCTGATCTGTGTTACTTTGGAGAGCTTCTGGTACTTTCTTAGAATAGGTATCAGTGGGAGAGTATCAGGTTTTATTTGCACATGATAGTTTCCTGGTAAAAACATCATAACTGTAGATAACTCAGTATTGTCAATCATGATATCATAATTATTGATCTGCACAGTGTTGGACATGTTTGCATGATTCTTTGAATGTTTCTGTACATGTGAAATGTTTGTTCTTGCACTGTGAATCACACAAGATGTACAATGTTAGAATTGTTTTATTTAAGTGTCATGATTTGAAAAATAATATTGAACATTTTATTTCTGTATTCACATTAGCTATTTTTGACCTAATGCTGCCACATACTAGCTAGAACAGTTCATCAAAGTGTCTACAGCTCCATCTTCTGCATCTTCAAACCTCAGCGATTTAAATGTAACCTCAGACAAGATATTACAACCTGCATCTGTATCTAGTTTCATTTCAACATTCTGCTTATTAATTCTCAGGATTTCTTGCCAATAATCTGATGTGTACGCTTGCCTCCATGCCTCTGATACATTTTCAGACATGTCTACATCAGTTGTTTTATTTCTGTATTCCCAACAAACAGATCACTTTTATATTTCATGTGAACAACATGCACATTTAAACTTGTTAGTGCTTTTAAACTTATTAGGAAAAATGCCTTTAGATTAGATTAGTACTAGGCTAACTGCCCTTGCAAGCCATTTTTTAAACATAGCCAATTATCCCTTGTGAGAATCAAACCCTGTACCTTGCGTTTGTAAGGCAAATACCTTAACCATTAGGCCACCTGAATATATTCCACCAGTTTGATAAATGCAGAACAATTCTTCCTCACAGATTTATAGCCATGTCAGCTTCATGAAGCATGATCTAAAACTGCATGATATTTTGTCTGGACTGCATTTTGCATTCTCACAGTTTACTTTTTATATCCATTCCTTCTGCAACACATTCATACTTTATTTCTTTTCCCTTGCGTTTTTGATACACATTTTATTTTACACATTTCCACTCTCTCAGTAATTCTTTTAACTATATACTAGTAGTTTCAGTTGCACTGCAAACATCCACAGCTTTTGATAAGATTAGATGAACATCTCTTATAGCTAGCACCTTGTCTCGTTGTTACATATATTACAATCTATTCTCCTATTAAAGAAGCATGAACCTCTTCAAAAACTAATAGGTTCATAGGTAAGTACTGGGCTAGCTGCCCTTGCAGGCCATTTTTTTAAAACGCCTTTATTGAATTATCACTTGTGACATAGGCAAATTGTAATCAAACTGCATTAAATTAACATTAACAAACATTATGTTTCACATACATTGCTATATATCATATAACCTAAGCAACATTACATACATTATTCAATTCCTGCCCCCTTTTTTTAAACAAGAAACATCTTTATTAAGCCATCACTTACAACATAAGCAATCATACATTTATATAGGTTCATAGGTTCATAGGTAGATACTAGGCTATCTGCCCTAGGGCATTTATAAGCCTAGCCAGAGTGTATTTGGCTTCCGCCTCCCTATTAGATTAGCATACTGTGCCTCTGTAAAGTAGGTCACAGAAGGTACCCTTTAAGATTAGTTTACTGTGCCTCTGTCTAGCAGGGACACAGAAGAGATCCCAGGGGTGAATTTGCGATTTCCCATCCACGCGTCCAGATTTCGCTTGAAGAGGGTCAGCGAGGGGCTATGTCTAACATGAATTGGGATTCTATTCCAGAGTGAGGGGAGCCTCTGGGAAATGAATCTGTCCCTCCAGCATGTCCTATTTATTTTTGTGCTGAGGTTTAAGTCCCTGGAGCGTGTAGCTCTAAGGGACTTGGATTGTTTGAGGTGGAGCATGTCCATTAATTCTGGGTTTGACATGGCTTTGTACATCAGGCATAGATTGCCTCTGAATAGGCGGCAAGCAACTGAGTAGATCTGGAGTTTCTTTAGTCGAGCTGCATAGGACATCTGTTTGTAGCCCATGATCCTCTTGGTGAGGTACTTTTGGGGTCTCTCCAGTTGCTGCAGGTGTTGGGTAAGGTACATCCCAAAAGGGGCATTGTATTCAATTATGGGCCTGATGAGTGACGAGTAGAGGAGCACAATGACCTCTCTTGATCTAGATGCGAACCCTTTCATGATAAGGTGGGCTATATAGAAGGTCTTTCTAACCACTTTGGCAACGTGATTATCAAAGGAGAGATTACTATCTACGTTGGTCCCCAAATCTCTAATTACTTCTTCCGTACTTAATGGATTACCACCTATATGGTAATTTGTGGGCACCTTGTTTTTGCCAAAGGGGATGACTATGCACTTTTTAGCCTTTAGCTTGAGGCCGTGGCTCTGACACCAAGCATCCGTCTCTGTGAGACCCTTTTGGAGGATGCTTGTGTCAGCTGGAGATTCGATTATGGCCCCCAGTTTTCAGTCATCTGCGAACTTTGTCAGCCATAATCCCCCCATGTTAGCCTGAACCTCAGAGAAGTATATACCGAACAAGAGAGGTCCCAGAACTGAGCCCTGTGGGATTTCACTTGTAACTGGTTTGGATTCGGACATGGCACCTGCGATTCTGTCCATGTGGGTTCCATCCCTGAGCCAGTTTGCAATCCATCTTGTGATATAGGGGTTGATATTTAAGCTGGTAAATATAGTTGGTTTACAGTTTGACTTCCATTTTCTAGCAGTAGCTTTTTTTGGCAGCCACCATAATTAGATACAACAAGGCTTTACCATGTCTAGGCAATTTGGATTCTGTGTCATAGCTCAGAAAAATCATCGCCCTCGTCACTCCAATCCACCTATCCAGCATCTCTGGCAGTGCTTCCTGCAGGGAATCCTTAAAGTCCACCAACCCACTGCACTCCAAGAAAATATGTTACCAAGTACCTCTTCATTCCCTGTTACACCTCCAACATTTGCTGTCTTCCTGAGGAAAAATTCTCTGGAGTCTAACTGGGGTATAAAAATGTCTATGTAAACATTTCCAGTCAAATGGGTGGGAGGTTGGATTAATGGTTAAGGTGTTTACCTTATACATACAAGGTGCAGGGTTTGATTCTCATATGGGGTGATTGGCTTAGGCTTAGAATGGCTTCTAAAGGCAGTTAGCCTAGTACTAATCTATGAACCTATCTAAATACCCTAAATCTTCTACATTTTGTTGCATATTTGGGAGACATATATATATATATATATATATATATATATATATATATATATATATATATATATATATATATCTTTCCATTGTTTCTTTGTGGATTGCTTAGCCAAGCTCTCTTCCCAGTCCTTTCTAAGATTGATTCTTATAGTTATCATGCAATATTTTATATGCTCTACTAAGGGACTCAGAAATTCAAGGATATAATTGGTATGGTAGTCAAGAAAAGCTGGCTGTGTTTGCAAGTGATATTATTTTATACCTGACTAAACCAGAAAGAGACATTACAGTGTTTTAGAACATTTTGAGACAGTTTCAAATCTTTTGGGGATACAAAATTAATGAAGCTAAAACAAAGTTAATACCAGTAAATTATGTACCCACACTCAAATTGGTTCGGTAATATCCATATTTATGGGGACATGATAAAATGAAATATTTAGAAGTATTGATTAAAAATGATTCTTGTGTGGCGGCTAAGGATATGTGGGAAGAGACTAAAAAGATAATACAAAAACTGAAAAATGGAAGCTTTGTTATATGGACATGGATAGTAAGATACACGCAGTCAAAATGTTTTTAGTCCCTTTAGTCTTATACACTAGTCAGGCATACTTTTATTGGGTCTATGTTACATGATTGAATGATTAGGTGATCGAACACCTAAACATCGACCACATAATATCGAACTTTAAAATAGTGAATGCCACCAGGAAATGTTACCGTCGGCCACAAAAATAAAATTAACTTTATAGCCAAACTAAGTGGGGGGCTTCACACCCCACCCCCCCAACTAAATATACCAAGTCTGAGATTGCTCCACAGTGGACAAAATGGCAAAATCCAGTGAACGGTCAAGGAAAAATTTTCCCCTGCATTAAATTGGCCATTCGCTGTTTTTTGCTTTCAATATTACCTGGTCGATGATAAGGTGTGCGATCACCTAATCATTCAATCACATAATATAGACCCCTTTTATCAACCAGAGGAAAGGGATTATGTTGAAATAAGGGGGATTCTCAAGAAACAAGGAGAGACTGGGATTTTGGACTTGGGCCTTTAAGACGAATAACAAGAATCATACAGAATATTATATCCGTAAAGTAAAAAGAACTAAGGCGACAGAGGAACGGAGAAAGGAGATTCTGCCAATAGGGATGACTGCAATTAGGGATATAGACAATAGTCAAAAGGGGGCTAGAATTTATTGGAGAAAACTGGCAAAGGAACAAAGGTATTGGGAGCAAATAACTAGGGAAACCTAGCCAATTCCCCGTTTTGTGCTCCAATTAACCAGTCCCATTTGGTTAGAAACTGGCCTTACCCATCCCATAGTTGATAATTATATACTAACCCTAATGAGAACAACTGGGATCATACCATAGATAATTTAAGCGAACCCATGCATAAGATAAAGCAATTAAGAGCTGCCTCTGTACATTAGTAGTACAGGGGGAAGTCCTTGAGTAACTTTTCTGTTTCCCATTCGTAGATCTAAGTTGTGTTTGAATATGGACAGGGATAAACTTTGTTTTATGTTGATGGGAAGTCACTATACAAGATATACCTGCCCCTCCAAACTGTTTTGTTGATATTGCAGAAGATAATTTAGTTCCCCAGACTGAATGTTTTTGATGCCACTTGACCTGCTGATGTGGGAAAATCCATCAGTATTGGGTCAGAGGATGCCTTGTATGCCAGACACAGGTCACTTCGTAGCAGTCTGTAGGACACTGAGTATAGTACATGGCTTTCAGTCAGTCCATGTAGGACATGATGTTTAGGTCATCTACCCCTTTTAGTAAGGTATCTCTGTGGGCAGCCCAGTTGTATGTGTCTGGACGGATACATGTCAAAGGGGGCATTTGATTCAACGACTGGCCTTACGAGAGCCGAGTAAAAAGGAGAACAATGACATCTCTAGAGAAGCTGTGCAATATAGATGGATTTCCTTACAACAATGGGCACATTCTGGTCAAAAGTCAGGTCGTTAGCTCACTGTCCACATAATTTCCTAAATCCTAAACAACTGATTCAACTATTAGGGTCATATCGTTAATGGGGGAGTTTCGTGGGAAAGATGACTTCCCAAAGGACTTTTAGTTTGAGTCCAAGATTTTGGCACCTGTGATTTATTTAGGACAAACCTTCCTGCTGGATGGCTAAGTCATTTGGGGATTCAATAACTGCTCTTAGCTTGCAGTCATCTACAAACTTAGTCAGCCAGAGCTCCTTGGTATTGACTTTTACTTCAAAGCAGATGCCAAACAGGAGTGGTCCCAGCACAGAACCCTGGGGGACTTCACTGGTGACTGGTTTCTTTGTGGAGGTAACTTCCCCCTATTTAATTTCCTGCGTCCTATCTGTGAGACAGTTGACAATCCAGCAGGAGATATAGGGGTTTATCCCAGCTTATTTAGCTTTTCTACTCTGCCTGAGTGGGGAATTGTGTCCAGAGCTTTGGCCAGTTCTAGGTATGTGATGCTTATGGTGTAATCGGGCCAGTTCTAGGTATGTGGTGTGTATTGTGTAAATGGGCCAGTTCTAGGTATGTGATGCTTATGGTGTAATCGGGCCAGTTCTAGGTATGTGGTGTGTATTGTGTAAATGGGCCAGTTCTAGGTATGTGATGCTTATGGTGTAATCGGGCCAGTTCTAGGTATGTGGTGTGTATTGTGTAAATGGGCCAGTTCTAGGTATGTGATGCTTATGGTGTAATCGGGTCAGTTCTAGGTATGTGGTGTGTATTGTGTAAATGGGCCACTTCTAGGTATGTGATGCTTATGGTGTAATCGGGCCAGTTCTAGGTATGTGGTGTGTATTGTGTAAATGGGCCAGTTCTAGGTATGTGATGCTTATGGTGTAATCGGGCCAGTTCTAGGTATGCGGTGTGTATTGTGTAAATGGGCCAGTTCTAGGTATGTGATGCTTATGGTGTAATCGGGCCAGTTCTAGGTATGTGGTGTGTATTGTGTAAATGGGCCAGTTCTAGGTATGTGATGCTTATGGTGTAATCGGGCCAGTTCTAGGTATGTGGTGTGTATTGTGTAAATGGGCCAGTTCTAGGAATGTGATGCTTATGGTGTAATTGGGCCAGTTCTAGGTATGTGGTGTGTATTGTGTAAATGGGCCAGTTCTAGGTATGTGATGCTTATGGTGTAATCGGGCCAGTTCTAGGTATGTGGTGTGTATTGTGTAAATGGGCCAGTTCTAGGTATGTGATGCTTATGGTGTAATCGGGCCAGTTCTAGGTATGTGGTGTGTATTGTGTAAATGGGCCAGTTCTAGGTATGTGATGCTTATGGTGTAATCGGGCCAGTTCTAGGTATGTGGTGTGTATTGTGTAAATGGGCCAGTTCTAGGTATGTGATGCTTATGGTGTAATCGGGCCAGTTCTAGGTATGTGGTGTGTATTGTGTAAATGGGCCAGTTCTAGGTATGTGATGCTTATGGTGTAATCGGGCCAGTTCTAGGTATGTGGTGTGTATTGTGTAAATGGGCCAGTTCTAGGTATGTGATGCTTATGGTGTAATCGGGCCAGTTCTAGGTATGTGGTGTGTATTGTGTAAATGGGCCAGTTCTAGGTATGTGATGCTTATGGTGTAATCGGGCCAGTTCTAGGTATGTGGTGTGTATTGTGTAAATGGGCCAGTTCTAGGTATGTGATGCTTATGGTGTAATCGGGCCAGTTCTAGGTATGTGGTGTGTATTGTGTAAATGGGCCAGTTCTAGGTATGTGATGCTTATGGTGTAATCGGGCCAGTTCTAGGTATGTGGTGTGTATTGTGTAAATGGGCCAGTTCTAGGTATGTGATGCTTATGGTGTAATCGGGCCAGTTCTAGGTATGTGGTGTGTATTGTGTAAATGGGCCAGTTCTAGGTATGTGATGCTTATGGTGTAATCGGGCCAGTTCTAGGTATGTGGTGTGTATTGTGTAAATGGGCCAGTTCTAGGTATGTGATGCTTATGGTGTAATCGGGCCAGTTCTAGGTATGTGGTGTGTATTGTGTAAATGGGCCAGTTCTAGGTATGTGATGCTTATGGTGTAATCGGGCCAGTTCTAGGTATGTGGTGTGTATTGTGTAAATGGGCCAGTTCTAGGTATGTGATGCTTATGGTGTAATCGGGTCAGTTCTAGGTATGTGGTGTGTATTGTGTAAATGGGCCAGTTCTAGGTATGTGATGCTTATGGTGTAATCGGGCCAGTTCTAGGTATGTGGTGTGTATTGTGCAAATGGGCCAGTTCTAGGTATGTGATGCTTATGGTGTAATCGGGCCAGTTCTAGGTATGTGGTGTATATTGTGTAAATGGGCCAGTTCTAGGTATGTGATGCTTATGGTGTAATCGGGCCAGTTCTAGGTATGTGGTGTGTATTGTGTAAATGGGCCATTTCTAGGTATGTGATGCTTATGGTGTAATCGGGCCAGTTCTAGGTATGTGGTGTGTATTGTGCAAGTGGGCCAGTTCTAGGTATGTGATGCTTATGGTGTAATCGGGCCAGTTCTAGGTATGTGGTGTGTATTGTGTAAATGGGCCAGTTCTAGGTATGTGATGCTTATGGTGTAATCGGGCCAGTTCGAGGTATGTGATGTGTATTGTGTAAATGGGCCAGTTCTAGGTATGTGATGCTTATGGTATAATCGGGCCAGTTCTAGGTATGTGGTGTGTATTGTGTAAATGGGCCAGTTCTAGGTATGTGATGCTTATGGTGTAATCGGGCCAGTTCTAGGTATGTGGTGTGTATTGTGTAAATGGGCCAGTTCTAGGTATGTGATGCTTATGGTGTAATCGGGTCAGTTCTAGGTATGTGGTGTGTATTGTGTAAATGGGCCAGTTCTAGGTATGTGATGCTTATGGTGTAATCGGGCCAGTTCTAGGTATGTGGTGTGTATTGTGTAAATGGGCCAGTTCTAGGTATGTGATGCTTATGGTGTAATCGGGCCAGTTCTAGGTATGTGGTGTGTATTGTGTAAATGGGCCAGTTCTAGGTATGTGATGCTTATGGTGTAATCGGGCCAGTTCTAGGTATGTGGTGTGTATTGTGTAAATGGGCCAGTTCTAGGTATGTGATGCTTATGGTGTAATCGGGCCAGTTCTAGGTATGTGGTGTGTATTGTGTAAATGGGCCAGTTCTAGGTATGTGATGCTTATGGTGTAATCGGGTCAGTTCGAGGTATGTGATGTGTATTGTGTAAATGGGCCAGTTCTAGGTATGTGATGCTTATGGTGTAATCGGGCCAGTTCTAGGTATGTGGTGTGTGTTGTATAAATGGGCCAATTCTAGGTATTTGGTGTGTGTGGTGTAATTGGTAGAGTTTTAGGTATGCAGTGTTAATAGTGTCAGAACCAGGTCAGAACCATACTCATCATCATGTCTGTAGACATTTGTGGCCTTGTACAGAACAAATGGCAAATAAACAACTTGTGTTTAGGCAGTCAGTAATTACTGAAATTCTGTCATAGTGCTGTTAACATGACACACTCTTTTGATCACTGGATTTATAAAGGTAGGCACATTTTAAACACTCAAAGTAAGATCTCATATCCTTCTTTGTAATATTCTCTGGTGTTCCTGTGACTCTAACAATTATCCTTCTCAATCGATCCTCTAGATAGTCAAGGTTTCCGCAGTGCATTTTAATTAGGACGTTTACTTCCATTAACTCATTTGCCACTGAACTAATGGTAGCCCGGAGGGGTCACACTTGCTGTTTCAAAGTCCTGACCCCTGAGTTAATATGCTTAGTCTCCTGCTGCTGTTTTGCACCTTGTGAATGATAGGCTTCCGTTTCTGTAGTGATCACTCACAGTTTCTCAAAGAGAATTAATAATCAGACTTCAGAGGATTCTTTTTTTTAAATTTCTCTATAAGCGATTCTTGAGCAGATGTATTCCCAGAAGAACCTTCTGACATGACAAATCCTAACAGAGGCTACTTTCAACAAGTATGTATTTTAATTACTCTGGCATGAGGCTCCTTGGTAACTATATATGCCCATTTTGGTAAAGGCCAACCACATCCCCCAGTACTGCGCACTGTACATTTTCAGATTTCTTTGTGTTTCTAGTCATACAGGAGGAGTAAATCAGATATCCAGATCCAAAGCTTCTATTCTTTTACTAAATTTCTCTTTAATGAAATAATGCAGTATGTTTGCACCTGGAGTGTATTTCTACTGAAAGTTATCATGCTGCACTTTGCAGTACTATAATCTTGATGCAATTATATTTTTGTCACTTCTGCAGTTATATTTCTCAGGTCCAGAAAATATATATATTTTTTTAATTTTGGCACCATGCAGTATCTTTGTTGACAATAAACAGAGATACTTCAGATGTTTTCTAGCCTCACTGAGGTGTATATTTAAAATGAGATTTTTTGCTAGATGCTGTACAACATGGTATGCTAGCCACTGTGGCCATCCCACTATCATAAGGCGGTGTACCTCATGTCTAACATGTAATTTGTTCAGAATGTCTTAAGTTACATTTCTCTCCCTCTTTTTTACCATCTCTGCTTGCTGCAGTCTATGGAAAAGAAACTTACTTCCTCATAATGACCCTTGGAGAGGGGGTACACACTTGTTAAGTGGCACAACATTGTTTCCAAAACGCATGCAATAAAATGCATCTTTGTTATTAGCAGTTTTGTTACTAAGCCTTTTGTGAAAGCAAGAATAGCACCTACACAAGACATGCCATCATCAACTAATAGAAAAGTATCTGCCAGGCTGAAAATGCAAACGGAACTTGTATAAAATAGCTGTACATTTTTTGTCAATGAGTTTGGAAAGGAACCTTGTCTCACATTTCAAGAGTATTAACACAATGTGTGTATTGAAAAGCAGGCATTATTTCATGTTGCAATCACTGATTAATTTATGAATTGGATAGCCAAGTAGTGTCAATGGTTCAGATCTGTTGTTTTTCACGTGGGAGACGTTTGGAGAATGGAATGATAGATAAATAATGAAACAGTAGTAATGTAGAACATATGCTGCAATATACAAATGGATGTATTGACCTGCACATTTTAAAGGATGCAGAGCAGTTTTTCTTATTTTAACTGAAATGACACAGAATTCTGTAAATAATGGAAATAATACCTTCAGACAAAACTAGAGAATTATATTGTAAGAACAGCCAATATGAATGAACAGTTGCAGTAACCATCTGTGATGAGCTCCACAGATCAGTCATATTCAGAAACGTGGCAAAATGCAGTGGAAAATAAGAGCATGAGACACATACATAGACATGTATAGTCACATGCAAATAAACACACACACCCACACACATAGACACCCACACACACACACACACACACACACACACACACACACACACACACACACACACACACACACACACACAGGATCATAGGAAGCTACTAGGCTAATGGCCCTAGGGCCCTTACACATCTAGCCAAGTTCTTAACCATATTTCCATGATCAATACCTGTTGCCTCTGTCCAAGAGGGACACAGGTGTAACCCCTGGTGTGAATTTACAGTCACCCATCCAATCGTCCAGTTTGCGTTTGAAGTGGGCCAATGAGGTGCTCTGTTTGATATGAAGTGGGAGTCTGTTCCAAAGGTATGGTAACCTTTGAGAGACAAATCTGTCCCACTAGCATGTTTTATTAATGTCACATGCCAGGTTAAGGTCTTTAGAGCAAGCAACCCATGTACCATTTGATTTTTGGATGTGAAGCATTTCCAATAATGCAGGGTCAGACACTGCCTTATATACAAGGCATAGATCACCTCTGAGTAGTCTGTATGAAACAGAATAAAGTGACAGTGAATTCAGATGTTCCACATAGGACAGATGGTGAAGACCTAGAATTTTCCTTGTAAGGAATCTTTGTAGCCTCTCAAATTGCTGCAGGTGCTTAGAAAGGTACATAGCAAAAGGGCCATTGTACTTAATTATTGGCCTGATGAGGGAAGAGTACAGGGAGGTTATAACTTATTTTTCTTCTGGAGGCAATGTCCTTATGTATGAAATGAGCAGTATAGAATGCCTTCTTGACACTGTGGAGACATGGTGGTCAAAGGTAAGGTTGATGTCAACCTGTGTGCCCAGGTCTTTCACCACTGAGTGCATAGTTAGGGTGCTGCTACTGATGTCTGAGTTTGCAGGAACATTGCTTTTACCAAAAGGAATGATAATACATTTTTTTGTATTGAGTTTAAGGCTATGAGTTTGGCACCAGTCATTTGTTTGTGGAAGATATTCTTGTAGGATGTTAACATAATTTGGAGATTCTATGACCACTCCCAGCTTGCAGTCATCAGCAATCTTCATCAGCAACAGACCTTTAGTTTTTGCTTGTACTTCAGAGAAATAGATTCCAAACAGTAGAGGTCGCAGGACTCATCCCTGTGGAACACCACTGATTACGAGTCTACTGCTGGAGCTGGATTACCCTATTTTGACTATATGGGTTATATCAGTGAGCCAGTTAGTGACCCATCTAATGATATAAGGGCTGATGCCTAGCTGGGTGAGTTTGTCAATGATGCCTGAGTGGGGAATAGTGCCAAATGTCTTGGCTAAGTCCAGGTAGGCTGTATGCGCAGATTTCCCCTCATCCAGGGCTTGGTGACTTTCTCGAAGAAGTCCACCAGGTTTTATCTCCCTTTGACAAATCCAAACTGAGTAGGGTCAAGTGTTTGGAGACTACCTATATCTTTGTTGATAAGGCCCATGATGATTCAATCCATGGCTTTGCAGATGAAGCTAGTCAGGCTAATACATCTATAGTTTCTGGGGTCAGTGGAAGCACCACCTTTGTGTAAGGGAATAACCGTGGCTGTTTTCCATTCAGCTCATATGAAGCCAGTGCTTAGACTATGATTGAAAAGAATACCCAATGATGTTGCTAATTCATGCTGGAGCCCATGAAGGATGTAGCCTGAGATGTTATCAGGTCCCATAGATGCTGTGTTTTTGGCCTTAGAGAGGGCATTTTTGACCTGCTCTTTAGAGATACAAGGATAGGGGACAGGTGGTAAGGATGTCATGAGGTGCATGTGGTGGGTATGGGGGAGTGAAGTTTTCACAGAACCTGTTGGCTGAGTATGTGTGGTATCATTAACTACCCTGTTCTGCACAAATCTCTGCCTTTCCTTTTAGGCTACGTATGTAACTATAGAATGCCTTCTGGTTGTCCTTTGTTGACGAAGCTAATTTGGACTTGTAGTTCACTTTGGAGGACTTCACAAGAAGTATTATTTGCTTGTTTAAGCTGAGGAGGGAGTGTTTCCAGTTTAGGTGGGCTCGCTTCCTCTTACTCTTAGACAGCAATTTCTTCCTCTTATTGTAAAGCCTGTTAATGGCAGTTGTTCATCAGGCAGGTTTGCTCTTCCTTGAGGAGCTTGTTTTGGTCCTATCAGGTACGGCCAAATCGATGCAGTTATACAGGTGTTTGTATAATGCATTGGTGTAGAGATCGGCATAATTGCCAGTTCCATCTGAGGGACGAGTTGCAGTGAAGCTATTTATATCCTTATAAGAGGTTATAATCTACTTTGGAGAAGCTTTTTAGTTTAGTTGCTGCTGGGCGGTGGGGGTGGGGGGTTAGTTGTGATAGTTACTTCAAATGAGACCAATTTGTGGTCAGATGTCACCAGGGAGGACTTCACACTGAGGGTGCTATAGTGGTCCTCCATATTAGTGAGCACCAGATCAAGGATGTTGGCACCCCTTGTGGGGGTGTTAACCAGCTGATCCAGGACACTGAAGTTAAAAAAGTGTAGGAACCTTTGGGCAAGTCAGTTTGAGCATGAGTAATTTACTCAGTCAATGGATGGGTAGTTAAAGTCACCCAAAACCATGGTGTTTGGCTGTAGCTTGATAGACTCAAGTAGATCCAAATAGGCACAGTAGGTGCCCTGATTCATGGAGGGGGTTCTGTAGCTGGCAATGACTAGAGTAGGTGTTCTACCAACTGTTAATTGCACCTGAAGTGTCTCCAGGGAGTTGTACTGTTTAACCAATTTGGAGGTGTAGTTATCTTTAATGAATATTGATACACTGTCTACTTTAGTTTTCATATTTTCAGTTTGAGGTCTAAACGTGTGGAAGGAGGTGTAACTCGGTATGGCTGGGGTGCTCTCCACAGCCTTGAACCAGGTCTCTGTGACTGCACAAATGTCTGCATCTTCCAAAGTGAGGACAGCTTCCAGTGAGTGCAGTTTTGTGTTGAGACACCTAGCATTTAGCAGCATAACCTTGAGGTTGTTTTTAGATGGAGGTTTTATGCTGAGAATTTTGTTTTTGAGACGCTGCCTAAAAAAGGCACTATGGGGGTGGGAAGAGTCAGTAGCTGAAATCCCAGAGGTGGCAGATGAAGACCATCTCTGGCAAAGCGTTGAGTCAGGCATGTCATCCCAGGCTGACAGATAGTGGATCCCCTTAGAATGACACCAGAAGCTATGTTAACACCAACATGAGTTATAACAGTACCTGTTGTTGAGAGACTTGAGTGCATGTGTGATGTGGCATTCCTGGGACATGACAGACAGCTGACCATGACCTTTTCCTTATCCAGCCTGGTGAGAGGGACAACAGTGTGTCTCTTGATGGAATCATGACTAATATGTTTGATTTTGTGTTTGGTCTTAAGGATTTGACCAGTAAGACACTGGTGCATAAGCTTTTGTGTGTAATGTGTTCTGCAGATGAAGTATTATGTGTAGCATGCTTGTGTTTGTGTTTGTGAGGTCTCTGGTGTTTAGGTATGTTTCTGGTGAGGACTACCGTATATGTAGGTAAGTGTGATGAGAGTTTGGGTGGAATAGGAGGTGAGGTGTGGATGCTGGCAACCCACTCATTGTCATATGTACTGACTGGTGTGTGAGAATGCATGGATTCAAGGTTCTTAATATAGTTGCATCTCTCACACATTGTGTTTGTGTGGACTAGGAGTAGAGGGTTACCACATCCCCACCAGAGGCAGCAGTATCCTAGACATGATCATTACCAACATGGGCAACCAGTATTCCACAACAGAGGTCAATTCCTCATTGGTCAGATCCAACCACAAGCTAATCACCCTTGACATACACATCCCTTCCCAATCCCCCCATTAGGGAAACCACCGTAAAAAAATTCTCCAAAGCCAACTTCACGCTTCTTAAGATAGAAGTGGCAAACTTCACGACACCCATGCAGAAGGACAATAGAGGTACGACTGCTGAATCCTACACAAATGCACTTTACATGAGTGCATGGATCGTGCTGTCCCTAACAGAACCAAGACGCTATCCTCCAAAAAAGGAAGTCAATCTGGTGGTCCCCTGCCATAAACAAACTCTACAACAGAATAAAGAAACTGTTGCAAAAAAGAGTAAATTGGTTGATTGGAGGAACTCCCTGGTCAGCCTCAGTAAGAAGCTGAGATCTCTCATAAACTCCTCCAAAGCTAGTTATGAAAACAAAATCGCCACTGATTCTAAAGACAACCGCAAAGCATTCTATAGCTATGTCAAGAATCTCAATGGCAACACTCAGATCTTTTCTGAGTTACAGCACAATGGCACTAAATATACAGAGCCAACTGATATTGCCAACATCCTGGCAGATAGGTTCAGTGCTAACTTTACCCCCTCTCATCCCCTAAAGGGCCCATCTCTATACAGGAAGAATGCAAAGTTCCTGTAATCACAGCTGCAGAGGTAAAAACCACACTCTCCAAAACCAAGAACACAGCATCCATGGGACCTGATAACATTCCAGGCTGCATTCTACATGAACTACAGAATGAACTGGTACCCCAACGAATGTACCATGTTCAGTCATAGCCTCACCTCAGGCTTTTTGCCCACTGAGTGGCGCACAGTGATGGTTATCCCACTCCACAAAGGGGCAGCCACCACGGGCCCCGGGAACTATTGCCCCATTAGCCTGATGAGCCTGGTCTGCAAGGCCATGGAACGTACGACATTGGCAATCTCCAAACTCTGGACCCCACCCAGTTTGGGTTTGTAAAAGGCAGATCATGTCTCCTAAACCTGATAGACTTCTTTGAAGCAGTCACCAAAGCCATAGACAAAGGTAAGGTGGTTCATACACCCTATCTAGATCTCGCCAAGGCTTTCAACACCATCCCCCACTCTAGAGTTATAGATAAACTCACTAATCTAGATATAAATCCCTATGTCACAAGATGGGTTGCCAACTGGCTCACTGACAGAACCCACACTGTGAAAGTAGCAGATTCCAAATCCGACTTCAGACCAGTGACAAGTGGAGAACCACAGGTTCAGTCCTGAGTCAACTCCTGTTTGGTATCTACTTCTCTGAAGTACAGGTTAACACAGAAGGTCTTTGACTAATGAAGTTCACAGGTGACTGCAAATTAGGATCCATAATCAAAACTCCTAATGATGTGGACATCCTACAAAAGGGCCTCACTGAGACAGATGTCTGGTGTCAAAGCCATGGCCTCAAGCTCAATGCCAAAACGTACATTGTCATCCCCTTTGGTAAAAACTCTGTACCCATGAGCTACCATAGGTTGTAGTCTACTTAACACTGAAAGTGTGATAAGAGTCCTTGAGACACAGATGGACAGTAGTCTCTCCTTTGATAATCACATAACCACAGTAGTCAGGGAATCCTTCTACATGGCACACATCACCACAAAAGGTTTCTCATCCAGGAAAAAAGAAGTCATTGTTCCCCTCTACTCGTCACTCATTAGACCCATTGTAGAGTACAATGCCCCTTTTGGTATGTACCTCACAAGACATCTACAAGAACTGGAAAGGCTGCAGAAATACCTCACAAAGAGGATTACTAGCCTCTAACAGATGCTCTATGCATCTCAAAAAAACTCCAGCTTTACTCCCTTGCATATCGCCTACTCAGAGGTGATCTCTGCTTAACATACAAAGCTATGTCAAACCCACAGCTGTTGGACATGCTCCACTTAAAGAAATCTCAATCCCTCCAAGCTACATGCTCTAGGGTCCTAAACCTTGTCATCACAATAAACAGAACATGCTGGAGGGATAGATTCCTGTCCCAGAGACTTCCCATACTCTGGAACAAACTACCTATCTATATCAAACAAAGCTCCTTATTAGCACTCTTCAAGAAAAATCTTGATGACTGGATGGGAAATAGGAAATTCATCCCGGGGATCACTTCTGTGGCTCTGCTCGACAGGGGCACAGGAAAATAATTTTCTTGGGTGGCGAAAGCCAGGGTACCTTTTTGGCTAGGCTTGTATAGGCCCTAGGGCCAATACCCTAGTACCTACATATGAACCTATGAATCTATTTATAGTTAGTTGGAAGCAACGGATGCCTCATATATTTCAGTATCTCAATGAAGAGCCTATTATACACACACACACACACACACACACACATACACACACACACACACACACACACACACACACACACACACACACACACACACACACACACACACACACACACACACATGCACGCACTACACACCTTCCACGATACACACACACACACACACACACACACACACACACACACACACACACACACACACACACACACACACACACACCAACACACATGCAAATACACACACCCACACACACATATACACACAGCCACACACACCCATACAAATCCTCACACACCCACATGCACATGTACGCACACCCATACGCATACACCCACACACACACACACACACACACACACACACACACACACACACACACACACACACATACACACGCATGCACACGCACACACACAGACACACACACACACACACACACATGCAAATAAATACACACACTGATTTTGCTTATTCAAAGGCTACAGAATACAACATTGTATTCAATAAACGGTTACGTTGGTGAGATATGAACTGGTACAGTGATCTCTCTACAATGACAAGATGGCCCTTTGGAATTACAGGGCTGAAGAATATGCTTTGCTTATTTTGTTAGATGCACACTGATCAGGCAATACATTTTTGTCTAAAACTGTCCCTAGATCTTTAGTGTTGGTACCTTTTATGCTGTGATCATTTATTTTATACTTGCAATTAATCGCCCTTTTACAAATCTCATGATGCTACATTTACTGATGTTAAAGGCAAGATCATTATGATGTGGTATGTATGTACATTTTGACCATTATGATGTGGTATGTATGTACATTTTGACCATTATGATGTGGTATGTATGTACATTTTGACCATTATGATGTGGTATGTATGTACATTTTGACCATTATGATGTGGTATGTATGTACATTTTGACCATTATGATGTGGTATGTATGTACATTTTGACCATTATGATGTGGTATGTATGTACATTTTGACCATTATGATGTGCTATGTATGTACATTTTGACCATTATGCTGTGGTATGTATATACATTTTGACCGTTATGCTGTGGTATGTATGTACTTTTTGTAGTCAGTCATAGAATGTTTGGAGACCTTTTATTGAAGTGGGTATGTTATCCACTTTACAGTCATCAGCATATTTGCTTGTGTAGTCCCTTTTCTAGTTTTATACCTGGGTAGAAGAGCCAAAAAGACATGGCTGCAGTAAAGCACCCGATGGAGTAGCATTGGAAAGCCCCATCAGGATAAACAGATAAGAAAAGAATCCTGCATTTATGCATCTTGTTGTTTAGGCATGTTTTTCCCATTGAATAATGTATGGACTGACATTTAAAGGTTTTTTAATTTGTGATTGATTGCATTATGTAATGTAGAGATATACAATGTAGTAAATGAGACTCTCACACTCTGTCAAGTGCTGTGGTCACCTCTTCTAAGAATAGCAGAGTTTTTAGAAGCCAGGACCTCTTAGAAAACCCATTCTCTATTCCATCTTACAGAACCAGGGGCCCTGTGTTCTCTATTCCATCTTACAGAACCAGGGGCCCAGTGTTCTCTATTCCATCTTACAGAACCAGGGGCCCTGTGTTCTCTATTCCATCTTACAGAACCAGGGGCCCAGTGTTCTCTATTCCATCTTACAGAACCAGGGACCCTGTGTTCTCTATTCCATCTTACAGAACCAGGGGCCCAGTGTTCTCTATTCCATCTTACAGAACCAGGGGCCCTGTGTTCTCTATTCCATCTTACAGAACCAGGGGCCCAGTGTTCTCTATTCCATCTTACAGAACCAGGGGCCCAGTGTCATTTTGGATAAGATGCATTATGACTCTCCCTGTTGTTTATGTATTATTGTGTTTATTACGATCGTCAAAGTTTTTGTTAGGTTTTCCTTAACTCTGCATGAGAAACCATCAGACAAGGCATCTGTTTCCATGGAACTTGAATTTTTAATTTTACTTGTGGCTGAAATTATTATGTCAGTAGTAAACTGTCGTTTTCTCATAACTCTAGCACTGTGATATGTTTGCTTATTTTGAAGTTCAGAATTGTTTATAGGATCACAGGATCATATGAGGTTACTAGGCTAATGGCCCTGGGGCCCTTACAAGCCTAGCCAAGAGCTTATCCCCAAAAGGAAACCTTAGTCAGCACTATTCACTATCTCACGTGACTGAGTGATCAATTCATTATTTGTTGCTACATTGTTACATTCACAACTTTCCATGTAGTTTTCTGATGGACTTACCTTTGTCATGTGCACTCCTGTAACAGTGAATGGGTGTCTAGATGCTAAGGTACTGCAAAACTAGAGACTGTCTTGCTATGGTCTAAATACCATACACAATACACTAAACTGTTTCACCCTTGACCTCAGATGCAGTATCATCATCCAGAAACTGAATGCTGGTACAGAAACATTCCTCTCAACCTCTTAGAGCAAGAAATCTGGGCAAAGCCTAAAATAATTGGGGGACAAATTTTAAATGTTGCTCTGATACGCTTAGAAAGTTGCTAGAATTAAAGGTTTTATGTTAGTGTGCATTTTCTCAAACATATGAAGGCTGAAACTCAAATGTCTGTCACTGTTCACAATTCAGTGACTATACCTGCAGTATTTTGCCAGAAAACCACTGATTTTATGAGGGACAGATTAAAAATATGAGGCCAAAATCTGGACATTCTGCAAAAATCTGGATAGTTGAAAGGTATGGACTGAAGTACTACTCATGTAGTAGCCTAACTTACGTAATTAAAGAATATCTTATTATTGATTTTAACCTTTGGGAAGATCAAGCTGAGTTGAAAGTCAGATCTGGACAATTTGCTAAGAAAAATCAATCAGTTTCTGCACCTTATTCAATCTGGACTTTTTATGACTACGGTCATTTGGAAACCTAAATAGTACCTGCATTTTTGTTGCACATTTTATTAATTTTGTGATTCTTCTAAATTTTTTTTAATTTCCCTAAATATTTTGTCATATTGCTATATGTTCATAAATATAGACGTTGACATGGCAGAGGACTCATTGACAGTACCATGGCCAGACTTATTTGGGTCACTACGGAAATTATACCAATCTCTTTCTTAAGTATGCCATTTACTGTATCACAATTTTCCTTGGTTTAATCCAAGAATTATGATTTAATTGACTGAGTTTGATTTTACTGCTGCATTAAAGGTGATGGGATTATGATTTTTGTTAATTACAGAGGGTATAACCATGGGTGAAGAATAGAAGAATCCGAGTTATTTCGGATACTGCAAGCCCTAACTGGATTTTGTACTTTTTATTCACGTTGTACCAATTCACATGGTCAGTTACTATTTTGATGTTAATATCTTGCATTAAATCACTTAACCAGTGAATGTATGGGTAGTTAAAAGTGCTTTTAATGAAAGTATATTCATTGATTTTTACACCTTGGAATCATCATGTTCTGTAGGGAATGTAGGCAGTGTATGTAGAGTCCCATAATGTTATATTCAGTACTACTGATACTAATTACTGTATGAACAATTCCTAGTCCTTAGTTGTCATGGGACACTGAGACCCATCACATTGGATCTGTGACAATGAAAGTGGCCATACTCCAAAATCTTTGATATGCATTTTTGATCTTTAAAAACTTTTCAGCAATGGAACAGAAAAACCACCAAGCAGAAAAAAGCTTTTTAAGTCACTCATTTTACTACTAAGTATCTCGCAAAGCAGCTATAATCTGGAATTATTAAATTATGTATTTTAATGCCAGAGCCACGATGAAGCTAAATGTGTGGCAGCCACAGGCAAAAGCCATTAGGGGGAGCAATCACCAGGTGCTGATGCCAAGGGAGGACATTGCTAGTGTTTGATTATGAAGCTGTGAGGATATTGCAACTTCATGAGTGAATGCTGATAGTAGATTCATGGTCCTGATTGAAGTACTGAAGTACTCATTGTGTGATTTGTTTTTAACAAGCTGATTGCTAAAGTTGTAGCAAGCAGCTTGCTACTGTTTCAGAAGAATGGCTTTTTTTAGACTTCAACTTTGATTTGTGGGGGGCAATTGTTTGTGGAATTACACAAGGTGCCAGATAACATTGCTACAGTTGTGTTAATATTGTGTACTTAATATTGTGTACTTTAGAAAGTCAAACCTGTATTCATATGGGTACCCGCCATCAGAGGAGACAATACTTAATCAGATTTACACTGAATTAATTCAGACATTTGTTTCCTTTTAAGTTGCTTGCTGGACTGTATAGTAATTGCACTCATTTTTTTCTAAGAAGAAATGTAAAAGCTGATATTTATTGTATATTGCTTTGATGATTTTATTTTTTCTTCATGCCTTCCCATAACAGTTTGTAAAACTTTACAGTAAAATGCAGAAAAACAGATTTCCTGTTCAGTGTGATATTTCCCAGTCTATGTAGTCAGTTAAATTGCTAGATGTCCCATTGTAATAAATGTTCTTTAGAATATATAGGGCTGCAGAGAGATTCTTTTCACCCACATTAATTGGCTAATGTGAGATTGCCAGTTAATGAGATGGACAGAATTTGCAATTCTGAGCTGTAGTAAAGCCACACAGACATACACCTCATCAGTGGCTCATTAGTTTGTGTCTGAATCAAATACTGTGATGTCAGACCTGACTGTATTATTGCTCTCCATAGCAGCCAGTGCATTGTATTAGCAAAAACGTCATCTTACAGAAACACACACACACACACACACACACACACACACACACACACACACACACACACACACACACACACACACAAGAATCCACAAACATGCAGTCACTTACACTCAAAACAGACATGCACCCATTTGCCTCCTAAGCACAAACATGGCTCTGCTGTACTTACCTTTCTCATGTGCACTCCCATAACAGTGAATGGGTGAAAGCCTTAAAAAAATTAACTGGGCTAAGTGACTCTGACTTGGGAGATCACAAAGCGTATTGGGATTAGCCACTGGTTCAGGTATCTACATTAGCATGTGGCTTCCACTGTAGCCCCACAAAGGGAAAGCCATAGTGGTAGAATGTTCCATGAATCACAAGGGATAATCAAGATTCAGAAACCTGCTGATGAAAGACTTATGCCTTATTGTAAGACTTTCTGAATTCTATGGGTACTATCTAACCTTAAATGAAACCATCTGCAGCTAATTTATTTTTAATAGAAGCTATGGCCAGTCACCTAAATTACAGGTACACATATCTTTGAAAAGAATATTTGTGAAAAGGTAAATTGTTACCATTAGTTACATGATGAATCTAGTAAATCAGAATACATGCAACAGTAGCACTTTACTTGCAACATTTATTCATGTATTTTTATGGTGGTACTGTGGTGCAGGGCTTTCTATGTTGTCTTGTAACAGTTGTGTGTGCTGTATGAGAGTGAATGTGTGCTTTTAGAGAGGTTGTGTGTGCTCTGCGATAGGTTGTTGCCCCTATTATTAGTACTTCTTCTACCTTTTGCACCTGGTGAGTTACAGGGCAGAATTGTTGCTCCATTGTGACCCTGAATTGGATTAAGTAGGTAGATAATGCATGAATGGATGGATGAATAAGTGACTAAGCATTGTACAAAATCTAAAAAGAAGTGCTAAGTATCAAGAACAGTTTAGAAAAACAATTCATTATAAGGAAAAAGAACTGGATTGTGGCTGAAAAAGGCATTAAACCAGTCCACTTATCCACAACAAAGTGAAATCAATCAATAAATAAACTGCCAATAAACTATAAAAGTAACTGGGACAGGAGAGGTAAAATATTCTAATCCAGAGTAAAAGTGGTTAAAAAGATGCTGAAATTAGTTAATAAATTGAATTAAGTAGAAGTATTTGTGCCTGGGGCAATTCCTCTGCTCTCCCATGGTCTCTTCTAATCTAGTCCTTCTCTGAGGCTGCACATGGTCAGAGCTTTTCTTGGAAAACCAAATATTCCTCTTTTTTTTTCTGACAGTGTATTTATTATTATATCATTGTGTATATTTGGAATAAATTAGTGTGGCAGATGGTGATGGCTGTCGTGCAGGTTGACACTTAATGAGCACATGGTAACTCATAAATCTAATTGCTTATTTATTGATTTGGCATTAGTATATAATCAATTTCTTATGTCTGAATTCCTAGAAGTGGTATTATATATAATTGTGCTGTATTCATTTAATGTGCAATAACTATGCAAAACTTTGTTCTAACATAAGAATTAAAGTGAAGTATTAAAAATATATGTGGCTGAATTAGTTGCAATATATTATCATTTTGGATTCATCATTTATTCTTTCTTATAGTTCATGTTTCCTTCAGTTGCTTTTGTATTGTTTGACTGGGTTTTGCAGTTGATGTTTGTAGCATATGATATGTTAATATAATTTAGTATTTATCACTATCAGTTGATAAACATCCACGTAGAATTTAGAAGCACCTTTACCTTCAATGCCTCTATTGAGAAATAATGGATTACCAACAGAGAGATATCTAAAAGTAGCAATCTCATGTTGTCCTACTTCCACTATAGTTTACTGCACCTTCTAGAAATATAAGCTGTATATTAAATAATGCAACTGAGTAGGCTGGTTAACAGTTTGCCTGCAAGAATATTTACCACATATTAGAAATGGCACTATAAAAACAGTTATTTAGGAGTTTATTTTCATGTGTTTCAAAATTCTGATGTATAAAGCTTAACACAATCAACATCTTCATAGACAATAAAAAAACTAAGAGATATTTTAGAGGGTAAAAAGGCTAATTAAACTAAAACATAGTCATGCCTTCTCATTTATTCAGAACCAGACTTATAGACTATGAGATTTGTCAGCTTGGTGGAATGAATCCCTGTGTAGCTGTTGTTCATTCTGTCTTATCATTATACCTGATTGGCTCTAAATATGCACACAACTAGTTGCAAATTAAATATTTAATAAATACACATAGTATTTAACGCTTTCATAGGTTGGTACTAGGGTATTGGCCCTAGGGCCTAGACAAGCCCAGCCATAACAATTCCCTGGGTATTTCTTCCCACAATATTTACTTCTCTGGACCCCTGTCTAGCAGGGCAACTGACATGATCCCTGGGGTGAATTTCCTATCTCCCATCCAATCATCAAGGTTCCTTTTGAAGATGGCCAAGGAGGCACTCTGCTTGACATGTATGGGCAGTCTATTCCAGAGTATGGGGAGTCTCTAGGTCAGGAACCTATCCCTCCAGCATGTTTTGTTCATTGTGATGACAAGGTTTAGATCCCTGGAGCGTGTAGCTCTGAGGGATTGGGATTTCTTTAAGTGGAGCATGTCCAGCAGCTCAGGGTTTCACATGGCCTTGTATGTTAGATTGCCTCAGAGTAGACGATATGCCACAGAGTATAGTTGGAGTTTTTTTAGATGGTCAGCATATGGCATCTGCTTTAAGTCTGTGATTCTTTTAGTGAGGTATTTCTGTGGCCTTTTCAGCTGTTGCAGATGTCTTGTGAGGTATATACCAAATGGGGCATTATGCTCTATAATGGGTCTAATGAGGGATGAGTACAGTGGGACAATAACCTCCTTTTTTCTGGATGAAAAGCCCTTAGTGATGAGGTGTGCCACATAGAAGGATTTCCTGACTGTTGTGGTGATGTGGTTATCGAAAGTAAGACCACTGTCCACCTGTGTCCCTAAGTCTCTTATCACACTTTCGATGTTTAGTGTACTGCCACCTATGTGGTAATTCATGGGTACAGGCTTTTTTCCCAAAGGGGATAACTATACATTTCTTGGCATTAAGCTTGAGCCCATGGCTCTGGCACCAGGCATCTGTTTCTGTAAGGCCCTTTTGTAGAATATCTACATCATTTGGGGATTCAATAATGTCTCCCAGTTTGCAGTCATCTGCGAACTTTGCTAGCCAGAGTCCTTTAGTGTTGGCCTGTACTTGTGGTCCCAGGACTGAACCCTGAGGTACTCCACTTGTCACTTGTCTGGAGCTGGATTTGGAGCTGGCTACTTTTACAGTCTGAGTTCTGTCAGTAAGCCAGTTGTCAATCGAGTGACGTAGGGATTTATGCCCAGCTTAGTAAGTTTATCTATGTTTCCAAAGTAGGGGATGGTGTTGAAGACCTTGGCGAGGTCCAGATAGACTGTGTGGACCACCTTACCCTCGTCCACAGCTCTGGAGACTGATTTGAAGAATTCAATAAGATTCAGGAGACAAGATCGGCCCTTCACAAACCCAAACTGGGTGGGGTCCAGTGTTTGAAGGTTGCCAATGTCTTTGTTTATAAGTTCCATGATAATGTGTTCCATGCCCTTGCAGATCAGGCTTGTCAGACTGATGGGACAGTAGTTCCCGGGATCCAAGGCGGATCCCTCCTTGTGGAGTGGGATAACTGTAGCTGTGCACTACTCAGTGGGCATGAAGCCTGAGGTGAGGCTATGATTAAACATGACACTTAGGTGAGGTGCCAGTTCATTTTGTAGTTCATGTAGTACACAGCCTGGGATGTCATCTGGTCCCATGGATGCTGTATTCTTAGTTTTGGAGAGTACGGTTTCTACCTGTGTGGCCATGATTACCAGAATTTGGCAATCTTTTGGTATTTAGATGGGCCATTTAGGGGATGAGAGGGGGGTGAAGTTGGCACTAAATCGATCTGCCAGGATATTGGCAATATCCTTGGGATCAGTATATTTAATGCCATTCTGTTGTAGCTCAGAGCAGATCTAAGCATGGCCATTTAGATTCTTGACATAACTATAGAATGCCTTGTGGTTGTCTTTGGAATCTTTGGCAATTTTATTTTCATAACTAGCTTTTGAGGATTTTGTGAGGGATCTCAGCTTCTTACTGAGGCTGGTGAGGGAGTTCTTTTGCATCCTGGTATTTTCCTCTTTTCTGCAACAGTTTCTTCCTTCTGTTGTATAGTTTGTTTATAGCAGGAGACCACCAGATTGGCTTCCTTTTTTTGAAGAAGAGCATCTTGGTTCTATTTGGGATGGCACGATTCATGCATGAGTGGATGTGCTCGTACAGTGCCTTAGTGTAGGATTCTGCAGTTGAACTTTCAGATCCTGTCTGCATGGGTGTCATGAAGTTTGGCACTTCTGACTTCAGTAGCATGAAGTTGGCTTTGGAGAAGTTTTTTAAGGAGGTTTCCTTACTGGAGGGTGGGGGTGGGATGTGGATGTCAAGTGTGATTTGCTTATGGTCAGACCTGACCAATGAGGGGGTGACCACTGGTGTGGAGCATCTATCTCCCATGTTGGTAATGACCAAGTCTAGGATATTGGAGCCCCTGGTGGGATGGATTAGTTGATCCAGGGTGTTGGAATTTATGAATTCCAAGAACCGTTGGGAAAAGGAGTTGGTACCCAAGTAGTTTTCCCAGTTAATGGCAGGGTAGTTGAAATCATCCAGTGTTAGGGTGTTTGGTTGTATCTTAATATTTTCCAGTATGTTTAGAAAGGTGTAGTGAGAATCTTGGGGCATGATGGGGGATTTGTAGCAAGCTACAATTTGGATTGCAGTCTTACCTAGTGTTAGTTGCACCTGGAGAATTTCAGATGCATTGTGTTGGGCAGCTAGCCTGGAGGTGTGAATATCCTTGGTGAATATGGACACTCCTCCACCTTTAGTGTTTCGGTCTTGGTTTGGTTGCCGAAAAGTGTGGTAAGAGTTGTAGCCTGGTATTGCAGGGGTGCACTCTGGAGCCTTGAACCAGGTCTCATTTACTGCACAGATATCAATGTTCTCCATTTTTAGGAGTGCCTCGAGAGAGTGCATTTTGAGGTTTAGACTTCTAGCATTGAGTAGCATTACCCTCAGATTTTGCATGCTTGTATCTGTTATGGTGGTGGTTTTATCCTTTGAACCTTGCCTACAAAAGGCACTATAGGGGTGGCAAGAGCTTTAGCCAGTAACCTTAATCCCAAGGGTGACAGGTGAAAACCATCTCTTGCAAAGCATTGTGGTTTGTCGATCATGTCTTCCCAGGCAGACAGATACTGGATCCCCTTTGAATGACATCAGAAGCTTAGCCAATTGTTGAAGTCAATCATTTTGTTCTTATACTGTGGTATCATTCTGAGCGAAGGCAGGATGCTACTCAGGGCTAAGGTCATACCTGCCTGGGCCACATGATCTGAGAGCTCTTCCTTGTCTCTTTTCATGTAGTTCAGTGAGGTACATCTCAAGTCATTCACTCCAACATGGACAATGACAGAGTCGTGTTTGTACTTGTTGTGGAGTGACTTTAGTGCATGTGTTATGTGGCAGATCCTGGCACCCGACAGGCAGCTGACTGTAATTTTCTCCTTGTTCAGCCTGGTGAGTGGGACATCAGTGTGCCTGACTATAGAGTCAGCTATGACTAAAGTGTTGGGTACGTTGTCTTGCCTTAGGGGCTGTTGTTGGGTGGCACACTGGTGTTGTGAGCTATGTGTCACTTTGGTTGTGACTGGTGTTTGTTTGCATTTAAGCTTCGGAGGTCCTTGTTGCTAGGGCAGGTTAATGTTAAGGGCCTCCGCATATGTGGGTTTAGTGTTGCTATGTGTGGGTGTTGATGGTGTGGGTTTTGAAGGGCTATGAGTTGCTTGAGGTGCAGTGCAGGTGTTAACCTTCTCCTCTTGACTGTCTAGCACAATCTTGGCCGGAGAGAGCTTTGCTTCCAGTTTGGCTATGTAAGTGCATCTCTCTCAGGTTGTAGTGTTGGGTGGTAGTAGGAGAGGGTTGTCTGTGTACATGAGGCAGTTGCCGCATTGCACCAGTATGCCCAGATTCACCAGGTGGACAGGAGAAATCACCGGAAGCTGATCCTTGGACATGCCTGTTTAGATGCTTTTTTTGTAAAGTATAAGAGCTGTTTTCCCTTACCTTTGCAAGGTACTTTGCAGTTCTAGGCTGTTTAGTGCCTACGATTAATTTTTCCTTATTGACAAGGAGAGTTGAGTGCTTGCATCAGTTTCAGGCTTCCTAGTGCTTTCCAGAAGGTTCTAGAGCAAGTGCTAGTTAGAGGGGTTCAGATTTTAGTGCCAATACTGAGAAACCAGATAGTTCTAAGGGAAAAATTGAAGAGCAGACTTTCTGGCACCTGGAATAGTTTAACTGCAGCCTCGCAGTGCTGCACAATGCGAAAAATGTGCAAACACCCACAATTTTAAGCCAGAAAGTTGAAAGGGATAGAAATCAGCCCAAAAAGGCTAATAAAATTACAATTTCAGAGCTGGAAACCACTCCTCTAGTGTTAGATAGGCAGTACAATGCTCAACACTCCCACTGGTAGGCAGTAGGACTTCTCTCTACCGCAGCAAGGTCTGGATAGCTCTGAGCACAGAAAATAAAGTCCTGAGACAAGCAAAGCCTGGGATATGGACTGGTTAGGAAAGGTGGGAAACAAGCAAACAAGATAGTTTTTTTTTTTTGTTAAAACAGGCTAAACAATGCAATAATACAGTAAATAAACACAGAAAAGGCTAACACACTTGAGTGTGTAGTCGTAAACAGTAAATGCAATTAAAACTCTACAAAATTAGCAATTTAAAACTTTTTAAATGAAGCAAGGCAAGTGCACAACTGAAAAACGATTTAAGAGGCAGTAATACAGCAGAATAAGTAGCTAGTCTACATATACAGAGAAGTCTATATATATATATATATATATATATATATATATATATATATATATATATATATATATATATACAGAAAAGCAGCTAAAACACACAAACAATTCAGATGCAGTGCAACCTAGAGCACTTCAGTTGTACCAATATTAAGGCAATTACAGTTAAAATAAATGCTCTAAAATATACTTTATATTTCCAAAATGTTTGAGAAGCACAGTCAGAACACAAGAAGATTCAGGCATTTTTTTTTTTGAAAGGGAAAAAGGAGAAACAGAAGGCCTTATCAAATGTTCTCTCTGTATTAGGTAGAATGAACTAATGACACTAGACTGGGAGGAGTGTCCCAGATCAGATTTACAGGGCAACTGCAAAGCCACCAAGTATAACAGCAAGACATCAGCAGGGAGGGTGGGGGACAATACTAAAGCTATTAGCCTAACATCTCATAACAAGTGAGATTTCATCAGAATACATTCACTTAAAAGACTGAAACATTTAAATACCCTTACCAATTATTGATATGACTATCACATGACAACAGCTATCAATTTGTAAAGGCACCATTACAAAAATAATCACATTTCTTAATAAAATCATCACATTGCATTATTAAATAATATATCTATATATCTATCTATCTATCTATATATATATATATATATATATATATATATATATATATATATATATATAATATTTACGAACATAAATATATGTGCCACTGAGTATACTTTAAAATACAATACATTATATTTCAGTTGCTCTTTCATGTAATAAGGGTGCAATAGAAGTAAAGTCATTTAAACCTGGAGGGAACATGGCAGCCAGCTTGTACTGCCACTCAGTTTCTTTCTTTTTAAGTGCATGTATTCTGAAGAAGTCTTACTTGTTATGAGATGAAAGTGCTAAATACTATGTGTATTTATTAAATATTTAATTTGCAGCTAGTGGTATGCATATTTGGAGCCAATCATTTTTATTTTTTATTATCATACCTGTCCAACTGTTCCTGGCACCCTTGAATCTCTCAGCTGCCTGCTGCCTACAATTCCTTTTGGCACAGCAGCATTCTCTTCATGAGTTAATATTTCCCTAATTCCACCCTGAGTTTTCCTCCTCCCTGCTGTTCATCCTACAAAACATCTTTGCTTATCTGCCCATTGACAATGCAGTCTATTGAGAGCAAATCCCTCTTCTATTTGTATGCCTTTTGTTTAGTTAGTAAAACAAAGCTCTTGCATTTAGAAGAAGCTGATGGATGTCAAAACATTAAGCGATATGGGTATTAATTTATCTTGTTTTGATTAACTACTGTCCCTTTGAAGGTTGGTAAACTGAGGCACTAGTGATGGTTGTTTTGTAACAATGAATTAATATTTCACTTATATACGTGCTTAGTTTTCTCTGCAGGGGTGTAGCCAGGCTTACACGTTGTACTCAACACAGTACATTCTTTCTCTGCATCACTCAAACATTATAGTTTTTTTCAGGCTGTATTTTCTTTACAACTGTCTAAAGTAATGCCTCTAGAAACAGATACATAACTTGTTTACAGAGAGGACTACACATCTAAAAACAATATCTTTAATACTTTTATAGGAAACTGCTGAAAATGATACATATATTTATTAACTGCTGGGGAGCAACATTTTAAATGATGTAGCCATTTATTTTCAGATGCCAGGTGGGTCAGGGGGCAGTAAACAGAGTTTATGAGTACAAAACTGGATTTTCTGGCTACACCATTGATTCTCTGTAACTAAGAACACCAGGTGCAAGCATTTTTTTTCTTTCAGCAGACACTTCACTTTTTACCATTTTGTCAGCTGCAGTGAGGAGGGGAGTCCACATTGTCACAATGTGCTTTTTTTTGTACATGTCACAGAACCTTTTTAATTCATGTTTGCCCCATGGTCATGCTGGCACATTCCAAGCTAATAGGCAAATTGTGTTTTCTTGGCGTAGGAATCTTAGGCTGTGTCCTGGTCTGCACATTTGATTCAAGGTGGTGATTGCTCTATATATCTCTTGCTTAGGTACTTTGCTTCAGACTGGATTGAGACTCGGTTAGTAGTTTTGTATGTTAAGCTGCATTAGATTTACTGAATAAATGCAGACAAGAGATTTAGGTTTCAGACAGTAAGTTGCATTAACTGAAGTATTGTTTTATAAAGATGAGCAGTGTACTTTGCAGTCATGCAGAACTGGAAGGCAGTTGTGCACTGAACCTTCAAACAGTAATATCATGGTTGAATAGCATTGCTTATAATATATATCATTGAGCAGTCAGAGCTCCAAAATGTTCTACTTTCATTTCAGATCCAAGTGCAAAATGATAGTACATTAAATACTTCAAATGACAATTTTACGGTGATAATTTATTGTTAGATTGGAACATTTTGATTTATTATTCTATGTTTGTTCCTTCGACTGTTTAGTCTTGACTACTGAACTTCTTTTGGTTTATAGTTTTATGTTTGATTAACTGAAGATTTATTAAGCATTTCCAGCATGTGAAATGCAGGCAGAGTGAAACAGTACAAGTCAGACTTTTCAACTTTTTCAGCTGCAGTAAATTCCAATTTAATTTCTGATGCACACTGCAGTACTGTTTGATGTAAACAGCACATCAAAACAACTCTTGCACTTTTCATCATAAAGAATAGTTGCAGTGGCATCTGCAAATAAAGTCACCATTTTTCTTCATCTGATTTTGGTTGACTGGAAGCTTTGCCTTAGTGTAAAAATGCTATCATCTATTTAAAATGTTCCTAGCAAGGATACATTTATTCTGTCTGTGGATTTATGCAAGTTCCTGACTTTATGAAGATACAGAGGCATTTCTGAATGACTGCAGTTTGTAATACAGTTGTATTCAAAGGTATGTTAGGACTTTTAGTTGAGGACTACTTGATAAACATGCATGAGTTCAGAAGAGAAATGCAAGGACTGAAACACTTACTTGACTTGTTTAATCACACAGTATGCATGTTCAGATTGTAGAAACCTGGATCCTCTTTGAGGTATAGAACAGCCATTCTCGACCAGCTTCTCCAGTATATAATCTGTATGTTCAGAAAATGCATTTTGGAATGCGTTTTCTGAATGATTGTCTGGGAGCAATGTCCTCTTTGGAAACTATTAACAGTAATTTTACTTATTTTTGCCCTTACCATATATGTGATTTATATATAGTAAAACGTATTGGGCGTGCAGTGAAATGGTAATTCTATATAGCAGAGAAAAGAAGGAAGCAATGAAACAATAGTCAGGCCCTAGATGTAGCGTGATGTCAAACCATACCTTTTGCATGTCTTATCTGTACTGATATAATGAAACTCTTTATGTTATTGTAAAAATTATAATTATATATTTAAGCAGTAATGCACAACTGGATGTGATACCGTAGTTAAGGAGGGGGAAGGGTGTAGCAACCCCAAGTGCAAAATGTTAAGGGGTACAATCAGGAGAGCAGCACCGCTCACACAGAAATGAAGTCCTCTACTTCTGTTGTGGTCATTTCACAGAAGTGAGGTGCTTTAGTGCTTCATGTGCTGTAAGGTTGTTGCAAGCTACCTGCTACGTATGCAGTATAGCAAGCGGTTGGCTACAGTTGTTAAAAGTAGAAATAAACAGTTCTTTTTAGCTCTGCAATAGGACTCTGGTTTTTCCATCCTCATCTTATAAGTTGAGGGGCACAGATCAGGAATAACGAACATAGATCAGATTTGCTGCTTTGGTGATGAGCACCAGATCAGGGAAAATACTTTTTCTTTTCTTTTGCTAATCAAAAAGATAAGGTAAGACAAGGTACAAGCCCCCACATCGCACAGGTATCAATGTTTCTGTTGCTCACTGTGTAAGTTGTACATATTCTTGACTGCTGCTTTCTCTGAGTTTAATATGTCACAGTCATTCCAACAGAGCCATTACTTTGTGCATCATATAACACAGAACTGTGATGCCATATAACATGAATCTATGATACTATATAACATGAAACTGTGGTACCATATAAGATAGACTGTGATACAATATATCACAGATATGTGATACCATATAACACAGATCTGTGATGGCATAGAACCCACAAATGTGATAACATATAACACAGAACTGTGATTGGGATTAGTAGTTTATTAATATAGCAATTGTCTGATGATTTTCTACTAATGTACAGAACAGGAGAATGTGTTATTCATTTTTGGTAAATTTGAATTTTGAGGTATATTTGACCTATTATAGTATGTTAAAGCTGTTTCTTTGTTTGCAAAGATTATGCATTTCTGTATTCATACTTGCTTTACACAGTGCATGTGTTCTGTTACATTGCTGTATGGACTGCTGTCTTCAGAAGTGAGTATCACATCGATCTGCATAAAAGGAGTTAGTGTGTGTCCTGAGAAGCATGGAGCATAGTGAATATTTTGGTCACATGAAAACGCTGTTATGTGGTAGGAGGATATTCTGCACACTCTTTGTGTCAATGGCAACACAAAGGAAGGGGACCTTTATAGACAGATACATCAAATGCCAGGAAAAACTGATAGAAGCTTTGTGTAAAGATCATTATACAAAAGAAAACATTTTTAGCTATGTTCATGCACAAAGTCCTGCATCTTTTATAATGGGGTGATAATGTTTATACTTCTGGTGTGAATGCATTAAACGACAATGCATTAATGCCAAATACCTCCCCAAAATGACTGCTGCAAACATATAGGTTTGTAGGTTCATTGGTGTCTACTAGGCTAATGGCCCTGGAGCCTTTATAAGCCTAGCCCAAAAATGTTGCTCTGGCACCATGCCACCGATGTTAGTTCACAGTGCCTCTATTTAGCAGGGCAACTGGAGTGATCCCTGGGGTGAACTTTCTGTTACCCAGCCACTCGTCAAGATTTCTCTTGAAGTGGGCCAGCGAGGTGCTCTGCTTGACATGAATGGGAAGCTTATTACAGAGTATGGGCAGTCTATGGGAGATGAACCTGTCCCTCCAGCATGTTCTGTTGATTGTGGTAGTGAGGTTGTGATCTCTGGAGCATGTGCGCAGGGGGATTGGGATTTCTTTAGGTGCAGCATTTTAAGTAGGGCTGGGTCAGACAAGGCATTGTAAGTCAAGCAGAGATCACCTCTAAGTAGACAAGAGAATGAGAACAGCTGAAGTTTCTTGAGTCTGTCCATGTAGGACATGTTTATGGCCTAGGATCCTTTTTGTGAGGTACTTTTGTGGCCTCTCCAGCTGTTGTAGGTGTCTGGTCAGGTACATGCCAAATGGGGTGTTATATTCGGTGACTGGTCTAATGAGGGATGAGTAGAGAGGGATGATGACCTCTTTCTTCCTGGATGCAAAACCTTTGGTTATAAGATGTGCCATGTAGAAGGACTTTCTGACCACAGTGGGAATGTAGTGGTTGAAGGTGAGGTGGCTGTTGACCTGGGTGCCTAGATCTTTTGTTTCTTGTTTCTCAGTGTTTAGTGGGCTCCCATTGATGTGGTAATTCGTAGGAACTGAGTTTTTTCCAAAGGGAATGATAACACATTTTTTGGCGTTAAGCTTAAGGCCATGGTTCCGATGCCAGTCATTGGTCTCAGAGAGGCCCTTTTGTAGGATGTCTGCATCACTTGGGCAGTTGATAATGACTCCTGGCTTGCAGTCATCAGCTAACTTGGTCAGCCAGAGTCCCTCTGTGTTGGTCTGGATTTCTGAGAAGTAGATGCCAAACAGGAGAGGGCCCAGGACTGAGCCCTGTGGGACTCCACTTATGACTGGTCGACAGTCTGACTTGGAATCTACAACTTTCACTCTGTGGGTCCTGTCTGTGAGCCAGTTTGCAACCCACCTAGTGATGTAAGGATTGATGCCTAGTTTGGTGAGTTTATCAATGATACCTGAGTGGGGAATGGTATCAAAGTCCTTGGCCAGGTCGAGGTAGGCTGTATGCACTGCCTTACCCTCATCCACAGCCTTGGTGACTGCCTCGATGAAGTCAGCCAGGTTCAGCAGGTAGGATCTCCCCTTGATGAAGATGAAGACAAACTGTGTGGGATCGAGAGTTTTGTGATTGCCTATATCTTTGTTGAGCAGGTCCATGATGATGCACTTCATAGTTTTGCATACCAGACTCGTCAGGCTAATGGGGCAATAGTTTCCAGAGTCTGTAGTTGCCCCCCCTTTATGGAGAGGGATGAGTGTAGCAGTCTGCCATTCATTAGGGACAAAGCCTGAGGTAAGGCTGTGATTGAACAGGTCACTCAGGTGTGGTGCCAGTTCATTTTGTAGCTCATGTAGGATACAGCCAGGGATATTATTAGGCCCCTGCTGCATTATACAGCCAGGGATATTATTAGGTCCCTGCTGTATTATACATCCAGGGATATTATTAGGTCCCTGCTGTATTATACATCCAGGGATATTATTAGGCCCCTGCTGCATTATACAGCCAGGGATATTATTAGGTCCCTGCTGTATTATACATCCAGGGATATTATTAGGTCCCTGCTGTATTATACATCCAGGGATATTATTAGGTCCCTGCTGCATTATACAGCCAGGGATATTATTAGGTCCCTGCTGTATTATACATCCAGGGATATTATTAGGTCCCTGCTGTATTATACAGCCAGGGATATTAGGTCCCTGCTGTATTATACAGCCAGGGATATTATTAGGTCCCTGCTGTATTATACATCCAGGGATATTATTAGGTCCCTGCTGTATTATACATCCAGGGATATTATTAGGTCCCTGCTGTATTATACAGCCAGGGATATTAGGTCCCTGCTGCATTATACAGCCAGGGATATTATTAGGTCCCTGCTGTATTATACAGCCAGGGATATTATTAGGTCCCTGCTGTATTATACAGCCAGGGATATTATTAGGTCCCTGCTGTATTATACAGCCAGGGATATTAGGTCCCTGCTGTATTATACATCCAGGGATATTATTAGGTCCCTGCTGCATTATACTGCCAGGGATATTATTAGGTCCCTGCTGTATTATACAGCCAGGGATATTATTAGGTCCCTGCTGCATTATACAGCCAGGGATATTATTAGGTCCCTGCTGTATTATACAGCCAGGGATATTATTAGGTCCCTGCTGTATTATTGGCTTTGTTCAATGTAGCTTTTACCTGTGCCGCAGAAATGGTGGGTACCAGGCTTTCTTCTGGTATTGTGGTAGGGCCTTTGGGGGGGAGAGGGGTAAAGTTGCTACTGAATCTGTCGGCCAGTATGTTGGCTATATCTGTTGGGTCAGTATAGGAGGTACCACTGTGCAATAACTCGGAGCAAATCTGGGTATTGCTTTGGAGGTTCTTGACATAGCTATAGAAGGCTTTGTGGTTGTTTTTGGTGTCAGCCACAATTCTGCCTTCATAGCTGGCTTTAGAGGATTTGATAAGGGATCTCAAAGTTATGTTGAGTCTGATAAGGGAGCTTTTCTAGTCTTGTGACTTCATTTTTTTCTCTAACAGTTTCTTCCTTCTGTTGTAGAGTTTACTGATGGCTGGGGACTACCAGATTGGCTTCCTTTTTTTGGAGGAGAGTGTCTTGGTTCTATTTGGTATGGCAAGATCCATGCATTTGTGTACGTCCTTGTACAGTGCATTAGTGTATGATTCGGCATTCATGCAGCTATTTTCCATTTTCATTGGTGCCAAGATGTTATCCACCTCTGTTTTTAGGAGCCCAAAGTCAGCTTTAAAGAAGTCTTTCAGGGTGGTCACCTTAGTAGGGGGTGTAGGTGAGATGGAGATTTCCATGGTGATCAGTTTGTGGTCAGATTTAACCAGGGAGGAGTTGACTATAGGTGTGGAGCAACGGTCTCCCATGTTGGTGATAACCAGGTTGAGGATGTTGCTTCCTCTAGTGGCATCAGAATGAGCTGGTCCAGGGCATTAGAACTGATAAATTCCAGAAAGCGTTGTGCCTGTACATTAGTACTTGAACAGTTTTCCCAGTTGATGGAAGGGTAGTTGAAGTCACCCAGTATGAGAGTATTGGGTTGGATCTTGATAGATTTCAGGGTGCTTAGGAATTTGGAGTGAGAGTCTAGGGACATGTTTGGGGTTCTGTACCAGGCTATGACTTGTATCGCTGTCTTACACAGTGTTAGTTGTACCTGAAGTATCTCGGATGCATTATGCTAAGCTACCAGTCTAGAGGTGTGTGAATCCTTTATGAATATGGAGACACCACTGCCTTTGGAACTTCTGGATGTATTCTGGGGCTGAAAGGTATGAAATGAGTTATAGCCTGGGAATGCAGGGGTGCTTTCTGCCTCTTTAAACCAGGTCTCCGTTACAGCACAGATGTCGACATTCTCCATTTTGAGGAGAGCTTCGAGTGAGTGCATCTTGAGATGTAGACTTCTAGCATTGAGCAGCATGACCCTCAATTTGCATTTGTTTGTAGCTGTTATGGTGGAATTTTGGTCTTTGGAACACTGCCTAAAAAAGGCACTATAGGGGTGGCAAAAGCCTTAGCCAGTAGCTGGAATCCCAGGGGTGACAGATGCAGGCTATCTCTTGCAAAGCATCGAGGTCTGTCGATCATGTCATCCCAGGCAGACAGATACTGGATCCCCTTAGAATTACACCAGAACCTTAGCCAATTGTTGAAGTTAATCATTTTCTGCTCATACTGTGGCATCATTCCGGATTATGGTAGAATACTGTTCAGGGCTGGGGTCATACCTGCCTGGGCCACATAATCCAAGAGTTCCATCACATCTCTTTTCATGTAGTCCAGGGAGGTACATCTCAGGTCATTCACACCCACATGGACAATGACTGAGTCATAGTTGTACTTGTTGTGGAGTGACCTGAGTGCATGTGATATGTGGCTTGTATGTGGGTGTTTCACCAAGCACAGTGAATATAGGAACATAGTACAATGCACAATACATATGTGATCATTTTATGTTGTGGGTATAGATGCTGTATGGCAGAACTACAAATGCAGGATGAAGAGAGTGACATAGTCTTGTGTAAGGAAGACACACTTAGTCCTATAGTAAACCAGTCATACTCATCGGGGTTCAGAATCCAAAATCTTCAACAGGTATGTACATAATGAGACAAGAGAAACAGTCCTTTCCTTATGCTGTGAAACGAATGCAGTAAATTAGCAGTAAAGCAAACACCAGACAAGGTACACATATCTTTCAGGGACATTACAGATTTAGTAGCATGCAGGTGGTCTATCATCGAGCAAAAACATGTGTTCTATTGTGATTTTGTATTGTGATACAAATCCTTTAAAAATAAATAAAAAATAATTTATATATATGTGTGTTATTCAGACCCTTGTTATACCTATTGTGTGTTCCTCTTCCCAGTTTGATTCAGATAATATGAAGCCTGGGTTTCACAGAAACATAATGCAACATTTCCATACATTTATTTCTGTGACTTGTATGCTAACAGCATTAATATGATTTGTCACTTGTTATTGCTACTTTGTATCACATGCTAACAGCATTAATATGATTTGTCACTTGTTATTGCTACTTTGTATCACATGCTAACAGCATTAATATGATTTGTCATTTGTTATTGCTACTTTGTATCACATGCTAACAGCATTAATATGATTTGTCACTTGTTATTGCTACTTTGTATCACATGCTAACAGCATTAATATGATTTGTCACTTGTTATTGCTGCTTTGTATCACAGTACTTCGGTGGTCAAAAGTCATTACACTGTTTTGACACAATGCATGCAGCCTTTAGGACACATACACTTTGTCATTTCAGATTTTTATGACTTCATAAAAGGTTAGGATTCTTTGATAAATTATGCCCTGGAATGCTATGCAGGAACACACACACACACACACACACACACACACACATATATATATATATATATGTATATATATATATATATATATATATATATATATATATATATATATAAAATATATATATATATATATATATATATATATATATATATATATATATATATATATCAGGTATGCGGAAAGGGCAGCTGTCTGAGGGCATTCTAGAGGAGAAACACTTCTTATATGATATTTGACAACTCATTTTGTTACTGTACATCAATGAGACTGTCACTTTGATAACAAAATCACAGATAGCCTTCATTCTATAGATTTCTATAACTGGACTGGCAACAAAACATTTGTGCAAACTCTGGGATCAGCTTCTAGACCATAAAAGAAAATTGGATAACTACAGAATGGAAATCCATCACCCCCACCTGAACCTGAGAAGCCAATGAAGAACAAACACTGAAATGTGTCAGAATCTATCATATTCAGGGTGTTCATCCACAGTTGCTGTGGAATAGAATGACTCAAGGATTTGAATATTATCCATCTACAGCTTTTGAATCCTGGCATATTTATTGAGGCTGGAGAAATAAAGAGCTGGTGTCTGTTGGCCTCCTTTCCTTGGCACCAATAAGGATATGTATTAACAGACTGCTATTCTGAATGGAAATAGTGGACCTTTGTATGAAGTATTTGTTTAGCATCTCATCGAGGAAGGCCCTGCTATTGGAAATGAGGGTTATGGATGCCTTTGATAAAGATGAGCTTGGATAAAACCTCTTTCATGTAACCTTCTGTTAGTACTTCTTCCGTATGAAGAATTTGCTAGTTATTTCTCCAACTAATTTGTCTTTATTATATTGAGAAGTAAGAGTTGAGTAGACACTGCTGGGTCTATATCATATGTTCGAAGTTTTATAACTTTGAACATTAAAATATCAAATTTAAATGTTTGAAGTTATAAAACTTCGATCATATGTGAAACCCCCCCCAAAACTAATGGCTGTAGGCAGGGGGGCAAGCCCCTCTGCACCCCCCACACACCCCCGCTTTTTAAATATACCAACTCTGAGACTGCACTACAGTGCAGTAAGGGCAATCTAGTCAGGTAAGTTCCGTTTTTTTTTTTTTTTTTTTTTTTATTATATGTTCAATGTTTGAAACTTCGAACATTTAAATTCGATTATTTAACGTTCAAAGTTTTCAAACTTCGAACATATAATATAGACCCACAATGCCTACTATGGTAAATGTGGCTGAGGGGTTATGTTTGTTTGTTTGTTAAGTATATCTAGGCATTATCAAGGAGCAGGGATTCAGATAATAGTATACTGCTAATTGTTCTTTTGGCAGATGCATACTGCTGTCTGTAAACTTGAATAAGATGAGAAGATCAAAGGATCACAGAAATTACAATGTAGATAAATCATGAGAACATTTGTACCTTCCCAATATCCAACCTCTTAATGTACCTACAACGTCTAGGAGGGCAGAGCAAATCAAGCCTCGAAAGAATTTATGGATGCCTGCTCAATCATCAAGACTAGACTTGAGGGATGTGAGGGTGTTAAGAGCAATTTATTCCAGAGATGAGATAAACATTGGGTAATAAATCCATCCCTCTAGTGTGTTTATTTCATATATTGGTAGAGATTAAAATCTTTACTTCTAGTGTTAGTGAAACTGCTTGTCTAGTGGAGATGTAAGACATCAAGGTGGGTTTTGTTCTTGATGGAATGGAATGCATGAATATAAGACGCCAAGTGTAGAACAGGGACTTCATGATTTTTGGCCAGTTATCTTCTTGGTTAGGAAATGCTGGGTCCTTTCTAGTTGTGTGATATGCCAGATGGGTACATACTAATGGGGGCATTGTTCTCTATAAACAGTCTAATTAGAGCAGAATACAGCAAGATAACTTTGTTCAGCATGGATAGGATGCTTTTAGATATCAGTTATGTTAACTAGAAGGACTTCTTGTTTATTAACGTTAAAAGATGGTTAGAAAAGAGGGACTTGTCAGTACAGGTGCTACGATCACTGATTACATTAGGCCGGAGTGGTGTTTGGCTATTGTGTAAGTTGAAGAAGAGTTTTTTTTTTCCAAATTCAATGACCTTACACCTTTTTGCATTTAATTTTCACCCTTTTTCAGTACATCATTAGTTAGTTAGTGATAACTAGTTACTGCTGTAGAGGCACCATGTCAAGCGTTAACAGACAATAGCACCAGCATCCTGTAATAAGCAGACTTCATCAGTTACAGACACGGGTTTAATATTAGGACGATGGAGAAGGATAAGCCAAATACGAGAGATCCCAGCAGAGATCTTTTACATACATTGTTAGTTACTTCCTTGCTTTCTGCAGTGGCACCTGCTACTATATCTGTATGGATTCTTTCTTTAAGCCAGTTTGTTGTTCACCTTACCATGTAAGGGTCTACATTCAGTTTCGTTAGTTTATTTACAATACCAGAATGTGGATGGCATCAAATACTTGGCAAGATTCATGGTCTTTCATTGACAAAACCAATTTTCTGAGATTCAAGGTGTATGATATTTCTGATATCATTTTTGAAGAAGATAAATATAATATGTTCCATGTCCTTGGAGATTAGACGACTTAGACTGATGAGTCTTTAGTTCCAAGGATCTGTGCTTTTTGAAGGCCATGCTTCAGGGACCTATCCTGTCATTAAACATAAGTTAAAGAGTTTTAGGGTGCACTTTTATAAGGCCTTACATCTGGCACTATTTATTTGGCATCAGGTGTACTGGGTTGTTCCAATGACGTGTCATCTTTGTCTTTTGAGAGCTCAGTTAGGACAGTTGGGACATAATATTTTAAGGTCTTTGGTGTTGTCAGGGACTCAGAGAATTTCAGTGATGGTTTCAGGCATTAAGTTCATGCTAAACTGATCTGTGAGGACATTTGTTATATCTTTTGGGAATGAGTGGGTGATGCCATTTTGGAATAGCTCAGAACAGTGGTGGGTGTTGTTTTCTTAATTTTCAAATGTAATTAAAGATGAATTTGTCATTGCCCTTGGATTCAGAAGTTAGTTTCACTCTGTGGTTAGATTTACCCTCCCGGATGGTAGTTTTTAGTTCTCTGCTGTTCTAGTCTATAATGTGCATAGATTTAGATTTATTATAAAACTTTAGAATATATTTACTTTTGCTATAGAGCTTATTTACACTTGTAGATGGCCAGGGTAATTTGTTTTTGAATTTACTAACATAAATGCATCTAGTAGTAACTGAGAGATTCAAGCTTTTTTCCAGGAGGTAGCAGATCTGTGTTGCATGAATAGCAGCTAAAAGAGCATAGGGTGGTGTGTGTGTGTGTGTGTGTGTGTGTGTGTGTGTGTGTGTGTGTGGGGTGTGGGTGTGTGTGTATGTGTATGATATTACAAGGATATTTTCACACTTCATCTTAGAGTTTGAGTAGGTCTGTTTACATTTGTTCATGGGGGGGGGGGGAGTTGAGACTCTAAAGGAGAAGGTCAGTAATTTTTAGTTAAATTTAATCAGGGAAAGGGATATTGTTGGCATGGTACACAAGGTATCTATATTGATAAGGACAATTTCTAGAATATGTTCAAAATTGAGGAATAGCCAGCCTTCAAAGCAATAACCAATAAACAAAAATAAAGTCCAAGGCTGTAGGAAGCACCCCACCCCAAACGAAAGGCAATAAAAATGCTCTTTATTTTCCACAATATGAGGGAGGGAACAGAGGAAGCTTATCTGATAAAGTCTTTTTACAGACAAAAACATATGTGCCATTGTGAATGTTAATATCTTCTGTGTGAAATTGTGGAAAATGAAGAGCGTTTTTATTGCCTTTCGTTTCCAGTGGGGTGCTTCCTACAGCCTTGTACTTAACAAAGTCTAGAATGTTTTACCCCCTAGTGGATTTGCTAACTAACTGTTCTAAGGAATTGTCACTTATTAAGTCCAAGAATTTGCATATCCAACTTTTGCAGTATAGGTACACCAGTTTATTAAACTCACTCATAAACAATTATTTTCATTATGGGTATTTCAGAAAGTATGTTCAGAATCTGTCATGGGCAAGCAGAGACATGATGGACGTCCTATAACAAGCAACAGACTGATAATTTGTTTTATTTGTGGAGGGAGACATTAGAGTTCAATGTAGGGGGGAAGCTGGAGTTCAGTGAGTTCTGTTTGAGGATCTAAGGGAATCTGCCTGGAGGAGATATCTGAAAAATAAATAAATGCCCCTGTTTTAAAATAGGCATTAGGGAGACATAATCATTTATTCCAGGTGGTCTTGTGGCATTGAATCTTAGTTGCCATTTTCCCCAGGATTCATGAGGTTCGGCGCAAGGACAGTTTTAGCCTTGTGCCGAGCATCCTCTTTACAGATGGTGCAGCAGTGCCATATGAATATTTATGAGACTCCACTGCCGCACCCACGATGTGCACAGGAAATGTGTGCGAGTGCAGGGGGCATTTTTAAGTGCTCTACGGAGGCGTAAACATGCCCCAACAGTTGCACAACCTACTATGCTTACTATTAGAGCCCGCCTCTAATAGTAAACAATTAAGTCAGTGTCCATGGATACTGAAATGTATTCTAATATGCTAAGCATACAAGAGTGTCCATGAACACTGAAATAAAATCAAAGTAGTAAACACACAAGCACGTAATGAAATGTTGAGCCCCATCCCTAGAACTATCACAATTAGATTCCCTTATGTCCCTATTTTACATTTGTATTGCTTCATTATTGAAAGTGTAAGCGAAGTGCAGCATGTGTGCATGTCGCTGCCCCATGCTTAGCATAGCTTACACATCAAAATCATCCAATTAGAAAAGAAAAAATTAGAAAAGAACATGCTGAATCAGCATTAACGTCAATAGTGTAGTGGTTAGAGCATCCGCCTAACGAACATGCATTCATGGTTTGAGTCGCACTATACATATCATTTTCCATGTGGAATGTGTATATGAACATATTTATACATCATTTTGCTGTATAACCTACATAATAACCTGTAAATGTGAACTGGAGTACTGCATGAAATGTTTAATTAATGTAATTCAATCAAAGTGGTAGTGTCATAATGACTAAGGCACCAGTAAGCAGGTGTAACCACAAATAAGCAGTAGTAAACATATAGAAGTACAGTAAGCAAGTCTAAGTGCGTTTGCACAAGTGTAAGCAGTGCCCAGCATAGGAAATGTATATAATTTTGTAGATGTATGTGCATGTGTATGTACAGATATATAATACATATATATATATATATATATATATATATATATATATATATATGTATGAAGAATGGACGTCGTGACAATAAACATACAAAAAGAATGAGAAGGGAATCAACAGCAACGCCTGTATTATTTAGTGCTGTCAGTGTATGTCATATCAAGCTGGGCAGGAGTGAGCAAAGCACTGCTACTCACACCACAGGCAGGATATTACCAGTGGGAGTAACATTGTTGGTCTGTTAAGTCTACTTTACAAACAATCACAGGTTAGTCCCTGGTGGGACTACCCAAAAATTGCTAGGATGGTTAGACCTCCAACCATTACACAAGCAAGGGCAGGTATGTTCAAGGACTAAATGGTGGGAGAACCTGATGATACATGGGTTGGGATAACATACATGTAGGGTCCCTAAGAGGGCAATGTGTGGAGGTGTGTCATGGCTGTGATAGCAACCAGAGAATGGATGGTTTGCGTGTATGTGGAACTCGAATGGGGTGGAGGAACCATGGGTATGAAATTATGGATCCAGGCAAGTCAGTGTTGGATGGCCTAGTTCTAATTGGACCACCCCATGGAGGTCAGTGGGTTTTTTATAAGTATATATGCATTCACACATGCATACATCTATATGTAGAAGTACATTCCCTGTAACACATTCATTCCTTTTGCAGACATAAATAATATGAAAGTGCCCCTACAAACCTCAACAGTAGATATAATTATAGGTTGTGCATAAGAGGGAAGGGACAAATCTGCAAAAATGTAGAAGTGTGTACATTGTCCGAAGTCTGTGCTGTTCTCAAAAAATCACATGTGAGGACTTTCTCACACATGGAATCATTCCTGTGATCTACCTGCTACGGCAACGCCAATCACTAAACCGGTCCTATTTGTAATATAATGTCGCCAAACTCGTACATTACTAGCTCTCATGTGTAACGTGTGTGTTACCACATAGTCATAGTTATTAATTTATTGTAGTGCCATGTTAACGGGAGTAATGATGTAATGAAGTATAGAGTCTAATCCTGAAATAAAGACCCAAAAATTGTGAATAATGTCCTATTGGTCACTCATTTCACCAATGAGTTGTATGCATAATCATTCCATACAACTGCACACAGTTTGTTAGAATGTTCAGAGAGAAAGCTGTATGCATATATACACTTACCAACTGTACAGATTATGCTAGAATACTCAAATAGAAAGTGGTATGCATATTCATACCCCTCAACTGTTCCAATCTGCCCAGTCAACTGTTCCAATCTGCCCAGTATGTCCTGATAAATGGCCCACATCACCTGCCTTTTGCCCTGTTCCCCTGACAAATTAGTGTGATGATCCAAGAAATGTTGGCAGCTGTAAATGATATATAACTGATAGTCAGACTTATACATAGTCAGGGAATGTACATGCAAACATACCTGTCATCCCAGCATCTCACAAAAAGTGTATGACAGCAGTCAGCAGTCTCAAAACATGTTGCATTACACCTGCATCTTGTCAAGCCTGTACGTAAGACACAGGTTCCGTACATACTAATCTACAAACATACCATTGTACAATATAATGCCATTGGGTAGTGTAATAATATATGTAAGGGACAGACCATTGCAGTGACTACAAATGTTGTGTAAACTACAAGGATTTATTAGTTGTTAATTGAACTCTCTCTCTCTCTCACCCCTTCCATATGTGCAGAAATAACCGATTTACACAACTCATTTGGTATGTCTACACTCCTAACCTTTTGGGACATATGTCCCATTGATTTATAAATATTCACATCTGTTTCTATGCATGTGCCATGTTAAAATAACTCCATATTGGTGTCCTGTTGCCATCAATGAAACCTGCATGTTGTTGCAATGGCCACTGTTTACCCATATATGCATGTGTTCTGCCTGTTGTGCAACTATTTTATATCTGGTGCCCTGGGTAATGGGAATACCCATGCATGCTATTATAACTAATTGTGAATGCTGTTGACTATTACTAACCCATATCTGCCTTAAACATGCTACAAACATAGCTCGTATGGGAAGGCTGGTCCCAGCGGACCTACCTGTCCCACCTCAGCTGGCCATGGCACTGGGCACCAGCACATCTGGGGCCCAGCCTGGGACCTCCTCATCCATTGGCCCTGCACCACCTTTGGGTCGAACCGCCACAGGGATGGGTCTTGGCCCCCTGTGGGAGCGGGAGCAGACAGGAATCTGTCACCCATGGTACGGTCCAGGCCATGGTGCATAGGGAGCTCGACAGGGAGATTCGAGACCACCTATGCCAGCTTGAGGGCCGAGTGGCGCAACTAGAAGGTGAGCCTGCCCCTCCTACACAGCTCCCAGCGCAGCCACCTTTTCAGCTGTGAAGGTGCAGTGGTGACTGCTCATGGGTGGGGAACTCAGTCCCACTATATCCATTTGTGGGCTCATGAGCTTGCAACTTCCAAACACCCCTCCCCGTCCAAGGTGTTTACCCTAACATGTGTCATATACCGCCCCTGTACGTGTCTTGTTTGTCTTGTCTGTCATCCTACCCAACCTATCCTCCCTGATCATACCTACTCTCCTTCCCAAACATCCCACTCTCACCTAAAAGTAAAAGAAAATAAGGGCAATCTGTTCCTGCAAAAAAGCACGCCCATACATAGCTGTCCATTTTGCACACATGTCCACTGGACACATGCAAACATTCCTAATTGGCATCACAACATACTATTGTTGTCCTCACCCCTCTCTCAGGGTTGTGAGTGTCCAAATGTACCACCAAATTTATTGCATATGCACAGCCATTGTTGTAGAAGAAATGGACAGCTATGGACCTTCCCTGCACCCTCCTGCACATCCCTAGCTACCTTTCCTACTGTCTTTCCTTCTTTGTGCCCCTTTTTCACCACTTTCCTATCACCCCTTTTTTCTTTTCTTTTAAAGAAATTAGCATGGAGGTAAGTGGGAGTAAGCACTTTTAAGCAGCAGTGAGTGGGTTACAGCCTGTTTGTGTGGGGGTAAGCACTGCCTACACAGGTTAAGCAATCAAGAAGGTAACTGAGTGTAAGGAACTGTAACCAAAAGTAACCACTGCTTACCATCGTGCAAACCCGTGCACACCCGCTCACAACTGCTTAAAAGTGCCTTAATCACTCTATATCCAATGGCCCTTGTTCTGCCCAGCAACAAAATAAACGGCCTCTGCAAGGCACAAAACCAGGACCCTGCACACCACAGCCAATGTGATTTACCACTAAGCCATGGCAGATATACAGACATTGGATGTTATCACAAACATAGCATCGAGCACAGTCATTCAACAGTATAGGAAATGTATTCCATTATGTAGATGTATGTGTGTCTTTATGTCCAGATATATATACATACATAGATATAGATATATATAGACATATCAAGAACATACCATGTGACAACAAAGCAGTAAAAAAGAAAGAAAAGGGAAACACCAGTAACTCCTGTATTACGTAGTGGTGTTGTCCTATGTAATATCAAGACTCCCTCAGACAGACATGTGCATTTAAAACATGCAAGCATTAAATACATTACTTTGAGCATTTCATTTACAGTAACAAAACAGTTCCTGTCCAATCATTATGTGAGAACAGTACTTTTGCAAGGTGCTGTGTGCAACATCATCATCATTAAAAAGTTAAATGGGGTAACCATAGAGGGACTGGTAGTGTCGTGTGTGCAATGGGGTCATCTGCATCACGTGTACCTGGAACCTTTAGGAGTCATGTGCATACCAGGATCATGTACTTGAGAGAGGGGTGAGGACAACAGTAGTATGTTGTGATGCAAGTTAAATAGGTTACATGTGTCCAGTGGGCATGTGTGTGAAACGGATAGCTATGTATGGGGCAAAAGTTGTTCTGGGAACAGATTGGCCTTTTGTTTTTATTTTTGTAAGGTGAGAGTGGGATGTTGGAGAAGGAGAGTAGGTATGCTCTTGGGGGATAGGTTGGGTAGGATGACATAGCTCCTCGTGGTCCCCTGCAGAGTTCCTAAGCCAGCAGAGAGCAGAAAAAGCAACTTTCTTGATCATAAGTATTTTTTAAACTTTTTAGTTTGCATTTTTCGATCTTTTGAGCTTTTCGACTACTGTTTGTGCCTATATTACTGTTTTATTACCTTATTTTCCTGTTTTTGTGAGCTTATATTGTTGATTGCACTTGTGGGCTAAAGTATTGCTTAAAAGTAACAAACAGGCTAATACACTCAAGTGTACCAGCCTTTGATAGCAATTTAGTCGAAAACAAAGCATTTACTGCATTTTTTCTGTCTGTTTGCAAAAAAAAAAACAAAAAATATTTCTCCTTTCCTAAACTTTCCTAGCTAGTTGTTCCAGTGATCAGATTTTGCTGATCCCTGGGCTTTGTATTTGGTTTCTGTGTTCCTCCATTTTCTTGTGTGGCCAGAGGTAGTTTTTTTACTCACCAGTGGGAGTGGGGAGTACTGAGCTGCTTGTTTGTCCTCAGAGGAGTGGTTAGAAGCAGCAACTAGTAATTTGTCGGCCATTTTGGGTCATTTCCTGTTTTTTCCAGCCCCCTGCTATAAAGCACGCTTTGGCAGGCTTTTCTGGCATTAGAGAACTAGGCATATCTCCTTGTGGCCCCATGCAGAGTTCCTAAGCCAGCAGAGAGCAGAAAAAGCAACTTTCTTGATCATAAGTATTTTTTAAACTTTTTAGTTTGCATTTTTCGATCTTTTGAGCTTTTCGACTACTGTTTGTGCCTATATTACTGTTTTATTACCTTATTTTCCTGTTTTGTGAGCTTATATTGTTGATTGCACTTGTGGGCTAAAGTATTGCTTAAAAGTAACAAACAGGCTAATACACTCAAGTGTACCAGCCTTTGATAGCAATTTAGTCGAAAACAAAGCATTTACTGCATTTTTTCTGTCTATTTCCAAAAACAAAAAAAACAAAAATATTTCTCCTTTCCTAAACTTTCCTAGCTAGTTGTTCCAGTGATCAGATTTTGCTGATCCCTGGGCTTTGTATTTGGTTTCTGTGTTCCTCCATTTTCTTGTGTGGCCAGAGGTAGTTTCTTTACTCACCAGTGGGAGTGGGGAGTACTGAGCTGCTTGTTTGTCCTCAGAGGAGTGGTTAGAAGCAGCAACTAGTAATTTGTCGGCCATTTTGGGTCATTTCCTGTTTTTTTCCAGCCCCCTGCTATAAAGCATGCTTTGGCAGGCTTTTCTGGCATTAGAGAACTAGGCATAGCTGCTCGTGGTCCCCTGCAGAGTTCCTAAGCCAGCAGAGAGCAGAAAAAGCAACTTTCTTGATCATAAGTATTTTTTAAACTTTTTAGTTTGCATTTTTCGATCTTTTGAGCTTTTCGACTACTGTTTGTGCCTATATTACTGTTTTATTATCTTATTTTCCTGTTTTTGTGAGCTTATATTGTTGATTGCACTTGTGGGCTAAAGTATTGCTTAAAAGTAACAAACAGGCTAATACACTCAAGTGTACCAGCATTTGATAGCAATTTAGTCGAAAACAAAGCATTTACTGCATATTTTTCTGTCTGTTTGCAAAAAAAAAAATATTTCTCCTTTCCTAAACTTTCCTAGCTAGTTGTTCCAGTGATCAGATTTTGCTGATCCCTGGGCTTTGTATTTGGTTTCTGTGTTCCTCCATTTTCTTGTGTGGCCAGAGGTAGTTTCTTTACTCACCAGTGGGAGTGGGGAGTACTGAGCTGCTTGTTTGTCCTCAGAGGAGTGGTTAGAAGCAGCAACTAGTAATTTGTCGGCCATTTTGGGTCATTTCCTGTTTTTTCCAGCCCCCTGCTATAAAGCACGTGTTAGCTTTAGCCTTGATTTAGCACGGAGCTGCTACCGTTGCACACTAGGGCAGCACCGGTTAATCAGATTTAAACTATTAGGGCTACCTAAAGTCCACTCTTCAAATTTTACCTTAAAACTACCTTCCTCAAAGTATACTACTGTTCTATTTAGTGTATCCTACAACTATAAATTATCTCTACTTGACTCCCAAGTAGACTATTCTCTATCTGTATAGCAAAGCACTTGCTCCTACAGTACTTATCACCTCGATACAGCACTCTTGTTATAGAAAGTACCCCAAAAAAGCAAACCCCATTTCTCGGTCACCCACATCCCCAGAACCTTTTCTTAAGTTTTTCTGTCTATTCCTTCTAGCATGTCGAGGGATCAGTTGCTAATGTCCTCTCCTGCTCAGCTGGTGAACCTGGGAATATTGAGGCAATGTTACAATTGCCTCATGTACACTGAACAACCCTCTCCTCCTCCCACAAAACACAAATACATGTGAGAGATGCAACTATACGGCCAAACTGGAGGCTGAGCTCTCTCAACATAGGACTGGCATGACCAGACAGGAGGAGAAGGTAACCACACACACTATAGACCCAGTCTCACATAATACCATCACAACCTCAAATCATACACATAAACACACAAAGACATACTGGAGGCTCTGATCAAAATCTACCAAAACAGCAGAGGCCACCAAAGCAGACACCCAAACAACTACCACCTCAGAACACAACACCTGCAACACATAGACCACACAGTCAGAGTGTCAAGCAGTCACAGCCCTTAAGGCCAAACACAATGCCAGACACACTAGTCATTGGTGACTCCATAGTCAGACACACTGACGTCCCGCTCACCGGACTGAGTAAGGAGAAGGTCACAGTAAGCTGCCTGTCGGGTGCTAGAATCCGCCACATAACGCATGCACTCAGGTCTCTCAACAGCAGGTACAAGTACGACTCAATCATTGTCCATGCTTGTGTTAACGACCTGAGACGTACCTCCTTGGACTACATGAAAAGAGACATAGAGGAGCTCCCTGATTATGTAGCCCAAGCAGGTATGACCCTGACCTTGAGCAGTATCCTACCTTCACCAAGAATGATGCCACAATACAGAGATAAGATGATCAGCTTTAACAATTGGCTTAAACTCTGGTGTCATTCAAAGGGGATCCAATGTCTGTCTGCCTGGGATGACATGCTGGACAAGCCACGCTGCTTCGCAAGGGACGGCTTGCACTTGTCACCCTGGGATTCTGGATTTTGGCAAAGGCTCTTGCCACTCCCATAGTGCCTTTTTTAGGCAAGGCTCAAATTCTAAACCTACCACCCTAGAACAAAACAAAGAAAAAAAACTAAGGGTAATGCTGCTCAGTGCCAGAAGTCTCAACCTCAAGATGCACGCACTCAAGGCCCTTCTCAGTATGGAGAACATAGATGTCTGTGCTGTGACAGAAACCTGGTTCAAGGCTCCTGAGAGCACCCCAGCACTATCAGGTTTTACCTCATATCATGCGTTCCGGCCCCAAAACCCGGACAATACCAAGAAAGGAGGGGGGGTATCCATATTCATCAAGGACACCCACACCTCAAGATTGGTGGCATCGCACGATGCATCGGAAACCATCCAGGTGCAATTAACCATAGGCAAGACTGCTCTGCAATTTGTAGCATGTTACAGGCCACCCTCGCAAACTCAGGAACCTCATATGGCCTTCCTGAAAACACTGGAGGGATAAATGTATCTCGAACACCATCATACTAGGTGACTTCAACTACCCTAATATAGACTGGGAACACTACTCAAGCCCAAACACTCTAGCCCAAAAGTTCCTGGAATTCATAAACTCAAATGCCATGGAACAACTAGTCACCATCCCCACAAGAGGAGAAAACATACTTGATCTCATCATCACGAACATGGGAGCACAATTTTCAACGCCGGAAGTATACCCCTCACTGGTGAGATCTGATCACAAACTAATCTCGCTGGAGGTCCTCATCCCGCCCCCACCCAAAATGAAAAAGACCACAGTAAAGAACTTCTCGAAGCCAACTTCACACTTCTAAAGACTAGTGTGGTCTCCTTTAAGGCCCTGAGCCGCGGTGAACATTACTCAAACCGCTGAATCACTTACAAATGCCTTCTACCAGCACCTGCAGGCTGCCTGGATCAGGCAATCCCAAGCAAAACAAAGACTCTTTGTACCAAAGGCAATCGTCCAGTCTGGTGGACCCCAGCCATAAACAAACTCTGCAACAAAAGGAGAAAGCTACTACAAGATAGAGCAAAATCCTTAAAAGGTAAGACACCGCTGATCACTATAAGTAAAAAGCTAAGAGCTCTCATAAAATCACCCAAAGCTAATTTTGAGAAAAAAATAGCTAAGGACTCTAAAGACAACCATAAGGCATTCTTTAGCTATGTCAGAAACCTAGGAGGAAACTCCCAGATATGCTCAGAATTAGTTCAAAATGATGTGAAGATTACTGATCCTACAGACATTGCCAACATACTGGGCTGACAGGTTCAGTGCAAACTTCTCCCCCCCCTCTCCCCCTAAAGGAGAGATATCTATACCAAATGATTGTATCCCCCCAAACATCTCTAACGCCCAGGTGAGAACTGCTCTCTCCAAGGCAAAGAACACAGCATCCATGGGACCTGATGGTGTCCCCGGCTGTGTGCTCCATGAACTCAATGAGGAATTAAACCCGCAGTTAGGACAGCTGTTTAATCTTAGTCTCACCTCCGGATAAGTACCCAGGGAGTGGCGCAGCGACTGTGGTCCCACTCCACAAAGGCGTGCCTCCACCGACCCTGGAAATTACCGTCCCATTAGCTTGACAAGCCTTATCTGCAAAGCCATGGAGAGGATCATAATGGATCTCATAAATAAAGACATAGGGAACTTGCAGACTTTGGATCCAACCCAGTTTGGCTTTGTCAAAGGCAGATCATGCCTTTTAAACTTGGTTGACTTTTTCGAAACAGTCCCCAAGGCCATTAACGAGGGAAAGGCAGTCCATACAGCCTACCTAGACCTGGCGAAGGCTTTTGATACAATACCTCACTCGGGTATCATTGAAAAACTCATCAACTTAAATGTAAACCCATACATTACAAGATGGGTTGCAAACTGGCTGAGTGACAGAACCCACAGGGTCAGAGTTGCTGGCGCCATGTCAGACTCAAAGCCTGTCACAAGTGGTGTCCCACAGGGCTCAGTCCTGGGCCCACTCTTGTTTGGCATCTACTTTTCTGAAGTACAAGCAAACATAGGAGGGTTATGGCTGACAAAGTTTGCAGATGACTGCAAACTGGCCGTAGTTGAAAACACATCCAACACAGATATCCTTCAGAAGGGTCTCACAGAAACGGATAACTGGTGTCAGAGCCATGGCCTAAAGTTAAATGCCAAGAAATGCATAGTCATACCCTTCGGGAAAAATAAGGTTACCCCTAGCTACCATATAGGTGGCAATCCCTGAACACAGAAGAAGTTATTAGGGACCTGGGAACCCAGGTTGACAGTAGCCTTTCATTCGACACTCATATTGCTAAAGTAGTTAGGAAGACCTTCTACATTGCCCACCTTATCATGAAGGGATTCACATCTAGATCAAGGGAAGTCATAGTCTCCCTATACTCATCACTCATCAGACCAATGATAGAGTACAATGCCCCATTCGGAATGTATCTGACCCGACACTTGCAGCAGCTGGAGAGGCCAGAAAGGTTCCTCACCAAAAGGATAAAGGGTCTCAAAAATCTGTCTTATGCTGCACAACTTAAAGAACTCCAGTTATATTCAGTTGCTTACCGCTGTTTCAGAGGTGACCAATGCCTGACATACAAGGCCATGTCAAACCCAGATTTGATGAACATGCTTCATCTCAAAAATCTAGATCCCTCAGAGCCACAAGGGCGGAGACTTAAACCTCGACATGGTTATTAATAGGATGTGCTGGAGGGATAGATTCATCACCCAAAGACTCCCTATGCTGTGGAACAAAATCCCGGTTTATGTGAGGCAGAGCACCTCGCTGGCCTTGTTCAAGAGGAATCTTGACCAATGGATGGGAGATCGCAGATACACCCCAGGGGTTACCTCAGTGTCACTGCTCGACAGAGGCACAGCAAAATAATGGGCATAGTTTCTCCAAACTAAAGGGGTGGCGTAAGCCACAAAACTATGGGCTAGGCTTATAAATGCCCTCGGGCAGATAGCCTAGTATGAACCTATGAACCTATAAGACAGCATACAGTGGTGGTATATGACACATGTGGGGGGATACATCTTGGATGGGGAGGGGTGTTTGGCAGTCACAAGCCCATGAGCCCCCAGATGGAAACAGTGGGACCGAGGTCCCCACCCATGGGCAGCCACCATGTCACAGCTGCAAAGGTGGCTGTGCTGGGGGCTGTCTAAAAGGGGCAGGCTCACTCTCTAAATGAGACACTCTGCCCTCAAGCTGGCATAGCTGGCCTCAAAATCCATTATTGAGCTCCCTATGCATCACAGCCTGGACTGTACCATGGCTGACAATTTCTTGTCTGGACATGCTCCTGGGGGGGGCAGGCCCCATCCTCCGTGGTGGTTCCAACAGAAGGGGGGTAGAGCCAACAGAGGTGGAGGTCCAAGGCTGGACCCCAGATGTGCTGGTGCTTTGTGCCATGGCCAGCTGAAGTGGGACAGGTGGTTCTGCTGGGACCTCCAATCCCATACAGCCTATAGTGTTGCAGTTTTAACACAGATAAGGCTTAGTAATAGTCAACAGCATTCAGGATTACTTATAACAGCATGCATAGATATTACCATCAACCCAAGACAACAGATGTCATACATTTGCAGAGGGAGCACAGCACATGCATATATACTGCATGACATCTGTCCAAAACGTAGATGACTTGTGACTGCAGCTATGAACAGTGGCCCACTATTGGCATGTCACTGTGATAACCTCTGACAGTGACTGTCATACCACTGTTTTATGTGATGCATGTCCAATCAGGGATGCGATGGCAGTAACTCTCATAACTGTCACCATGTACTGACTGCAATCCTCACACTATGCTTCTGCAGTTCACAGATGTGTGTTCTGTGAATAACACAAGAAACAAATGGATCCACACACTGACCAGTCCACAGATGACCCTACAGATGGGGGTTTCCTCACAAACAGAGCACTGTCTTGTCAGTTATTTAAACATGCAGACTAGCCATTACCACACACAACTTGTTAAATTGGCAGTAGTCTGAATGAAGCATAGTTACACTTACATGCTGTAGTCATGTCTGGCACATCACCCTCCCGTTTTTAGGTTATTTTCCACTGTGTATGTCATTTGAGGAATATCCAGATTTAATCTGTGATGCTGTTTACCAAACACCAGATCCAGGTTCCACTCACAGCGACTGTCATGGGCAAACACCAACATGATGTTCCTAGATATTGTACTGTGTTTCCATGCAATTGGCTATGGGAATGTCACCACAGCTGTTATACATGCAATCAGTTAGAAGAGGACTGCAATAGGTCCAGAGGCCATCACCTGATTATGACCATCACTTACAAAACACAAGCTGCTGCTGAGCAAGTGCACATCTCCACATCCACCAGAGAGTGTGTGTGAGGGACAGACAGAGGCAAAGTACATCAGAGAAGGGCTGGGAGACTAAAACCTAAGCATCATCTGTCACACACCTACCAGTACAGGGGTTCAACCCCCTGACTGACTAGCCAATACTATTACAAGTGCATGCAGTTACTCCATGTGCCACATAGGTAACATGTTGGTGTGCTGTAAGAACATATATGTGTGCTGGTGAGCAACATCTGCAACAGAGATATAGTAGACATACAATAGGTGTAGCACACATGGCTGTCCACATGAACAGATGTCATTGTCAACACAACCACACTCTCTAAGGGACTCAGACACATTGGCACACTTTGGCAGGCTCACAAATACACTTCCTAACTACTTAGTTTGCCACACTACAGTAATGCACAGGTATTACATGCACCACAGGGGTTACCCTGAGGTTCTATGGGCTAGGGCATGTGAACCTGTCTGACATCAGTCAGTATGACAATGGGAGTTATACTGGGTGTGACTGTGGTTGGGAACATCATACCCCACAAGCAGACACAAGGTGCCAGTACTGACATGCATGTGTGCATTGCTTCATGGGTGTGTAGTGGTTGGTTGTGCAAGATGGCTGTACAAGGCTGGGTGAGGGGTAATCCTTGGCATCAGGCCACCTGACAATGGTCTGCAGTGTGGTTCAGGGGTGTAGTGTCTGCAATGTCCCACACAGATGGGTATTGTATTAACTGTCCTGTCATTCTGGTTAGCATTGTGTGTGGCCATTGCTTTGCAATGCATGCCATGTCTGTGTTTGATAATCCTTGACATGGACATTGCCTGGGATATACACATCCCACATTAATGTACAGTGACATGTTTAAGTGTACCTGGTTTGCCTGGCACATGTTGTGTACACAGACTGCTGTCATCAGATGTGCTAATCCTGGCCTGGTGTGGCAGAACCTGCCAATAGGCAGCAGGTTGACCCTGCACCTGCATTGATAGCATGATACAGGTATTCCCTGGTGTCAGTGGCATCTGTCAATACAGGGCATGTGTGTAAGGCATTGTATGTCCTTTGTGGATCACATTTGATGGCACCACATATGTTGCAGGCATCCAGTGGGGAACATAGCAAAGGCACATTGTCCACAATTATGTGCCTATTGTACTGGTGGACAGGGTGCCATGCCCTCTGCAGCCCACTGCATTCACACCATGCCTACTATCTGTCAACAATGTGCAGGTTAATAGCAACATAGTGGAATTTTCTAGGCAAGTGTGTTTGTGTATGATACATGGGTTCAGACCATATTCTGGGTAATAGTAGGGGTGCTTACTTTGTTCACCAGGCCTTTTGCCAGATGTAGGGGTATGGCTTGTTAATACAGCCTCTTGGCTGATTAAAATCTGTAATCCTCATGAGGTGGACCTTGTGACATATAATATGGCCACCATATAGGAAAATTACAAAACCCGCTCCTCAACATGTCCAGTGGTTAGACACTCACAGCTACCTCCACACAGGCTCTGACTGTCAAACACACATACACACCTACCGCATCTTGGAATAGAACTCCTACCTAACTAGTTTATCACACTACAGCATTATGCAGTTATAGCACACGCTATGGAGATTACTGGGCTAGCCGATCCCCAAGGGTGTATTTCACAAGGAATGACATCAGCAGGATTACCAAAGTAGGGCAATTTGAATTTCCTGCAAGTGAGTAGCCCAAAATGCATTGCACACAAGACAGACAGTGAGACACACACAAATGACATGAGTGGGTATAGAACCCATGACCAAGATCTATATCACACTACTGCATGGAGATGTTATAGGACACATCACAAGGATTACTAGAGAACTTGTTCCCCAGAGGTGTATTTGACAAGGAATGACATCAGAAGGATCACCAACGTAGGGCACTGTAAATGTCCTGTGAGTGAGTAAGCTATAATGCATTGCTCCCTACACAGACATTGAAACACAGAAAACACATAACTGCCATGGTTGTGTATGGAACCCTATCACAGTTCTAAATCACACTCCAGCAGTACGCAGTTGCCCAATGCACTACAGAGATTACTGGGTTACAGCTGTCCCAGAGGTGTTTTTCTAGGTGAGTGACAGCATCCTTGCCAAAGCTGAGTATGTGAATTGTAAGGAGTGCACATACTCTAAAAAGCATTGTTCCCTTCTCAGGCAGACAGACACCCACACAGTTGGCCAGCCTGGGATTAGAACATCTACCAAACTAGTTTATAACACTACAGCATTACGCAGTTACAGGACGCGATACAAAAGTTACTGGGTTACAACAGTCCCGGAGGTGTATTTCTAGGTGGGTAACATCAGCACCCTTGCCAAAGTTGAGTATGTGAATTGTAAGGAGTGTGCATACTCTAAAAAGCATTGTTCCCTTCTCAGGCAAACAGACACACACACAGTTGACACGTCTGGGATTAGAACACCTAACAAACTAGTTTATTACACTACAGCATTACGCAGTTACAGGACACTCTACAGAGATTATTGGATTACAGCAGTCCCAGAGGTGTATGTCTAGGTGGGTGACATCAGCAGGATTGCCAAAGAAGGGCATTTCAAGTGTACTGCGAGTTGTACATGTCTTTTACCTGTGTGTACCCACTGCTTATTGTCGCAAAAACACATTTACACCTGCCAAAAAGTGTCTTATTCAGTCCTAAATGACATTATCAACAACCCGTGCATGTTTTGAACCCTGGACCATGCACACCAAGGTCAATGGATGTACCACTAAGCCAGCTGGGTTGTATACATGTTCATGGTTTTTATAATACACATTTTACTACAGGTACTCCACAGTACTGAAAACAAATGGGACAGTCACTTTGTGTACATATGTACAGTACCCTTGAATGTACTGTACTCTCTGAAACAACATAGACAAGTCTACATATGTACAACTGTTATAACTAAATACTAAATACATATATGCATTTACGGGATGTGTACACACACACACACACACACACACACATATATATATATATATATATATATATATATATATATATATATATATATATACATATATATATATATATATATATATATATATATATATATATATATATATATATATATATATATATGCATATACACAGACACAGCTATAGCCATACATATAAACATGTCTGAACACCCTTTGTGACACAGAAGGGTTCCAAAGGAATTGAAATTGACATGTACACAAAACAGAGGCAACTCTTGTTTTATAACATTTAAATCTTAATCAGCTCACCAGAGATGGGATGGTTGTTGTGTATGCAAAGTTTGGGGTGGGGAATGATGGCTAAGGAAATGTACCCCGGGATTTGTGGAGTTTGGGTGGGGAAATGATGGGTATGGACAGACACACCGGGGGCCACATCTGTGTCACTGCTCGGCAGTGGCACAGGAAAATAACATACCCAACTGTAGTCGTTCTTGACTGTCTATTCTTTTCTATTCCTAACTATGTCATAATTTGTAGACTCCACTCACCACAGCTGACTACCATAGTGTGCAGCATGTTAAAATACATAACTCATGTGTATGCCTGGCTACAGGGTAGTCATACATACACAAACACATACACTTGCCAGTATTGTGCTTACAAGTCTTGCCTATGTAAAGGTAAGTAGTAGAGTGGTATGCAGTTGGGGTATGTGCCACAGAACCCATACACTTACACTTATCTGATGCTGCTTCTGAGCTGGGTGACATCACAGGACTGATTACTTGCAGTAGGGAGGGGGGAAAAGGGTGGTTTATTAGATGACAAGGATAAAGGCCAGTGCAAAAGGTGGTTTCTCTTTGGAAAGGTGTAAAACCCACTCTCATGTCAGGATGCAGATACAAATACACCCACACAACCACACTCAGCCATTGCTGATACACACACACACACACACACACACACACACACACACACACACACACACACACACACACAGTTGCCAGTGGTGGGATCATAACTCCTGCCTATCTACAGATCACTATTACAGTACTACACGGTTATGAGATGTGACACAGAGATTATACATTTCAAGGCAGTCAGAATGCTCTTCTGTAATTGAGGACATCAACAGGGATACTGACAGTTAAGATGTACATAGCTGTAAACCTGTGTGTTTAAAGTAGGAGTCCATTATAACCTGTATGCACAAACAAGACACATCATCTGCAGGTAAGACATAGGTAAGCCTGAGAGGTATAGTTGTAGCACAACAAGCCCTGAACTGGAGTATGTCCATCTGTGGAATTGACAACTACTATCACTATACAGGGTTACAGTGGACATGCTCATACACATAGAATCACAGGACTTGTTTGGTGCATTGACTCCAATTACACAAGGTCACAGTGAGCATGCTCATACACTTAGTAGCACAGGGCCGTTTGGGATGCACTATGACTACAAATAAACAAGATTATACTGGGCATGCTCATACACTTAGAAACAAAGGGTTTGTTTGGATGCACTGACTCAAATTACACAAGGTGGCAGTGGGTACACTCATACTCTTAGTAGCACAGGGATGTTTGGGATGCACTCCGATTCTAACCACAGAAGGCCACAGTGTGCATGCTCATACACTTACATGTACAAAACACATTGTAATGGACTTCTATTGTAAACACACAGGTTTACAGCTATGTACATCTTACCTGTCAGAATATGTGCACATCATACTAGTTTACTACCTGATACCTGTATGTGGCCCATAAATGATACATCTGTGTCTTTGCTGTGTGATACACATGCATACATGTACATGAAGTACTGCCATATATATGTGAAGTATACAAAATCATGCATGTGTGGAAATAGACAATAGGTTAACTGGGACACACAGGTGGATGCTAACTACAGCATATGTCACACACACTGCTGCCCTGAAAGGCATACATTGATATCAGTTTGTGGACACTGGCATTATACTTGGGACAGTGGCATGTGCAAGCATAATATGTGAGCCCTATTGTCTAATGGTACTGAGGTGCAGGTGTCAAGATGACCTCTCCCGGCTGTGTTAGTAGTTGTCATTATTAGCAGGGCCACTCCACTAAGCATATCTGACATTAGTCATCTACACAACATCTGCTGCTGTCCGTCACCTTCGATGTAGCATTTGATACCAAGCACAATACTGCCACTCACAATGATGTCATGGTACGAGTGGCAACTGCTTGACCAAAACAATGAGCCAATGTCCTGTTGTAATTATGATGTTGTCCAGTGTCTGTCATTCCGGGATGTCATGACTGAAAGAAGACATGCCCTTGTCACAGAGCACATGCATCCATGATTCAAGGGAGTGTGGATAATACCTAGGTCACATTTACCCATATATTGGCATTCCAAGGCACAAGTCCTAAACACAGAAGTAACACCCTGACACCTACAAGACAATTGCATTGGATGCTTATGCTAACCAGTGCTAGATGTGTGGCTTTCAAAATCCATTTGCTCAATGTAGACCCTACAATGGGGAATACTGACATCTGTGCAGTGAGGAACACCTGGCTGAAGACTCTGTAGTGCTCAATAGCACTATCACCATATAACTCAGATCCAGACATGTGGGCCATGACACTGGTATGGACCACTCCAGGTGGTGGTGTTCACATATTCCTAAAGGCTACTCACAAGTAAAGACCACTACTCTGACGTAATTCATCACAGATGTGTCAGGTACAGGTGACAGTGGCAAAAGCTGCATTCTATTTAATATCCTCATATACATCCACCACCATGTCCTCAGACTACCAACACACATCCATACATGTGGTATGAAATGGTATGGTAGAACACCAAATAACCTTCGACTGGTGGACTGTACCTAGCCCTACATCAACTGTACAAAGTACCCATGTACTGACACAGTTGCATAATGTGTTATGCAATGCAATAATACCACTGTTTGTAACCAGGTCAGTTGTACACATACCATGGTCCCTCGGATGGTGTCAGCAGTAACACAGTTGACTGTTGCTGTACACCAGTAAACAACACCCTCATGGTTGGATATGACCTAGATGTACCTGCCCTGGATATGTACATCCCACACTCATACAACATACATGAAACTACCATAGCTGTTGTTGTCCATTGTACATACAGGTGGCTACATTCATTACACACATGTACATGGAAGATAGGTCCATGGCTGCTGAATGCTAACAGTACATATGGTTTGATATCTATGTTGACAGAGGTAAAATTCTCTCTCTACTGGTCACCCATGACACCTATCATATCGTACAACAACCCATGTGGCATGTATGTCATTAGACATGTCCACCAAATGCAATGCCTACAAACATACCCAAATAACAGGATCATAGGACCTACACACATAGCCTGTATTGACAGACTTAGGGGAATACAGCTATGCTCTGTATGTTCCTGAGTAGTTACAGGTGATATGTCCATGACATGTACAGCCATGTGTGCCCACAGCTCCTACATATTCCCCATGTCAACAATTGCAAGCTGTGCATGCTGTGTGCTGTCTGGACATTAACCTTATAACTACAATAGCCAGAATGTGCTGGGGTGAGATGTTTACAAGCCACAGACCTCACACATGCTTGAATAAGTGTAATGCCTAGCTCAAACAGAGCCCATTGCTGGCACTCTTCAAGTAATCATGAGGTCTGTGTGGCAAATATGATGTGTGTGTGGCAAATATGATCTGCTCACTGTTGACCATTACAGTGCCCTGGCTTCACAGTGGACCTGTCAACTAACAGTTTGTGGGATCATGACATGTAATATTGCTGTGTGTGTGTCTTGCTGATGTGCTGTTGGCATAAATGTACACTTGGCTACTCAGTGAAGGTGGATGTGTGTCCTACCAGTACATGAATACAGCATCAATTATGGTGTAATGCTCAGCTAGGTTTCACACATGGTGTGGGGAAGGTGTGGAATGTATCCTCTTGACCTGCTAATCCACTTACTGATGGAGACTCCATATGTGTACATGTATTGATGTGTGTTTAGATTCCATGCGTGTGCCGTGTCTGATGTTTGAAGGTGACTGTTGTCTTAGTACATCATGCAGTGGTAATCCAGCCTCAACATTACCAACTGTATATGGTGATATGCTCAAAGTACAGTAAGCTGTACTTTATGTATGGACAGATGTTTGGACATAACTACTAAGTGGTGGGGCTACTTCGCAGATGAATGAGTACTGTGGACAGCTCACAGGTGTATTACAACCATCCCTACAATAACCTGTGTAAATGCTAAGCTATGGTTTTGTTAATTGAAGGGGAAGACGCACAACGTAGAATGCAGTAAGGGTGACACTGAAGGCAAACCTCTTGACACCTGGAACAGTAACACCTCCCCTGTGCATATATTGTGTATATATCGGCACAGTTGACAAAGGAAAGAGTCAGTAACTTTGTAGCATGTGTGATAGTGCTGTCGCTCTGTAATACCTATCATAAGATAGGCAGGTGTTTGATTCACAGTACTGGCACATGTGGGTTTGTGTGTGTCCATATATGTCACGTATGGTGGGGAATACATCCCAAATGTTTTTCACTCTCCTGTACACTGTTGTAGACATCTGTATGGAGTGAAGTGTAGAAAGCAAGACATAGGCAGGTGTTTGAATCACACACATGTCAAGTGTCTGTATGTGTATGACATAGGTGTATATGTGTGTGTGTGTGTGTGTGTGTGTGTGTGTGTGTGTGTGTGTGTGTGTGTGTGTATGGCTGTCTGGACCCTGGAGTGAGGCTGTATTTTTCCATAGTGAAATGATAAGACCCCCTCCCCCCATCCACTCAATGCAATCTAGTATTCCTGTTGATCAAACTTAGAAGGGCATTCTAACTGCCTGTAAACATGTACGCCCTGTGGTGAGGCTTGTTGTTACATAGCCTACTGATGAACCCCCCCTCCCCAGATACACTCACCACAATCTAGTATCCCTATTGATGTCCTTAATCATAGGCCATTCAGACTACCTATACATGTGTAATTTCTGTGGCGCATCTTGTAATTGCGTAGTACTATAATGATGTTTTGCACATAGGCAGAGGTTATCATCCCAACACTGGCAACTGTGTGTGTATGTCAGAGTGTCTGTTACTGTGTCTGTGAATCCCTGAGTGTGTGGGTGTGTTACTGTGTCTGTGAATCTCTGAGTATGTGTATGTATCCTGTCATGAAAGCGGGTATTACTGCTTCCCAATGAGAAGCCACCTTTTCCACTGGCCTTTACCCTTGTCATCTGCTAAACCACTCTTTTACCTCCTCCCTGCTCCAGGTAACTATATCTGTGATGTCACCCACTATGGATGTGATGGCTCTAGCCACAGTAGCTTACTACACAGCTATCATGCTCTTGGATCATTAGATCAGTAAAGCATGTTTGAAACTCGGGAGATTATAACTGTGATGTGGAAGCTACAAAGTGCATGCAGGTATTGTCATACAGACCTGTGAGTAGTCTACATTTACATATGGGACACTAACCGCAAACACTGACATCCCCCAGCACATGCAATTATACCTGAAAGAGGAAGGCAGAACACCAAGATCAACATGCAGTTACTGTTGTTACACATCATACATACTGTCAAAAGTACAAAATGCATTCTAAAACTGTAGCACATGGTATGTCTGCTGCCTGTCAACACCACTCAACAATTGTAATCTACAATTGTCTTCCTAGTATGTTCACCCTGTGCATCAGACCATATGAGCATGTCCCTGCACCAATGGAGTGGATGACAGGGATGCGGCACAGGCATCATCATATGCACAGGGTGATAATGTTTGCCAGAGGCCAAGTCTGCACCATTGGATGACATCATGTGTGCGGGTTAGTGCCTTTGATCTCATTGGGCATGTGTGGATGTTATGCGTGTGTGTGTGTTGAGGTGACCTACATTTGTTTCTTTTGTGTGCGTGTATGTATGCACACAGGTCTGGCATGTGGCTGGCCTACACAAGGGTATTATGAACAGCTGCAGACTGTACAGGGAAGGTTTCACAGTTCACGGTGTCTGGGCACAGCCACGTGACCTGCGCCTGCCAGGGGTTGAACGGGCAGTACCAGGCAGAGGTCCAGATTGGATACTGTCTGATGACACATGTCCACTGGAACAGTGTCCCTGTTGGGACCATCCAAGACCATGTGCACGTGGTCTGCTGTATCCTGGTGTGGACAGCACAGCACCAGCTGCACTGCTGTTGCTACCGCCACTATGGGAATGGGCATGTGAAGTAGCATGTTCACGTAGACCTTCAACAGGTGATGTAGCTGGCCTACGTCCACGTGTCTGATGCCTCACTCCCACCAGATGTTCCAGCACAGACATTCCATGCTTGAGGATTGACATGCCACGGTCAAGGACTCCCACCATGTCACCCAATCATCTATCCAAAACATCTGCAAGATGTTGGTGAGCATTTGCAATTGCCTGGATGTTGTCAGTTAAAGAACAGACCGCAGCCCTCTGAAGCCTCAGACCTTCTTTGTTGTGCCATTCAGCACGTGCCTGTGCCTCCATTACAGCCTGAAACATGCGTCTGGTGACACCAGCTTATGTGCTATGTCTTGCAGGGGCATGTTGGCCAGAGGCCCTCCTGCATGCAGCACTGGGCACATGCCTGTGTGGGACATCACCAGTCAGTTGGCTGGGATCATGGTGTGCAGGCACACCTTCCATAGTCTCCACACTTTCCTGTTCCATGCTACCACCCGCCAACTGTTCTTCCTCTATGGCCACTGGTGATGGGGTATGTGTAGGCATGAGAACTGTGTGCGGGGATGAAGGGGATGCATTTGGAATGGCAACAAATGGCACAGTTTCAACCCCTGACAACCCTGCCTGTGCCTCAATCATACTTTCATCATCACTGCTAGAGTCTGTGGGGACACTAACATCAGGTGGATCGCAGGAGGGCAAAGCACCTACATCAACACCTGTGAGGGGCAGACAGGAACTGTACATTACAAGTTATACAGCACAGTACACACACACACACACACACACACACACACACACACACACACACACACACACACACACACACACACACACACACACACACACACACACACACACACACACACACACACACACACACACACACACACGGACACAGACACAGACACACACACACACACACACACACACAGACACAGACACAGACACAGACGGACACAGACACAGACAGACACAGACAGACAGATGCAGACACAGACAGACACAGACAGAGACACATGCTATGGCACCCAACGGCATGCAACATGCATGTGATATGGCAGAAGGCATTCAGCTTAGACATTTAAAGTGGTAGTTATCATACATCCCTGAGTTGCACACAACAGCATGCATGTGTTATAGCAGAAGGCATGCACCTTACACAATTATAATAGTAGTTAGCATACATCCCTGTGTTGCACCATTTGTGTTACTAGGTTATGCCTCAAACCTGCAACACAATGCTTGCAGTATACACCACTGCACCGCACTGCCATGTTTTGTGCAACATACCCCACATGTTAACAGACCATCGCTGACCTTTGTACATCTGCCACTGATGCTTTGTGTTGGCCACTGCCCCTATGTGTGAGGAGGACATGAGCAGAAGGGTATGTTGAGTGATTACTGTGGTTGCCTGAGCCCTAGCTTGCATATCGCCCCCAAAGCAGTGCATGTCTGTTCAACATTATTCTGCTTACCTCTGAGCTGAGTTTACAGACAATGTGCATGTGGCTGTACACACATGTTTGACATGGCTGTCCCTACTTTGCAATGGTGCCACAGATCAGCACTGGTTAACAGTACACCAGCCTGATGTGTGGCATATGTCCTTGCCAATCACATGTAGTATGACATGTCTTCTGCTGACGTGTTGAATGACATGCATACATGTTTAACACAATGGTGTCCTTTCAAATATACAGTGAGGTAATGGTGTCTCAATGCGCCGTGTTATACTAACATGGACCTTCAGCTGACGCAATGTTGTCAGTCCACCCTACAGATATACAGTGACGTACTGCACATTGAGCTGATGTGCATAACCATTGAAGGGCATCATGTGGCTTCACTATTGCTATACAGTGTGAGTTACAGACACATTTCATAGCCATGACTGTGTTCAGATACAATACATATCTAATGTGGAATGTGACCCACATCACTGAGGTGTATATACACTAAACCCTAATGTGGGATGTGTGATGCAGGTCACTGAAGGGTATACAGATGACACCCCTGCACATCTGCAATCATATTGCTAATGCCTGGCAACTATGCCCAGACATGGCTAACTTAGCAGTACTCCATGTCCCACATGCCATCTGTGTACCTCACACACATGAGGAGCAAACATGACAGTGATGTCTGACACCAGCAAGGTGAATGTACTGTATCTGTGGCCTGATGTGGTTGTATGTGTATGTTGTGCAACACATGTATTTATATGGATACTGTATACATGAATGCTTTCATGTTGTGACACACTCATTATGTTCAAGACATGTTATGTGGTAGTTTCATGTCATGCCTACACAAGCTGTGCACAGGTCTGTATGATGTTTAGTGTTTCACATCTGCAATATCACCATTACACAAAGGCCATAGTTGTATTGTGTCGGGCCAATGTACAATAGGGTGTACACACATGTACATCACTTCCACTGTGTGTGTTGTTTCATGTCTCTGGCCATCCTCCATGGCCATGTGTAAACATGTTTTGTCCAATGGTTGTGATGGGCATCTATTTCACATGTCAGTGTTGTCCCATATGACATACACCCATAGATGTCATATGCTCCACCCAAGACAGGGTTATGCAGACAAAGGGTGGTATGTTTGGGATGTGAGATATCATGTTTTACAGGATAGTTAAGCAGTGTTGCAGTCAGCCCACTAAATGTCATGGACATGTCAGATAGCACATGACATTGTGTGACATTCATAGCAAGGGTATAATCCACAAGGGTGAATCCTGTGGGCTGGTCATACTCCAGCTCCAAAACATTTAGAGTGTGTGCACACATATGCTCTCTGTGTAGTACTGTTTGTATTCCTCACATGTGTAATGCTGATCTGGAGTACATGTCCCTACAGTGAGCCACACCTCCACCATTGTATTCATAGCTGTGCACACATCTGGCAATGACAGTTTGTAAGGTTTAGTGTAGGTGTTTTATATAGTCTTCAATTATTCCACATGGGTAATCACTGTGATGCATTGCAGGTCTGACCTGTATATATTAACAGGGCCACCATACATTATGTGTACGTGTGTTAAATGGCCACATGGCAGATATCATGCAATTAATATGATCTGTGCATTATCGAGTCTGATAAATAATAACAGTCTCATCTGCAACAGGCTGCTGTTGCTGCAAAATGCCAGAGGTACCTAAATAGGAGTGTCACAGCAGTAAGATCATTATCCACACCTGTGTGATAGTTACAGGGTGCAATGTGCATGTTAGCACATAAGCCAGTACAATAGACTATACTATGGAGTATGCACATCTGTGCATACATAGAGTAGCAAACTATGGTATGTGGCATGTGTGCATACATGCCTTGCATATGATGTTACATTACATATTGTACAGTAACACATGTAACTATATGAGATATAGTTGTGTTATATGTGCAGTAGTGCCTTACCAGGCAACTCCAGGCTCAGTGGTTGTGAGACACCCACCTCCACAATACCAGCTAAAGCTTGTGGATGGACTTCTGCAGGTGTCCCCAGGTTGGCCAGTAGCTCCTCGGTACATGTGAGTGGGGGCTGGGTAAGTGGCCCCCCACCTGTTGCTCCTTGTTCCCTGGTGATTGCATTTGCATGCTGTTTTGCCCATCTAATGATGTCGGTGCAGTGCCGGTGCACCTGCTGATAGGTGCGATTGTGGCCACCAACATCATTTACCCTCCTGCACAGTTACTTCCACTGGGCATCCCGCTGCTGTGCATCCTGTGGCACATGGCTGACGAGTGTTACATGGTTGTGGAGGAGGTATGGAATGAGGACCTCATCCTCCAAGCGGGTGTATGGTGGCAGCCTGGCATGCGGCATACCTGGAAGACATAATGATGGAGAAAGGTCACAGTAACTCACAGAGAAGTACAGAAGTATAACTGAACATACATGTATATCACATTTATTAAGATTACAAATATATCTTTGCAAATCTACATGACACTAACACCACTGACATGTTTAACTCACACATTTGACAAGTACTGGTGATTTTATGTTATCACCATATATGTGTGTGTCAAGTGATGACATTGCTCATACTCCATGTGGATGTTGTCTTGATGTGGGCATGTCTGTTTGCCTGTACTGGTGTCTTTACCTATCAACACATGCCTGGATGTGTTCACATTAATGCAATAGACCTTAATGCTGTGTATATGTCACATATATAGTCATACACAGCCTTAAGGGACATGACCTATGACCCTGCAGACTTGTTCACGGAAAGTTTTACATGTATGCGTTTTGCCATATACATCTACATGGCACTGTACGGCAGTTTAACATCCTGCCATGTATTACCTGTGTTGCACATGTGAAATACATGGGACAATGGTTAGCTTGATGGTATTTGCAAGGTTGGATATCAGCTATAGCATGTATGGTCATAGTGAACTAATAGGCTATATGCCCTGGGCCATTTATGAGCCTGGGCTGAAAGGTTACCTAGCTGTAGCCAACAGACAGTTAAGTTACAGTGGCCAGTTCAAGCAGTACCACAGAACTGATCCACAGGGTTACTGATATATTTGCCATGCGGTCATCACACCATGTTTCAAAGAGGGGCAATGTGCAGCTTTGCTGGACAGGGATACATAGTACGGCAGGAGTATGTAAAGTGTATGGGACAGGGATCTGTCAGGCATGTTGTGATCCTTGTACTAGAAAGGTGGATGTCCATGAAGTATATGTTTATTTGAAATCAGGATGTGTAAGTGTAGCATGTCCAACATCTCTGTGTTGGACATGGCTTTATTCAGGGTAGGCATCATGTTACATAGTGGAGCCAGGGATTGGTAAAGCCAGTGTAGGCCATCTGAACATGGCCAATAAACCTTAAAGAAAATATGTGCTCTATTATGAATCACTTGAGTGTTGAGTATGGCTGATCAATGATCTCTATATTCATGGATGGCACCCTGTCATCATTAGGGGTGCCACTTATGACTACCTGACTGGTGTGGTGAAGTTACTATCAAAGGAAAGACTACTGTCCAGCTGCATCCCATACACACACAGTTTCCATTATGTTGACCGCTGCCTAGGTGGTAGTTCATGGGTACAGGGTTTTTAACATAGGGGATGACAATGCAATACTTAGCTGTCAGATTGTGGCCGTACGTCACCCACCACACATCTGACCCACAAAGGTCCTTCTGTATGTTGCCCATAGCACTCATTGAGTCAACTATTGCTCCTAGCTCATATTCATTTGCAAACTTCAGTAGGCAGATGCCTTCTGTGTTAGTCTGTGTGGTATAGATAACAAAGAGGGGGAGTACCAGGAATGAACCCTGTATTAATGTAGTTGGCACTGGTTTGACGTGCGTGTATTAGTCAGACACCTTCTGTAGTGTTGGTTCTGCCAGCAGTCCAGTTATCAACCACTCCTGTGACATAGGATTATACACCTAGCTTACTGAGTGTAGCTGGAACACAGTATGGGTGATGGTGTCCTAAGACCTGGTAAGGTCATGATATGCTGTGTGAATCAACCTTACTGTCATCTACATCTGTACTGACTACATCAAATAAGTTGATCAAGGTTCATGGCCTTACAGACCAGACTCAGCAGGGTAGTCATGCACTATTTCCCATTATCAGTGGTGTCTCCCCCTTTGTGGGGTGTGATAACTGTTGCTGTGCAACATTCATTGTATACACAGCCTGACATGAAGCTATGACTGAACATGATGTGTATGTGGAGAGCAAATTGTTCTGACATTTGTGCAGGATACACCCTGGGATGTTGACAGGTCCCATGTAAGCTGTATGTATGGCTTTAGAGAGTGCAGCTTGTACCTGCATAGTTGTTATTACAGAGGCTCTGCAGTGCATATGGATATATAAATATGTGTACCTGTTGGGGGGAGGTGAGTGTAGGTTTAGGTTATCAAAGACCCTATCTGGATGAGCAGGTGCTATTTCTGTAGGTGCAGTACTTCCCATGCCATAGTGCTGTGCAGCACTGCAGGTCTTGTCGTTGCCATTACGATTAATGACAGCTATAGAATGCTCTGTGCTTGGCCTCATAATATGTGGCTGATTAGTTTCACAGTAGCTTTGTGTGGCTTTATATGGTGTATCTGCATCTTACTGAGGCTGACCAGGGATCACCTCCACTCATGTGTGTTCACTCTTGCAACAGTTACTACCTTATGTGGTACAGTTTAAGGCAGGGTACCACCAGTTTGCCTTCCTGTTTGTGTTTGATTGAATCTTGATTCTGTTTCAATGGCACAATCACTGCATGTATGTGAGTGCTTAAAGTGCATTTGTGTAGGATTAAGCATTTGCACATGCATTGTCCATCTGCATGGGTGCCATGACAGTCACCACTTCACTCTTAAGAAGCATAACACTGGTTTTGGAGACTGACTATGTGTAGCATACTGTTAGCCCTGTTTGTGTGACTATGGTGATCCAGGTCATTGAGGTTGATGAAATCAAACATGCATTGAGCACAGGTGTTGGTACATGAGTCTTCCCAGTTCATAATGGTATAGCTGAGAGTAGCCATTATTATGGTTTTCTGTCTCAAACCTAATATTCCCCATTACAGCACAATATGACAGTTGGGAATTCTGAGGCATGGTGGGTTATCTGTCACAAGGTGCAATTTGGATTCCACTTTGGCACAAAGGTAGTTGCTCAGTATACTGTATCTGAAGTTATGCAAGTGCAACTAGCGTGGGGGTGTACATATCCTTCTGGAATATGGACACACCTGCGGCCCGTGTGTTCCAATAAAGGATAATGGCCAAGAGGTGAGGTATGTGTTATAACATGGTCATGCAGGTGTGCTCTCTGGAGCCATGAACTATATCTCAATCACTGCACACATATGTTATCTATGTTAAGGATTGACGTAAGTGTGTCCATATTGAGTTTCCAAAATGTATCATTTAGTAGCTAGACACACAGTTTATTGCTTGCCTGTCCCTGTTACAGCAGTGGAATTGTCACTTGAACCTTGCATGATGAAGGCACTACAGGGGAAGCATGAGCCCTAGCCAGTATCCAGATTCCCAGGGGTGACAGGTGCAGGCCGTATCTGGCAAAGCATCATGGTCTGTCAACCATGTTATCCCAGGCAGAGAGATACTGGATACCCTTTGAATTACATCAGTACATTAGACAATTGTGGAATACAGTCCTTTTGTCCCTGTACTGCAGTATCATTCTGGCCAATGGCAGAATGCTACCCAGGCCTTGGGACATGCCTGCATGGGCTACAAGACCTGACAGTTCCTACATGTGTGTTTCCATGCAGTTCAGGCTACTGCATCACAGGTCCTGCACAACAACATGGAATATGCCAGAGCCATGTGTATAGTTCAAAAGGTGGTCTGAGTGTATGGGTATGTGGCTAATCATGGCAGACAGGCAGCTGACAGTATGTCTGCCCTCGTATAGCTTGGTGTGTAACATAGCGCTAGAGTTTGCATTCACAAATGAGTACTGTTGGGTATGTTTCTGGCCATGTGTTCTGAGGTGTGGCACTATTATGCAAACTATGTCATACAGTTTGTGTATTTTGTTGCCTGTCTATTCCAACTTGGGAGGTCTCTTGCTTGGTCAGATACTTAGAAGCCTCTGTGAATATGTGTGATTTCTGGTGGTATGTGTGGGTGTCCTTACTGTGTCCTGGTAAGGGTATGTGTTGGTTGTGGCGATGAGATGCATGTGTTAACCTACACCTCATGACTGTCCAGTCCAGTCACGGCTGTAGACTGGACTGCCTTCCAGCTTACCCCTGTAGCTGCATCCCAGACAATGTGTGGGGTGTGGTGTTAGGTGGGTTTGGCAATGTACATAGAATAGAGATTACATTCCCCCAGGATGACCACATACACAAAGCTGACATTAGTAAACACCAGTAGCTGACTAGTGGAAATGCCTGTATGAGCATTCAGTACTACAAGTACCACGTACTGTATTTAGTTTACTTATTGCTTATGAAGATGTTTTAGACAGTGATGCTCACAAGTAAATATTTGTGTTATGGATGTGACAACACTGGCTATTACAGAAACATAGTAGCTACCTTTAGCAGCAATCCTCCTCTGAGGAGCACATCACATCCTGATAGTTGATTACAGATGATGCAAGTGTCAATAGGTCTGTATCCCTTTCTGGGTATATACTCACATATCCACCAGAACCATGAGCTCTGTGGGGCACAGACACCCACTCCCCAAACAGAGTCAAGTATCAATAAACTCTGCTGCCACTATCAACATGATCAGGATATAATCAAATAGTGTAAGCCATCACCTATGAAGCAGCTATTACACATGGGCAGTGGTCTCCTACATGTTATACTCCTACTGCAGATATTACACTGGAGTTACAGATGATATGCAACCTGTTTCATTACCAGTACTGTGCACAACCTTACATACAGTATTTGCAAGTGGTTGTTAGGTTGGCAATGAGAGGTTAGGCTACACAAACCTGAAAGTTCAACCAGTGTGTCTCTACTCTCATGATCCACTCTATGTAGGTGTGCACATAGCCATTTGGACCAGCCCTGTAACAAGGGTCACTACACATTTGCATAACATGTACACATGCACAGTTGTAATTGCTTGCAAACGATACTAGTGAGGTGGATATTACATGTGCTATGTGCATGGATAGTTACCTAGCTCTTCCAATTATCTTTGCTATCATGCTGCTAAACTGTCAGATGAATACATGTGATATGTATCCTGTTATTGAGTATTGTAATTGCCAATAGACATAACTAATATTTGCATAACATAACAGAAATGCTATGTAAAATGGAATACAGATCTGCCTAAAATGCTGTACATTACACAGTTATTGGCACAATATCCCACAATGCAAGTCATATTTGCACAGTAAGCCCACCTTTGACATGTTCATCTCACTAATACACCCATACATATGTCTACTGTTACAATATATCAACATATACTATCCCCTGTTATAGCACATACTTGTTGGACCAACCCTGACACTGACAGTGACTGGAACAGAATTGGTGAGTTCCAAGCCCATATATATCATCCCTTGTGGTGTATGAGGAGTTTGCCTTGTGACCTACAGCAGTACACACATAGAATACTTCAAGCATTACTACTGCTCAACAATACTTCACTACAAGATAGCTATTTCCACTGTATGCATTGATTACACTGTAATTATTACAGAACAGATGCTACTTACACAGGCATACTAAATGTTATACATACTTTTTTAGTAATTGGAGGTGTTATTGACTGGTATATGAATCGTTTTCGGTTTGTGTTTCGACCTTCTGTTGGGTATTTTGTACTATTCAGCAGGTAGATACAGATGGTTTGAATGTGTGACAAGACATCCTTTTATAGTTAGAGATCAGTAACATGTGCTATCCTGATCACCAACTGGTGTTCCAAAGTAGTTAATTACATGTACATCAGCTGTGCAGCTGCTGCCTTAGCCAATACCATGGCAACAGTGGAGTATAACTGAGTACTCCACTTGGGTGTTGTCCCTTTGCCTTACTTGTGAGGAAGACAGCCTGGAAGTGTCATTTGAAAGCTATTGCAACAGCTGTATGGAGACAAACAGAAATATATTGTGTATAATGCCTAGAAGATTTGGTCTACATGTGAGTACTGCTGTTATATTTCTGAACATAGCTACTTGTGCAGGGTTTGTCTGTACCTAATACTTCTGCATATGTTTCAGTGTGGCCAGGATGTTTGACCAGCTCAAGGCTGTATGGCTATGCATATAATGTTAGGGGGGTTACAGTGTGCTCACCAGACATCTTTAGTTTGGTGTAAATGTGTATTATACTGTGCTGATAAGCAGCAATTGGTAACACTTCCTGGTGTAATTCCTTTTCAGCCCTCTGAAACAGGATTAGTTCAAACAAACCCTGTAACATCAGCAGCTGTTCCATTGTATAACAGCAACTATTTTACATAGGGCCATGTTAGTGTATCTCTGTCCAGGTATGTTAAGGTTTCAGCAGATGTCATACAGTGGGTGAATAATTGGTTATGGTATGACAGTATGTATTGTTGTAATTAGTTTGGGTGTGGGGGAGATGTTGGTGGGTGCACATAGCAGATGCAGGTGTGTAGGAACTGCTTTTGTACGTATTCTATATGTGTGTGGGGGTTCTTTCCCTATGTAAACACCTATCCCTTAGTGGATTAATACTATGGTAATTGCTGGCTGATTCATTAAGGCAGTGTTAAATGCTTCCTGTATAGCATGCAGGTATTGTTAGTCCTTGAATCATTTTGGCAATACATCGGAATGTAATAACGTTTTGCTAAATGAAAGATGTCTGTGTATTTCTGTCATGGATATTTGAAGTCATTGTGTTGTGTTGGTGACTAACCCTATTTGGCTCATGTCCATAGAACATATTCGTAATAGTGTATTGCCATAAACTCTTCATATGTTATGTTCATATTGCTTGGGGGTGGCAGAATGTGTGATTGCTATGGTTCATAGGTTCATAGGTAGGTACTAGGCTATCGGCCCAAGGGCCTACGTAAGCCTAGCCACCAAGGTCCATGTTATACTCAGATTTGAACACTTCAGATGCTGTATACACACATGTATGTATGTATGTATATGTGTATATATATATATATATATATATATATATATATATATATATATATATATATATATATATATATATATATATATATATATATATATATATATATATAGAGAGAGAGATAGATATAGTTATATAATATATATTATTGCATATGTTTATATGTACCTCTGTAGATGTGTACATGTTTTTAACCTATCTATATATCTACATATATATGTATATCTCTATATATCGACATGTATCTATGTATCTCTCTCTCTCTCTCTCTCTCTATATATATATATATATATATATATATATATATATATACACACACACACACACACACACACACACACACACACACACACACACACACACACACACCTTTCATTGGGTACATGGTGGTGGTTTATCCTATTTTCACACAATCCTCCTTTTTGTGTTTTAACCTGTCTGAATACAAAACTGGCATAGGTACATCTGAGATAGCTTAGTGGTAGGTTACTCTGAGGATGGTGTACATGGTTGTGGGTTCTAATCCTGGACATGGTTATTATTTTACCTCTCAGAACAGGCACTGATAGGGAAAGTGTGATTAACGCACATTTAAGTGGTTGTAAGCAGGTTTTCCCATGGACTGTGTGACGTTAAGCAAAGGTTAAACCTGTGAAGCACTTATCCATTTAAATGTGTTTAAGTGCCAATTACCGTCGCGCAAACCTATGCAAAATTGCTTACAACTGCTTAAAAGTGCTTTAATCAACCTGCATCCAACAGCCCTTATTCGGGCCCTCAAAATAAATTAATTGCATCCGACAGCCCTTATTCTGGCCCTCAAAATAAATTAACAGCCCTTGCAGGTCATGAACCCGGGACCATGTACACCACAGTCACTGACTTTACAACTAAGGCATCTGAGATATGTACAAATGTTATGGTGTTTAGAATATATATTTTACTATGGGCATTCCTCACTAGTGAAAACAAATGTGACAGTCAGTTGGTGTACATATGTATGATACATGTTAATGTTCATATGTTTGTGGAATTAAGTGTTGCAATGTGACCTGACAGGGTGTATTATGGATGAGAATGGTTCTTGTTTTGCTTCTTTTTTATATTGTCCCCATACTCCATGTATACCCCTCCAGTTCACTTATTGAACATCCATCTTTATATTCATATCTATGTGCAGACATCACTGACGTATATATATATATATATATATATATATATATATATATATATATAGTATTAATTTGTAACAGTTATACATATGTAGACTTGTATATGTTGATTCACAAACTACAGTACATTACAATGTACTGTACATATGTACACAAAGTGACTGTCCCATTTGTGGTCAGTACTGTGGAATGGCTATAGTATAAGGTATAGTCTAAAGACCGTGAAACATGTATACAGCTCATATGGCTTAGTGGTAAGTCCCATGAGTATGGTGTGCATGGTCCAGGGTTCAACACCTGTGATGCTTTAAAAATGTGTTTTACTCCAGAATAAGGCTCTTTTAAGCAGTTGTAAGCATGTTTAAAAGTGTTTGTGTGACATTAAAGCAGCAATTAAACAAAGTTTAAAACTTATAACCTGTGCGCGCAAACACGGCCACATCAGCTAACTACTCAGGATATATACGTTTCAGTGAAGTAACATCTCACTGTGTGCTTACATAACATTACATCCTCTGTTGACTTTACCCTCCGGCATGTTTCAAATGTTTATTATACTGAAGAATACTACCTAGATATGCAAGTTGTGGTTAAGGTATACTTTTTAACATGAAAAACATCTCTGACTTTATTGGGATTTGAACCAGGAATGCACAGATACTATGCAAATGCTGTAACCATTACACTATTGACATTAATGTTGCTTCTGCCTATTTCCAGTTTAGATGATTTCTATATGTAAGCTAGGCTAAGCAAAGGGCGAAGGTGCCCAAACCCACTGAGCTTCACTTACTCTTGAAATAAAAACATAAATGAAATGAGAGACTGCAAATTAAATTCCTAACTACATTAGGCATAGCCCCTCACTGACACACTTCATGAGAAACCTTGATGTGTGAATGGGTAACAGAATATACACCCCTAGGATCATGTGTCCCAGAACCATACAGCCAGGGGGTGGGGGAAACCCCCCAGTTTTATAGCTGCAAGACCTGTTGTGGAAATTGAATGGTGCTGATTTTTCACGTTAACATGCCCTCTTTAGATCACTAAGTGCCCCTATCACCCTCCGCCACCCCAGTCCTCAACAGCTTCCGGCAACTCTGCCTGGAATCACTTAATTGGCTATGCTTGACAGAGGCTCAGTTACTTCATCAATGGTGTGGTCAAAGCCAACACACTGTAGTTATGCTTCTAAATGCCCTTGGGCAGATAGCCTACTACCTATCTGTGAACCTCTAAAGTGCAGGCCATCACAGACATAATATGTGAATAAACAGAGCTTTCACATCACAATATACAGTGAAAAATCACCATGTAGTCAGAAAACAGTTAAGTACAGCAAGAACATACAGAAGACTGATACTTAATCACTCCAAAAGCCTATCTTGGAAGCTAGAAGACTTGTATAAGTTTAAGGCTTTCTATTGCTTACCAGTAGGTTACCTACAGGAAAGATGAGAAACAAGCACAGATGGGAAACATGCATGCAACAATACCATACCGGCTTGCATGTGTCAGCCTTAGGCTTTGGAATACTGGCCAAGGCTATTGGCGCCCCCATGGTGCTTTTTTTAGGCAAGTCTCAAAGGTGATTCCCACCTCCATAAACAGCACCATAGCAAAATCATTGAGGGTTATGCTACTCAACGCCAAGGGTTGTAATCACAACATGCAGGCACTCACAGCACTCCTCCGTATGGACAATGTCGACATCTATGCAGTAACTGAGACCTGTTTTAAGGCTCCTGAGAGCACACCAGCACTACCAGACTACAACCCATACCACACATTTCGGCCACAGAACATGAACCAACACAGACATGGAGGGGGTGTATCCATATTCATCAGGATACCTACACCTCCAGGTTAGTGGGGTAGCATGATACCTCTGAGATCATCCATGTGCAGCTAACATCAGCCACAACTGCAATGCAAACTGTGGCCTGCTACAGATCACCCTCCATGACCCAAAACCACCACTCCTCCTACCTGGAGACAGTGGAAAACATGACAGTCCTACCGAACACCCTGGTATTGTTCGATGTCAACTACCCTACCATTAACTGGGAAACTTACTCGAGTACTCACTTCCAGGCCCGGAGCTTCCTGGAATTTATCACCTCATATGCACTATCAGATGGTAAACTCCCTAATGAGAGGTGGAAACATACTAGAAGTGGTAATTACCAACATGGGCGACAGGTGCACCACAGCAGAGGTAAACCGGTCACTGGTTAGATGTGACCATGGACTATTCACTGAAGATTTCCACAGACAACCATCTCCCCCACCCAAGGAAACCACAATGAATACCTTTCCTACAGCTAAATTCACACTACTAAAGACAGAGGTGGGAGGTTTCACAGCCCCTATGCTAAGGGAAAACACTGCTCAAGATACAGAAAGATTTACAAATGCACTCTATAAGCACCTACAAGGATGTATGGATTGTGCCATCACTGGTAAACCAAGACTCATTCCTCCTAGACAAGGACACCAATCTGGTGGACCTCTGCAATAAACAGGATATACAGCAGAAGTAGGACAGTAGTCCAGAAAAACAGCAAAACCCAAGAAGGGCAGACATCCAAGACCAGTATTAGTAAGAAACATAGGTCCCTCATGAAATCATCCAAGGCTAACATCAACAGGAAAATAAGCAGGGATTCAAAAGATAACCACAAAGCCTTCTTTGGCTATGTCAAGGATCTAAGTGGTAACACACAGATTTGCACTGTGCTAGTGCAATATAGCACAAAATATACTGACCCTACTGATATCGCCAACGTCCTTGCAGATACATTCAATGCAAACTTCACCCCCTAAAGAGCCCACAACAATACTCGGAAAGTACAGTATCCCAGACATCAGAGACACACAGGTGGAAATGGCCCTTTCAGATGACAAAACTCAGCATCAATGGAGGCAGATGGTGTCCCAGACTGCATCTTGCAAACACTACAAGACAAACTAAATACCCCGCCTAATTAAGCTTTTCAACTTCAGCCTCTTCACAGGCTACATGCCCATACAATGGTGCATAGCAATGGTTATTCCACTCCACCAAGGTGGAAACACAACTGACCGTGGTAACTACCACCCATAAGCCTGAGTAGCCTGGTCTGCAAAGCTATGGATTGCATCTTCATGGCACTCATTGACAAAGACATTGGTAACCTCCAAACACTTGACCCAACCCAGATCAGCTTGGTTGAGTGCAGATCATGCCTACTGAACCTGTTTGACATCTTACAGACAGTCACCAAGACATTAGATGAGGGGAGAGGTGGTTCACACATACTACCTGGACCTCGCCAAGGCTTTTGACACCATGCCCCACTCAGGTATTATTGATAACCTCACCAGCCTGTACATGAACCCATACATCACAGGATAGGTTGCCAACAGGCTTACACACAGAACCCACATGGTAAAACTAGCAGCCTTCAGGTCCAACTCTTAACCAGTCACAACTGGTGTCCAACAAGACTCAATCCTGGGACCCCTACTGTTTGGCATATACTTCTCAGAGGTACAGGTAAACACATGTGGACTACGGCAGACCCATGTTTGGCAATGACTGCAAACTGGGAGCCATAAATGACAGTCCAGCTGGCACAGACATCCTTCAAGGGGATTCACAAAGACTGACACAGGGTGTCAACATCATGGACTCCAGCTAAGTGCCACAAACTGCATGGTCATTCCATTATGGAAAAACTAAACACCCACATATTAACACATAAGTGGCAGCCACTTTAATACAGACAAGGTAATGTAATAGGGTATCTGGGGACTAAGGTAGATAGTGATCTCTCCTTTGACAATCATATCTCCAAAGTAGTTAGGACATCCTTCTATGTAGGCCATCTGATTACTAAAGGGTTCGCATCTAGACATACTGAGATTATAGTGCCCCTTTATTCATCACTCATCAGTCCCATCGTAGAGTATAATAACCCATTTGGGATGTACCTTAGAAGACACTTCCGACAGCTGGAAGGTCCACGAACATACCTCGCCAAGAGGATTACTGGCCTCAAACATATGTTCTATGCAGCTAGACTGAATAAACTCCTGCTTTACTCAGTGGCATCTCGTTTACTCCGAGATGATCTCTGCTGGCCAACAAAGCCATGTCCAACTCAGGCTTAATGGATATGCTCCACCTATGGGAATCCATGTCACAGTGAGCCACACGCTGTAGTGAGCTAAACCTTGCCACAACAATAACTAGAAGAGGCTGGAGGGACAGATTCCTGTCACAGAAACTCCCCATGCTTTGGAACAACATCCCTAACTAAATTATACAGAGCCCCTCACTAACACTCCTCAAGAGAAACCTTGAAGAGTGGATGGGGAACAGTAGATACACCCCAAGGATCCTGCCATTGCCTCTGCTCCACAGAGGGACAGTTAAATAATCAATGGGGTGGCAAAAGCTGACACATTTTGGCTAGGCTTATGAATGCCCTCAGGCAGTTAGCTAAGTACCTACCTATGAACCTATGAATCTATACATACAGTATTAGCACATGCTGATAGCTTAATTTACTGTTTGGGTGTTGACTTACCTTGTGCCAACAGCGGTTGTGTGTGCAATAGTTGAGGGCTGCTTATGTTGGATGCACACAGTAGACTGCCTATACATGACAATTTACAGGTAGTCTTGTATGTGTGCCATCCATTTTTACTGTGTGTGCAGGTGGAGAAAGGTGTCAGTCCCTAGGTGCCTACACTGTCAGTGTGTGTGCTATACGTTCCCTCTTTGCCAAGGCATGGGCATACTGGGCACGCCTCCATCTGCCTACTGGGGCTGGCTCAGGGTGCTCATGGTCTGAGTACCTCTGTGCCTGTGGGGCCCTTGGCAATGGTGGTGGGCTGTGAGGGCCTTCACCATTCTGTCCCTGCTGCAGCTGTTTCCACAGGATCATATTGTGCAGCATTGCACACACTATGAAGATGTGGGCACACGTGCCTGGAGAGTACTGCAAGGCTCCACCAGATATGTCCAAGCAATGGAACTGTGATTTAAGCATCCCAAACACGTTCTATGATGATTCTGGTTTGTGCGTGTGCCTCATTATGGCATTCTTGCATGGGTGTGTGTGCATTTCTGATGGGAGTCATCATCCACGGTTCCAGTGCATAGCCAGCATTCCCCCACCAGGTGGCCGTATGGGATGTCCCTTTTGTCAAATACCTGATAGAGCTGTGAGGCATGCCAGATGTGGTAGTCGTGATAGCTTCCAGGGCTGCCAGCACACACATCCATGATAATGCCCTGGGCATTGCACATGACCTGGCAGTTGATGGAGGGGTATCCCTTGCAGTTTATGTAGCGCCTGCGCTGCTCACCTGGTGGTGACTTGATGTGTATGTGCATGCAGTCTATTGCACCCAGTACCTCCGGGTATTCTGCCACGTGGTGGAAGAGACGCATATTGCTGGCCAACTCCTCCTGCGTTCGGGGGAAGTGTATGTGCTCATTTGCATGTGGTAACATGGCATCCAGGAAATGGTGAAGTACCCTGGATGCTGATGCCTGTGAGATCCCCATGATATCCCCAGCTGGCATTTAAAAGGTACCTGTAGCTAGTATTCTCAGGCTTACACATACCTTCGTATCCACTGGGATGGGTTCCTCTCTGTTTGTTCTGGCTCTGAGGCATGGCTGGCACAGCTCCACAAGTTGCTGTAGGGTGTCCCTGTCCACCCTGTAACACTCTACTATCTCCAGATCATGTAGCCCCTGGTAGGAAACCCTGGGTCTGAACACTCTTCTCCTTCTCTGGTACCTGGCGTGGTTGTGAGCATCATCCTCCACACCACCTTCAGTCTCCAACACATGCTGGTGGATCAAAGCTATGGCAGCCCCTAACATGTACATATTAAAAGTTTCCCATCTGTATACACCAATCGTGCAGAGTGTATGGGAATACACAAGTGTGTGTGAGGTGCTTTCACACTTTATACTATTATGCTATGTATGGTGATGATGTCATTGGGTGTGTATGAGCAATTCCAGCTGCAGGGTATCTTAATTATGGGTTTTACAGTGAGTACTGCAAGTGTGGGGCCTTTAGTGTGGAGTTATGCTTGCCTGCCTTGATTGTTTTGTACTTTCCCTACCCAGTCATGTGTTGCAAAATGTGTCTTGTAGCTGATATAATGCAAATCTGCTTTGTTCTGCTGTGACACTTTACTGTTTTCTTTGCAGTGTAGCCCCTCCCCTTTCCTGTTCTGCAGGTAGCTGCTTGCAGCCTTGTTAGCTGTTGTCAATGGCCCACTGTAGGTTCCTAGGTGTTAATTAGTTATTTGTACTCCAAATTCCCTGCTGCAGCATTTCCTAATTTTTTCCTATATCCTTCCTGTTTCAGCTGCGGTGCATGCCGCGCAAACCCATTTACTGAGTTTAAGTGCATTTTAATCTCCGTTCACATGCATACTCGGTTACCTTGTGTGCTCTAAGCTAAGCAAAGCTCTAAAAAGTTCAACACACCCCTTTCCTGCAGCTCTGCTTAGCTATGGGACACCGGATTAGCAATGCTCCAATCTGCTTACAGCAAAGGTGACACACCCCTCTCTTGATGTCATTTCTATCTCAAGGGCACACCTCGGTGTTATAACATTACGCTGTGAGGTGCATCCTTGCACCAGCGGGGAATCTGTGATTCACTATTACTCCTCTCATTTGCATGGCATTGCCTA